>NC_092637.1:66352922-66703547 GCF_039555335.1 Amphiura filiformis | reverse complement strand
CTATTGTTATCTTTCGGGAACAAAGCCCACACAGTAATTGTTACTATGCGTTTGCTTTGTAATATTTCATCCAACTGAAACTATAGCATGAAATCAGACATGAGTTTGTGGACTAACACGGTTTATATGCTAGTCTCATATGAAATTTTAAGCTCAAATTATGTATTTATTTTTTAGGCCTAATATTTCTCATGATATTGATATACATATGAATTGTAATATTACAATTGTCTAATATATAAAAAAGAAGCGGCTAATTTTACCCATATGTTCAAAAACCATGAAATTTGTAATACTTAATTGGGAATTTTTTTCTGTGAACAGCAACAGTATACGTTCTGTCCATTGAGAGCGTTTATAGTCCCTTTCTCACAGCGGGCACATCTCATTTCATGACGTCACCGGTTTTCTAGGCCAAATCTGTCTCGTTCGAAGGAACTCACCGCTTAAGTTGGTTTTTGCGGAATATAAATTTTAAACGTCTTATTTTCTCAAAAAAGGAGTCATTTTCATTGTCCTCATAATATTAGCTTGCCAATGATATGATGTTGTTTTCGCTATAGACCTGCCCTTTAAATAAAATTCTGTCCTCCATAAGCATGAAAAGGTACCATGGGGCAATTCGCATGATAATACATAAAACAGATGATACTCAGGCTATATCCAAATGATTGGTATCCATCAGTTTCTAGTGATTTTGGACAAGATTGCTACATCAAAATGCAACATATGGTCCACCTATATTAGGAAAAGATGTTATAAATTGTCATAAAACTATAAAGTGTGGTAATTTCAATATTTTTGAACAATATTTATTACCGACAGGCCCCTATTTCCCGTCGCAGGTAGGTATATACCCGTCATTTTTAAAAATTAGTGAAGCCACTCGGTATTAGACCATTCAGACTATTTTTAATGTGATCATAATCAGCAGTGTGATAAATGTTATAGTTCACAACGAATAAGCCCCTTCCTCAAAATCTGTGGTACACGCTCTCATTTCAAATGTTTAGTTTTGGTTTCTCTTTTGTTCAGAAACCAAACATCAAGGGATTAAAATGTGGAGATGAACTGGTCTGCAATCATAACACTATTATGCTGGGTGGGTATATAACCAGGAGTATACAATAGCCTAACCAGCAGTATACAATAGCCTATTGTGCTAACATAATTATTATCATGATTGATATCGGAAATCTATCCCCGGCCCCGCGGACGACAGTTGATGCTCTCTGTCGAAGTTGGCATATTACACCCCAAGTTATAGGCCTAGAAATCATATACATGTGCGTATACATATTGAGGGGTGGGGTGGGTTGGGGGCTTTGTTTGTTTGTATGAAACATAAACGATGCATGGAGATGATTTGATTACGAATTATTTTATTATCCCCGTTAAGCACAACTCATACCTTTTACCTAGGCTCCCCTCTCCCCCCACTTATAAAACCTCCTCTTCCTTAAGTGTCTTCTTCTCCCCCTCCTCGCTAGGCTATATTCGATATCTCCTCTATCTCGAGCTCTCCTCCCCCTTCCTTGTTCACTTCCAATGCTCTCTCCCATCTGTTTCCCTTTCTCCCGGTCCTTACCTCCCCCCCACCCCCCCCCCACACACACAAATTCTCCTTCACCTTCTATCTTCTCTCTTTCCCCCTCTATCTTCTATTTTAATTTTAATTGCTTCAGTAAAAGTCATCAGCTTGTATTGGAAGTCATAGCCTTCTATTGATTCTGGAATGGAACATCCCATCTTTCACTTCGTGATTATATTTCGACCATCACACTCATAGACAGTTCATATCTGTATACTGACACACTAAATTCACAATCGAATCCATTTGCAATGGCTAGAAAATTAGTAGAGGTAGGCTGAATATTGAACCCAGTGCGTTGTTTGAGATGAAGAAAATTTGTGATGTTTTTTGTACATTCGAAATATAAAAAACAATCATTGAGCCATAAATTCTATTCATCGCGTTCATATGGCTCCAATTTAGAATTGTTTTTCAATAGGCATATAAAACCGTTGAGTACCAGCTAATCATTTCCGTAGTTGTTGAATTATTAATCTCTCATTTCCGTTGACAAATTAAAAGTTTAATTATATTTAGAAATTACAAAGGATAGTGTAGCATAATATTACTTAGTGTCATAAAGACTACAGCTCTTAGCTCTATACATGATTAATTGTTATAATGCTTTATGAAATTTTATCACCAAGGAAACAAAACAGAAATTCAGTGCTTTTAGTTGGACATCACTTCTAACATAGCTGTTGGAATTGATATACGTTTTTATCTTCTCTCGATTTAAAATATAGCAGTAGCAATTTGCTAATTTAAAGTAAGAGACTGTTTGAATGTTCACAAACAACCTTTTATCTGCTAATTAAAGAAGTAATTAACAGGAATTTGCTAATTCAATCGTCTGCTGATTTAAGAAGAAAATAACAACAATGGATAAATCAAAGGCTAGCTGCAGTTTGGTGTGGATCGTTACAGGGCTGGTGACACTGATACTTTCAAATATCATTGCACTTGCTTATGGAGATAAGGGTAAGTACTGCATCATTATCTATTCTTCATTTGTCGTCCGCTTTTGCTCACTCTTCTTCATCATCTTCTTTCCGCTCATCTCATATCTGTGTAACAGAACTTTGCAAGTACTCATGTATTTAAGCATCCCATTTTCAAATTAATAACGTTTTGAGATTAGACGCGAAATCTCCACTTTTGTTTGATAATATATTGTTTGAAATGTCAAGCTCATATGTGACTGTGCACCACGAATCAGCCGTAAAGTCGGCCCGGTCAATTTTGTTTTATTTCGTGTTTGGAAAATATATATCATAAGTTTTAAAATGGTAAATCATTTGACTTCAAAGGATATCCAGAAGCGGGGTTATGGTTTGTTGAACTCTGCTCCTTCAACAAAATTGTACCTTGTTCGGTTCTACATGTGTCTCTTTTTCCTCATTTCTGGAAAAAACTATCAAAAAGTCATAATTGGCGGTAATTTCAAATCATCTTCAAGTCTACGGGGTTCAGGAATGTCCTCTCATTGTTATTTGCTGGTTATGCGAAATGTCTTGAGGTCTAGTCAATGCACTACTACCTACCAGTGTTGTCGGAGAAGATCTAGAATACGTCAAAGAACGTACTTCTTCCTTGAGATTAGACGCGAAATCTCCACTTTTGTTTGATAATATATTGTTTGAAATGTCAAGCTCATATGTGACTGTGCACCACGAATCAGCCGTAAAGTCGGCCCGGTCAATTTTGTTTTATTTCGTGTTTGGAAAATATATATCATAAGTTTTAAAATGGTAAATCATTTGACTTCAAAGGATATCCAGAAGCGGGGTTATGGTTTGTTGAACTCTGCTCCTTCAACAAAATTGTACCTTGTTCGGTTCTACATGTGTCTCTTTTTCCACATTTCTGGTAATAACTATCAAAAAGTCATAATTGGCGGTAATTTCAAATCATCTTCAAGTCTACGGGGTTCAGGAATGTCCTCTCATTGTTATTTGCTGGTTATGCGAAATGTCTTTCCGCACTCCCTATAACCGCAGAAAATGTTAAATTGTAATGATACTACAAATGGACAACGTAACAAACCTAACTGTTTGTGTTCTCCATAAACGCTGTGCAAGAGTGATTTTGAGCGTGAACAACTAAGCTTCCCTAGATTTAAAACATTGTAATAAAAGAATGGAACGGGGTAAAAAGTTATAAACCATCGCATTTATAATGTATTCATGACCTAACGAGGAATTCGTTGATTTTCATTATTTCAGTGTTTGTGGGGTGTACGGAAGGTACACCTGGGGCTGTCTACGTTGCTGAGACGGATCCCGATATGGAATCACTGACACTCAGCTTTATCAAGATCCTTGCGTTAATCGGTAGACCTAAGAGCATTACAGATAACCCCCAGGATGGTACTGTATATATAACAGAGAACGGTCAAAGGATCCTGAAAGCAAATCAGGACGGATCAGGGGTGGCAACTGTCATCGACCGAACAGGAACATGTGAGTATAATCGGTATCCTATATTTTCTTATCATCTTCTTCTCGGAGAAAACCATTTTATCATCAAATCAAATATTATTATTGTTATTATTATTAGTGTTATTATTATTATTATTATTATTATTATTATTATTATTATTATTATTATTATTAGTGCTATTATTATTATTATTATTATTATCATTATTATTATTATTATTATTATTATTATTATTATTATTATTATTATTATTATTATTATTATTATTATTACTATTATTAGTGTTATTTTTATTATTATTATTATATATTATTATTATTATTATTATTATTATTATTATTATTATTATTATTATTATTATTATTATTATTATTATTGTTGTTGTTATTCAGATATAGATATTATAAAAGCCGCTTTGCTGTTGTTGTTGATGTGTTGTTGTTGTTGTTGTTTTATTATTAAGACAAAAGCAATTTTCATATTTTCAGCCTACCTCACCGTGTGTTTATGTCAATAGCAGGAATTCAAGAATTTTAGCTCTTGTCAAGATTATATTTACATAAAAGAGTCTGATGCTCATGTGATAGTGGTAGTTTTTGAAATTTTTTGATTGTTTTTTATTATGAATACAAAAAAGTTGAGGAAAATTGTATGAGCGATATTTTTTGATTTTTTTCGAAACGGGGAGGGGCTGACGTTTAAATATACGTTGTACGGGTATTTATACCACACTAATAGGTCCGAAGTGGAAATGAGTATAATTTTGCAAAAACGTCCTCTAGAGGCTGTTTCTGCCATAATTATAATCCCAATTTTTACTGAAATCATACACAATCATTACCTTTTTGTTTTTTGAATCCCCAACTGGACACGCATTGATTCATCTTTATTTTACTCTTGCGTCCTCAGCATCTACCCAATACCCATTCTAAGGGACGCACCATTTGATTTTCGGTGGGGGGAGGGGTTGGAGATTGAGTCGGGCAGAATTGTTTATTTGTTGTTATTTTTGTTGTTCTTTTTTTGTTTGCTTTTCAATTTAAATGTTTATATTTATCCAGAGTTGGGCGGGGGATTTTTTTTTACTCATCAGTGGGCGCAGTTTTATTTTTCCTGTTGTTGATTTTTTTCTTCAAAAAACTCCCCTGGAAATTAATTGGTGCGCCCCTGAATATAGCTAGTTAAAATGTGATCGTATTAATACCAGCTACATCTATCTATATGTATGAAAAGACTGGCAGTGTCACTATTTTGTGTTCTCTTTCAAACTTCAGCTCTATATGGAATTGTCATCGAACAAAACGTTATGTTCTGGACGGAATACCAAGCAGACACAGTCAATCGCGCTAATGTTGACGGTTCAGGGGGCAGAGTTATCGTTATCAATTCAGACTTTTGCTATGGAATTACAGGATATAACAGGTATGTACTCACCCGACGAAATGTCTTTCCGCACCCCCTATAACCACAGACAATTTAAGTTAAGGAAAACGTATAAAATCTGGCTGTCACTAAAAGATAAACCCTTCAATCAATAACAGTCATAATTGCACGAACCTGGAACCATCATTTATTGCAAAAATAAATAAAGAAAAAATATCCTTATTTTGCGGTAAATTGCACAGTAAAATTCCATTGATAAAGGTGGTGGCGCTATCATGATCGGCTTGTAGTTATCCCGGCTGGTCATCATCAACAATGTTTGCTACAAACGCTATTTGCGTTCGGTTGTTATTATTATCTTGGTGTTGTTTTTTCGGCCGTCCAGATTTCGGGCAATTATCCATTGAGCCTTGAATCTCCTTTTTTCTCAAATTATATTCAATACTCTTATCATCGTGGAATTAATCTGATAATTGATACACTTAAGCCACCTCCTATTTATATCAAATCTTCTACCAGAAACTACAAAACTATTGATAGAACTCTATTTGATGATGATTTAACTGAATTTCTTAGTTGTCTTGATTCAAAGAATCGTGATGCAAATGATCTTCTGGAATTTTATAATAACGGAGCCATGTATCTTCTTGACAAGCATGCTCCATCTGTCACCAAAACTCGCCGTGTAAAACACAGAATGCCATATTATAATCAGGATATACACAATGCTCGTCAAGTAAAACGCCAAGCTGAAAGAAAATGGAGAAAATCTCAACTATCTGCTGATCGAAAAGAATACACTAAGGCTAAAAACTATGTCAAACACTTAACTGATATTGCTAAGCAGAAATACTTCAAGGTCAAATGAAATATGTGTACAACCAAAGATGCTTTTCGCACAATCAACACACTTTTGAACAAAACTTCACATGTACTACCTATTCACGATTCACCAAGTCTTATTAGCAATCAATTTTCATTGTCTCCAAAATTGTGAAAATCCGCTCAAATCTGGATAGCAATGTTACTACTTCTACAAGTACTACAATTAATCATGTAACATTCGCTGATAATCATGCCGATCTTCACACAGTTTCGACGCTCACACCTGCTACCGAAGAAGTTAGAATGTTTATTGGCAAATCTCCTAGCAAAACTAGCAGGCGTGACCCAATTCCAACGTGGTTTCTAAAAGAATTGTTGAGCATCGGACATCTTCTTACTCTGATCACTAACATTTTAAACTCCTCACTTTCCACCGCTACTTTTCCTAATGCAGCAAGACATGCTATATTCAAACCTTGAAGAAGCCATCACTCAACAGGAATGTCCTTAAGAACTACCGACCTGTTGCCAATTTGACATTCATTTGCAAAATCATTGAAAAGATTGCATGTTCCCGACTAATCCACCCTAAGTAAACTTTATCCAGATCAGGATATTCCCACGATTTCACTTTCAATAGTGACCCCAAGCCAAATAATCAGGAAAGGAGACACCACAAACGCAACGTGATCTAGTTTAACCCACCCTACTCAAAAACGTAACAACTAATGTGGGTAAAAACTTCTTCAAGCTCTTGGACCATCATTTTCCAAAAGAATCCCCCTACACAAAATTTTTAACAGAAACAATGTCAAATTAGTCAAATTAAGCTACTCATGCATGGAGAACATGAAATCTATCATCAATACCCACAACAAACAGACCCTCAATGCACCCTTTGCGAGCAACGACAAAAGGACATGCAATTGCCCATAGAAAGCAAGGCAACATGTCCGTTGCCCCAGAATCATCTCCACCCAAGCAATACATCGGCCTTGCCAGCACCACATTCAAAGAGAGATTAGGGAACCACACGGCGTCCTTCAAGAACAAGTCCATGTTCCATTCCACAGAACTTTCCAAATTCATATGGTCATTAAATGACAAAGGTGAACAGTACACCCTTGAATGGTCAATAATACAGAAAGCTGCCCCTTATAACCCATCCACCAAGCGCTGCAATCTTTGTCTAGCAGAAAAATACCACATCTTGACAACTATTACCGGTTATAAGTTGCTTATTACCGGTAATGTCCGACCGTGTGAACACGACTTGCTTGATCTGTAGTTATAAGACCAGTTTGCCATGGATGAAACTGCCAGTAGCAAAATAATATAATTTTTGCGTTATTACCGTTTATCAGTAAATAAATAAATCAATAAATGAATGAATCAATCAATAAATAAATAAATAAATAAATAAATAAATAAATAAATAAATAAATAAATAAATAAATAAATAAATAAATAAACGAGAGAAATTTGAACAAATGGTAGCGTAGCATTAAAATCACGAAAATAAACATTGCTGACAGGAGGACTCAAACCAACGACCTTGACATTACTAGTCTTCATGCTCTCCCACTGAGCTATAACATCATCTAGTGATGAGGATCGAGTTTTTAACCTATACAGTGTTCGTGTGTGACAATGCCGCCTCGTGAAATAAATAAATATAAAAAAGTTATTTTGATATCAATCGTTTTTTCCAATTGAGCCGTAACATTTTGTTTAAAAATCTCATTTTTTATTTTAAATTTATTTGATAATTTTATTTGATAACATTTTCTTTAGAGCAGGGTCAAATATTTTCTGTTTTCTCCAATTTGAGTCCTAAATAAGATTCTACTTCTTTTATTACTGATTTAATTCCGCGATTTGGTCCATTAAGCAACATCAAGGATTACTGTTATGCGTCTCACAATAGACATTTAGTTGGCTAAGTGATCTTACACAGTGCTTTGTAACCGGGAGGCACGGAGATCGATTCCTAACTCTGCCTGCATTTTTTTTTCAAGACTGGGACATAATAAGTTTATTTGGCTTCATTCACAACGCTAAATTAAGTGCTCCCCATAACATATGAATATTAAGCAATAACACATTGGCTAATATAAACAAGAATGTGGCACATGCAAATGAGGGATGGCCCTCTCCAGGAATTGTTTCATGATACATTGCTCAATTTTCAAGCTCAGTGGTTCAGTCTTGATTCGTTCCAGGAGTCCCTGTCCTTTTGCAGCTTCTCGATGGCGAGGCTGTGACTTTTTTCGCTCCTCGGAGTCGGAGTTCGAGAGCGAGCTGAAGAGAGTGAGCCAAAGTTCGATTCGCTAAAGGCGAGCGCGTTGACAACGGCCCCGCCGACAAGCATCATTACAGAAGCCATTTCTTTATCTACCCCGTGACGATGTCTTCCGGCAAAATTCCTTGCTAGACGAGGATCTCTCGCGTAAGTTGCCAACCCGACGGAGAGGGTAAGCTTTGCGACATGTTTCGCGTCGAGCTGTCCAAGAATTGCGGGCTTGAAATTGAAGAATTTTTTCGCAGCCCAGCAGTCTGCTGTCATGATCGCGCGTGATAGCCGCTGTTGACGAGCATGTTGACATTTGGATTTTAGTTCGCCATCTATTATAGGTGTTCACGTAAACTCGTCGAACTGATCATTTTCTTTTTGGGGGGCGGGTGCCGGAGCCCTCTGCCGCAGATATCCCTGGCTCTCGGGGCAGAATCCTCTGCGGCGGATCTCCATGACGCTCGGGGGTGGAGCCCCCTGATGCGAAGAGGTTTTTGCGCCTATCCAGTACGCTGCGACCCCAAAAATCACCTCCGACGCTGCCTCCTCGGGTTGTATGTGTGTGTGTGGGGGGGGGGCGCTTGTAACGCTTGTTGCTCTTCAAAAGCTTTTAACCTTGCCAACTTTTCTTTGTTCTTCGTTTTATGTGTCTTTAGCCCGCGCGGGAGGAGCTGTCACCTTCGCCACGATTTTCGGCTCTTCGAGTTTTTTTGTTTTTTTTTCTTCTTCTTCTTCCATTTTATATATATAGCAACAACTTGCTCAGACTCGCTCAGCAGCTTGCTCAGACTCGCTCAGCAGCTTGCTCAGACTCGTCGAGTAGCTTACTCAGACGCTTGCTCAGGCTCGCTCAGACGCTTGCTCAACGCTTGCTCAACGCTGCTCAGCAACTTTTGCCTGTTTTTAATCGATCTCATCCACTCCAGGTTCAGTAGTGGCTGAAGGGGCAGGGGTTCCAAAGGGTCTGTGATTTTCGGAATGTAATTACCGGTCAACAACACAGCCTCGACCGGGCCTAGCATGTGCCCCCACTTGTGATACAACCCACACATCCAATTTGACAGAGCTATGTCTATGAACGATCCTTCATTCAACGAGTCTTCCAGAGCATCGTGGTCGGCAATACCAAGCTTTTTGGAAGGAACGATCCTACGAGTTTTGTGTACGCCGTGACAATGTGCTTTTTCATCGACCTTGTGACTAGCCCTCCCATGCAGGTTTCGTACCTCGCGTGAAGTTTCCAAAAACCATGCCTCAAAGTGGCTTAATTAGTAAAATAATAATTAATTTAATTATGTCGTATTTACAAAACCTTGAAATGTCTGCATCACATAAAGACGTATGTTTTTTTCCTATGAATTTGCGCAACTGTTTCACATACTGACGTATTTGCGCGACGTATTTGTCATTTGAACGGCGAAATTGACATTAGTTTTTTTCACATAGTGACGTATTTTATCTAATATTGAATTTTTGCAGAATAAGTTATGCTCTGATAGTGAAGTGATTTATATTGAAAATATGGTATATTTGCATTTCTGTTAACCTGGTTTTAATCGACAATAATATTTTAATCAAGATTATGCAGCAAATGAAAATCGCTAAATTTCAAGTTCGATTTTCTCAAAATGCGTATTTTGCGGCAACAATTCCATCGAGATCCATCGTGCTTTATTAATAGCAGGGACCCATACAATCTTCCTCGCAAATTTTTTGAAGCCGCGCAATCTCGAGAGACCCCTGGGGGTACCCAGACAATCTTCCTCGCGAACTTTTTATTCTAGCCACTGGTAGCTTGTTTGTTGGCTGTTCCGTCACAGGAGGAGTTTGGAATGCTTGTGCTCGGCTCTTTTTTTTCATCCTTTTTTTTCTTCCGCGGTCGGCACGACATCATTCTCGCTGAGGGCGTCCAGTAACCAGACTGAGCAGTTGAAGTGCCTTCCGGAAAAAGCCAATTCGGAGAGCATCTGCTTTTTCCGAGTCATGGATTTGTCGGCGCTGCAGTCGTCGACCAATAAAAGGATATGACCCTCTTGGGACATCTCTCTGAAGATTTTGAAGAAAGTTTGAAGCGCTTTGTACACCGGATCGTCCAAACTCGGAAACCAATCGAGAGAATCGATGGGAAAGACTTGATCGGGATCGTTCCGAATCCACTCTCGGGAGATGTACGTTTTGTTATCCCTCCAGGTGGGCAGACAATCACGATGTACTCGGAAGAACCCGAGGTAGGCTGTCTCGAGGAGATCGAGAACGAACTCCGACTTTCCGCATCCGGTCGCTCCGCACACGATGGAATGGGCGTGCGTTGGGTAGCTTATTTTTTGAGGCATTGCGCGGAGTCCTTCATTTTTTTCAGGTTGGCGCTAGAGGGTCTGTTTTTTTAATGGGTTCCGTTCGCCCCCTGATCAGTACTTGAAGTTCTTCAGCCGACCTCTTTCAAAGTTTAGCCGCGCATCTTGGACGTAGAACACGTAGGCGTTCAGCGCGCCAGCAGTCTCGGCATCCCTCTCCATCTCGATTTGGATGCTTTGGCTCACTCCTTCAACCATTCTACCGGACCCGTGGAGGGAGTCATCATCGGTCGATCGCATGTCGATCCAGTGCCCGTATTATGTGGTGAGGTAGTCGGGAAGGGTCATGTCCGACAGCTCGGCTTCCTTGATGACGTGAGGGGACGTGGGATGCTTCCAGCTGGCAAAATGCTTCTGAATTTCCGGGAAGTGCTGATGAGGAAGCATCCCGCTGGCAAAGATCTGGTTCGGAACTCTGTCGATCACCACCGTGGAAACTGTTTTGATCTTCGGATTGTAAAATTTTTCCGAGTCCCGAGCGTAGTTCGCTCCACCCCCATTCGCGGCCGGATCCTCGAAAAGGATGAGTATGCCCTTCATGGACACGCGTGGCCATGTTGATGTTCCAAATGGTGTCCGATTTGTTCAGGCTTTCCTGGCTGTGCCTCACGACTCTGCCGTACATGGTGGCGCTTGTTCCGTTGTACTGGTTTCTTATCATCGTGGCCAGCTCGGGTGAGCTCACGTCCCTGAATTCCAGATGGATGTTGCTCACCGAATACTTAGCAGCCGTTTCGGTGCTCGCGACAACCCGGTAGAAGGTGAGCTCGTAGGAGAGCCGGTCTTTCAATTCAAACTGGAAAAAGGGATTGTGCGAGGAGAACATTTCGAAGTCGAGAGGGATGAAGAACATGTTGTCCAGAGCGGTTCTGATCGCCACATCGGCGACGTTCGTCCCTTAATCCCCCGCGTCGATCCTGATTTTTCGCACAGCCTCCGACTGGATGCCTTGGTATAAAGCCGGATTCTCCCGCTCCTCGGGGTCTTCCAAAGGTCTTGGTATGGTAGCACAGGAAGATATCCGCGTCGTACAGAATGAAGAGCTTCACCTCGAGCTTGCTCACGATCGTTCTTCCGAGGTTGTTTACGATCGTCCTGTTGGCGTCCGCATTTCCGTTCTCCGAATTTCCTTGACGCCTCGCGTTTTGCGAAGCTGGCGAAACGGGTCGAGTTTGTAGCCAAAGTTTGTAGCCATCTTTATTTTCTAATGCACTTCAATTAAAAAAGATGTCAGAATTTGACAATGAGGCGTTCGAACGAGACCCCGCGAATGACACCATGTAGGATCCCTACAGAGGAGACGACTGGTCAAACGCTCCGTTGGCCCAAGTTGAGTCGTTTCGTGTGTCCGCCGAGACCCTTAGAAAAAGCGCGCAGGAAGTTTTACGAATTTGTGGGAGACGCTGACCGCGATGGTTCTTTGCGACGGGGGGGGTATAAATTTGGGAAGATCTCAGCTCAGGAAAGGTCTTCGCAAAATACGAGGGCAAAGACGTCGAGCTCACCGGAGGAAGACGGGGCGGCTTCGCGGTGATGAGCACCATCGGAAAGAGTGCCTCGAAATTAAGGTTTGGGAGGTGCCGACTTCGTCCGGGATGTCATCGGAGTCACAGATTTTAGAAGCCTAAACCTAGCGCTCAGGAAGTCGTCCTCAACGTCCGTCAAAATACCCCTGCCTCGAGTGAGAGCATCGAGCTAGAAAATCTAGTGGGGACGGCCGACGAAGTTCACGCGAGCACGGAGCACCTCCTTCAAGAGAAGCAATTAAACAGGTGAACCCGTGAGTGAGTTCGAATACTCCTCCGGTTCGCGGCTGAAAGTCTTGATTGTACTCCATTTATATTTGACGCGCAAAATAAAAGATGATGAATTTTGCGACGATCACCAACGCTGGCAAAGGAAAGCCGTTTCGTCTTTTGCAAAGTGTAGACAACAACGAGGGTCTGAAAATTGGGATCAAGAGGATCTCGGGTCGAGTGGGGTGGTTCAACATCGAAGACGAACTCGAATGGAGGTACGCCGAAGAAGGGCAAGGACCTTCGGAAGCGATAGAAATCCGCCCAGGGCTGTACAATTTTAACCGGCTGGCTGGGGAAATCACCAGTCGAATCGATGGGCTCGAAATCAAAGTCGACAACATCGACGGAAAAATCGACATGTCAATTCCGGACCAGCATCAGATCTGGCTTCCGGACCGCGTTTGAGAAATGCTCGGATTAGACGACACAGAGTTGCTGTTGGCAGGAGAATACGCCCAGGGCTGTACAATTTTAACCGGCTGGCTGGGGAAATCACCAGTCGAGTCGATGGGCTCGAAATCAAAGTCGACAACATCGACGGAAAAATCGACATGTCAATTCCGGACCAGCATCAGATCTGGCTTCCGGACCGTGTTCGAGAAATGCTCGGATTAGACGACACAGAGTTGCTGTTGGCAGGAGAATACACCGGCGATCGAGCGGTAGAATTTTTACCTCAAAGAATTCTGGTGTTCCTGCGTCAGCTGTCGACCACGGACAATCTCCAAAACAGCAACGATGACCTCGACGGTTGTCAGCTTTTCGGATGGACTGATCTTTCAAACGCCGCGTTCGGAGAACACTTTGTTACGACCTACTAACAGCCGTGTTTCAAGATATTGGAAAACGGAAGCGTCCACGAGAAATATTTCAAGAAAATTGGACAATCACGATGAACCGCTGAATTTGGAAATCCGGTTTACGGTCCAGAGATCGAGACAGAATCACCAACCGCCGCTGGTGGGGGTGGGGGCGGGAGCGTAGATCTTTCCGCGTACGTTAAAAAAAACTGGAGCGAGAATGTCCGGAAGGATCAACATGGGAAACAAAAAATAAGTCTGCCCAATTGGTTGAACTTGGAAAATTTTCGAAGGATGGCGACTCTATGACCGGCGATCTCGTTATGAGCGAGAACAAAATCACCGATCTCGGGACTCCCACTGAAAACAGGGATGCCACGACAAAAAAAGTACGTCGACACCCGAATCCAACACGAACACGGCACCAGTTTGCACGTTTTGGGAAGAATAATGGTGTGGATGAATGAAGACGGAACGCACTACGTTTCCATCCGAGCCAAGAAAAACATCGACTTGGAGAGAGACAAGTTGGTCGAGATCAAAGACGGAGTGAACAACACGTTCAACGCCAGACCTAATCAAATAGGCATGACCGCCTGGAAAAGATTTGGCCCCCATGCGACTCAACAGGCCTTTAGAAATGTTCTTCAACAAGCCTCATTTTATTGCCCAGCCTTGGAACCTCTCTTTTTCGGTAAAATCAAGAGTCAGTCCACCGGATGCTCCAGCGAACGCTTGTTCTTTAACGTTTCAGTCCAATCCGACTTTTTTCATGTATATGACGATTACCTGGACCGATTATTCGGTCTCGTTCGTCTTGTTAAACAACACGTGCAAAACCGTTTTTCCGCATCCGTTCAAACAGACACGACGATCATACATCACGTCTCGATCGAGTACGTTGAAAACAAGCTGTGCTTTTGGATCAACGGGGTGTCAAAAGACGTGTACATAACTCAAGCTTTGGCGAGCCTCCTTGGAATCAACATGAATTTTGAGCAATTGGGAATCCTGAGCATCTACAAAAAAAATCTAACCAAAACAAGAAATCATTCAGCATTTTGTTGAACATAACGTGTCAAATTTTACGGATCACGAAATTTTGCTGGACTAACCCCAGGGGTCTCGAGATTGCGTGGCTCAAAAAAATTTCGCTAAATTGCCTGGGTACCCCCCCCTCGAGATTGCGTGACTCAAAAAGTTCGCGAGAAAGATTGCCTGGATATTGATAAAGATGAAGAAGCCCAGCGCACCGCAAATGTATCTCGATCTTCCCGAAGAGCAGCGACCAGCGACCGGAGAGCAATTCCGATTGAACAAGATTTCCGAGATCAGAATTTTTTTGGAAAATGAAGTCAACGAACGAGACAAGCTCAGAAGAAAGTACAAGACAGTGTGGAACGTCTTCTACAACGCCGCACAGGTTTCCGGGCTCGTCGCGGTCGGATCCGGAACGGGAGCAGGCGGAACTCTGGCTACGGGAGTAGGAGCCGTCGTGAGCATTTCTCTCGGGGATCGGAGGCGTAGCCATCGCCGGAGTTTTGGTCAGCGCTGCATGCGTAGCTCTTGGAAAGGCTGCCATGAAAAAGGTCGAAAAGCACGAAAGCGTCAAACGGACCGCCTGAAAGCAGCTTGAACACGGTAAACGACCTGGTGTCCAACGCCCTGAGGGACGGACAGGTGAGCAACGAGGAATTCCATCACATCCTGCGGGATATGGAGAACTACAAAGCCAACATCAAGCATAGAATCAGAGCCGATCTGATCGAGTTGACGTCCGACAGATAAAGGGTAATTCGCACGTAAACCGAAAAAGCCGGCTGGAGCGCGGAAAAAAGAAACCCTGAAGAACCTCAGCAGCAACATGGGTTCGTGGGCTGCGAAGGAAGCCACCAGAGAGTAAAAAAATAATTCAATTTTGTGCTGTGGAAATGGCGCATCAAATGCAAATACTGGACAAAAAGGTGATCGAAGTGAACGAACGCCTAACCGAAGCAGGAAATGATCTGCAAGAGCTGGCCGAAGCAAACAAACGCCTGGCCAAAACAGAAAATTGTCTGAAAAGCAAGATATTGACTTTCTTAAGCTAATCATCGGAGTGTATTGGAGCTGGTTGGCTGGCAACGCGATCGCTGCCATTCACTTTCCCAAACGGTAGCGGCGAGCAGTCCCTGGCCATTTGAGCAGACTGCTAGGGGTACCCCCAGCAATCTGCGATGGGTGCAAAAAAATTGGAGGTTCTACAAAAGCAGGTACCTGGGCAGATTGCTCGGATGCGCCTAGTAGTACCCCAGCAACCCACTCGGATGCACCTGGTGTACCCCAGCAACCCGCTCGGATGCCTGGGAGGTACCTGGTTTTGCAGGGGCGTCGCCCTCCAAACACTGGAGGTTTAGCTTTTTTGCTCCGCCTTGCGGGCTCGGTTGTACTTTTCCAGCGCTTCGGCTATGCGTCTGAATTTCATTTTGAGTCGTCTTTCCGGTGTGTCAAGAAGAGCGCTCACGAGAATTCAAACTGCATCGATCATCATCTTTCTTAAATAAAAAATGGCTGACAAACTCTCAAAAAAACCTCCTACAGCCCAAAGGGGTATAACGTCAGCGTGCGGAGAATCTTGATGGACGCTCGAAACGGGAAGGATGTGAGAAGTACAGAGTGGGTAGCTAGATTGCTGGAGGTCATTCGAGCACTTAACAACGAAAAAACGCGCCTCATTGGAATGAAGCCGCTCGTCGGACGCGATCGGGAAAAAAAGTCAGCGTCGCAGCATTAGAAAAACGAATTCCGGCTTCCATCTAACGTAACGGTGACGTATCTGGTGAGGTCGGGAGAACTCGAGGGGGGAGCGAAGGAGAGCTAAGGAGAGCTACCAATCCCATAATATGGTCTCTTCAGACGTACGGAATCGACAGCATTGTCGAAACGCCTGGCGATCCCATCCTGTACTATCTATCCGAGGGAGCGCCAGAGAGGGGGTTTGTTCGACAGGAGCTAATGATAGTGCCCGCTGGTACTCAGCTGCCTCCGGATTCCGAGGGCATCCGAACAGCTCCCCAAGCATCCGTGCAAATTGTTTGGGTACCCCCGGGAGCCCTTCCGACTGCTTCCTCTCGCCCTGGTCCTCACTCTTGTCTTCACCTGCGTTCTTGCTATCGCCCTTCTTTCTGTAATGACCGTGCGCCAAGGTGTGGATTTTGTACGACAGGGCGATCCTCTTGTCATCATTCGCGGCGAGCGCGATCTTGTTAACCTCTTCGGTGTAAACTTTGTAGCCGCTGAAGGGACATTTTCTGTAATCGTCGAACCCAATGTCGAGGATGGCCATGCCCAGGAAGATTGGCTTGTCAAACCTCAGCTTGACCCTCTTCATGTGAATAGCCACCAGGTTTTCGTCAAAAATGGTGCACCGCTCAAAGTTGGGCTTCGCCGCGAGCTTTTTAGCCTTTTTCACCGAGTTTACCAGGTAGATGGCGACCCTCTTCTGGATGGTTTCCATCGTCTTGCCAAACACGATAATAATATCGTGTTAAACTATTTTAAAAGGTTAACACGATAATATTATTAATATAAATTTAAAATATTCTTTGTTAAATTTATTATACAATCATTACTTTAATCATCTATGGTTTTAAACAAGACTAAATGATCAGGTGATACATTTTATGGTTGATTAAGGCATTCAGCATCAGACACTCCCTGCCAGCTAATTGGGAGACAGCCTTAATTACCTACAGGCTGAATTTAGGAGGAGATAAAACTGGCTGCCTGCCTGACCAAAACGGATGGCACGTGGGTTGAGATCGTTGCAGATTTTTATATCTAACATTTGCAATGTAACATTGGCAATGTAAATGCAAGAGATTCTACAGAAAGAATTACCAGTTATTTAGGAACCTACTGGGGGTAAAGTTTATATGAAACCATCCCAAAGAACTGTTAAGCTTAAGACTTTAAAGCTAGCTCTGCTGTGTTATTTCTGTTATGACATGACTTTGAGTATTGTGCACAAAAATGCGAGCTGCATGCATGCATTATCAGTTCAACTGGCTACAGCCTAGTCTTCATGGAAACACTAGCATGGATAATAATGACTCTAGAACATCTCATGCCACAATGATGGCTCTGTCAATAGCATATTGATATTATTATTATGTTATACATGATGTGATTGTGCATGTGTATTATCACTTGTGAAGCAGGTCAATTTACCGTTAACATGGTTAAAGCTTTACCTGATGATGTAATCAACCCCAAAATAAATGTTACTAGTGTTTTGTTGTTTTGAAATAGTATCTACAGTGCACTGTATTTACTTTGTGTGAACCTGGTAGTAAAGGGTATTCTGTCCCTAGGCCATCAGTAAGGTTGGTGTATACATTGGTCATAACAAAGGGGGTCAGGGGCTTTCCGCAAATGTGGCAATCGCATGACTCCTCGAAGATATCCCGTTGCCGCTGGTCAAAGATCATTTTTGGGGGGAATTGACAAATGTCTTCCTCCAGGAGCTCCAGACATGATGCAGTCATGTCTACAGTAGAATTCATCTCGACCTTTGCAGGACTTAAACCCCATTAAAAGCTATTAAACCAAGATAACACTCATTGAAACAGCTCAACTGATTAAATCGGATCTTCTCTGGTTGTGCACATGTGTCTGTTTTCAATGTGCGATATCGCAATAAAGCTGGTATTATAGCTTCAGTTGGGTAACCGATTATAAAGGAAACGGAAGGAAAAAATGGTATGTGCACCTTTGTTCACGAAATGAGACAATGCCCTGCTTTTTGTTAACCAGCATTCTTGAAAATGAGCAACATAATGATTGTTGACTTAACACGGTTTGGAAATAATTTCTTCATATTTTTGGTGTTATACATATCCTTCCTAAAACACAAAAGTGCGACCCTCTCCAAACACCTAAATTAGCTAAAAATTTAGGACATGATACAAAACTATATTTGCTAGAATTTCATAGAATAGTTTAAATGTAGCTTGTACCGTTTTTTTGTGGCATCCTTCAGAACGGAGCGGTCCGTAACCAATATAGCTCAATATTTTCGGTCAAATCTCCATTCAATTAACACGGGGAGTTGGCTAGCTATGAGCTAGCTATGCTTTGCCCTCACTCATATTCTTCGAAAGTGCGTAATTTTAGGTCATGTTAGAGAAATATATTTGCTAGAAGTTTGGAGAATAGTTTAAATATTGGCCGGTTATGTTTCACACAGTGATGTTAACTAGGCAAATGCCTATACTTCTTCATACACTATTTGTTTAAGGTCGCGCGTCAATGGTGAGAGCACTGTGATTGGTGTATAGGAAAACGGACAGTAACTGCAGTATGAAAAATCTGAGCCACTTCCTCGTCTTCCGATTTTTTGGTGTACCTGGCCGGGTCTTGTCTGTACAGCGAGTCATCGAACCATTTCGCCGGCCGTATCACATACTAACGTATTCGACATTTTTAACATTTTTGAGACAATTGGTATGTTAGTTTGTTATGTCCTACTCTATATATTCACCAAAAACCATGCCTCAAAGTGGCTTGATTAGTAAGATATTAATTAATTCAATTATGTCGTATTTACAAAACCTTGAAATGTCTGCAGCACATAACGACGTATTTGCCGGTCACCTATACTGCGCAAGCCCAGTATATCGTATCTGCAATTTGAAGAAGTTGCCGTTTCACATACTGACGTATTTGAGCGACGTATTTGCGCGACTCTGTCAATGCACGGCAAAATTGCTGTTTTGTCCTTTTCACATACTGACTGTTTCACATACTGACGTATTAACGCGACGTATTTGTCATTTGAACGGCGAAATTGACATTAGTCCTTTACACAGAGTGACGTATTTTATTTAATATTGATTTTTTGCAGAATAAATTATGCTCTGATAGTGATAAGTGAATTATATTGAAAATATGGTATATTTGCATTACTGTTTAACCGGTTTTAATCGACAATAATATTTTAATCAAGATTATGCAGTAAATGATGAAAATCGCTAGATTTTCAAGTTCGATTTTCTCGAAATGCGTATGTTGCAAATACGTCAGTATGTGATACGGCCGACGATTTGATGTTGTAACAGAAACCTGAAGACTCGTGCTTCTGGTACTTTTTCGTACAGCTGCCGTTGGGAACGGGCTGACAGGTGTGGATGGGCTTCGTGAAAGACTCGAAGTCGGCGTAGACGACAAAGGGAACCTCCTGCAGGCCCGGCACCATGTACTGATTCTCAAAATGAGCCAACGCCATGAACGCGGTGGAGATGGCTGTGGAGGCTCATGCTCCATTGCGTGTTTATCCTGCAGAAATTTATCCAGATCGGCTTTCCGCAAGCGATAATATCCGTGAAGCTGGCAACCCTCGCCTGCGTCCGCAGATCTCGAACCGTAGGGGGAATGGGTCCGAAGCGTCTCGGGCGCCTTTCCCTCCTCCGCTGATTGGTTGGAGCTCGCTGCTCCTGCGTCATGTTTTCACGACGCCAGCGCCGCTGCTCCTCAGGGGTCGGAATCGGAAAATGATTTTCGTCCATTTATTGTCTTAAATGTTTATTTTTTAAACCATTTTTTCATCGCTGGGCTAGCTATAAGTCATTTTTCGGTAAAGGTAAGGAACACGTGTGTGTTTCTGACAGGAAAATACCAAATACCGTGGGGGTCTTCGACGCACATAAAAAATGTTCGTTCAAACTGGTCTCCGTGAACGAAATCGGGGATTCGAAGAATAGGCGTGTTTTTTGACAGAAAAAAATACCGTTGAGCAATATAGACATTTATTTCACGAAGAGTGTGATTAATCTTTTGTAATGAAATTAGAATGCAACTTTTTAAAACAATGGCCGACAACTTAAACACATTTACATCACCTAAGTTGCAGAAATCTTATCACATTTTGAGAACTTTACGCTACATTGCGACAGGTTAAGAGATGGTAGGGACACGTGTGCATTTCATTCAACATTAAGAGGTTCTGTGTACTTTTATAGAGTTATCAAAAATGATATTTCAATTAAATGGAATGACGTTTTAAATGAAACCTACCCTTTTAAGTAAATCAAAAGGATTTTTTTTTTATTATTATTACATTTTTACAGATATTTATTTCGTGCAATTGTAGGCACCTGTGTGCATTTTATGCATTTTGGCAGAGTTTGTATTCTGTTTTTGCATATCAATACCATCATTACCATAAACTTAATAACATTAAGGTTAAACAGTATAAAATACTGATTTGATTGGTCACTTTTTTTTTTTTTTTTAGGCGATATGAGCAGGGATCATGTGAGATAAAAATATTATTGAAAAAACATTGTGAAAGTGTCCCTTTTCACCTATTTTTCTTAAAGTTGACTGGTTGTTAAGGACGCTGATTTTTTAGCGATCCACATAGCCTCCTTCACAACCGGTTTCTGTCCTTCATAACACTCGTCGTTAATCATATACAGTATTAGACTCGCTACCAGTCCTATACGACCTGCCTATATGTATATTTAGGACTGACACACGTCAATTTGTAATTAATAGAAAATACACATGTCGGACATTTCAAAATAATACTTAAAGATTTGGGATATAAAATCGGTACCCACCTCATTGTGCTACCTAATCAAAAATTGTATTGAAAAAAAAATTAATGATCGAATGCATTTTAATGTCCAAAAAGGCAAACTTACCGTCAAACTGTGGCCGAATTCTGCACCCTTGCGAAGCCATCGGGCGGGCGGCAGAGTCAAACTGGGAATAAAAATATTCGATCTTTGCTATCAAAAACAACAAATGACAACTTTGGACGTACTATGGGCAAAAAACACTATTGCCAAATAATACAGAATAGAACATTTGACGTCAACTTGACAAACTATTGAAGAAAATGTGCATCATAAATATGAGATACGTGCGCAAAACAATTCCTATTCAAATGCGTGTAAAACTGAAAAGGGACACTATAGACTACCTCATAAGTTCGAATGTTTCGTGTTGCCAGATTCAAACACATTGCATGTATGCCTAGCGCCTTCTCTTGGTAAAATCCCTGATAAAGTCAAGATTGTAAAAATGGAATTTTAAGCGTTGGAACTTCCGGTGGGGGAGGGGGGCACTTTAACACAAATGACCATACGGGTATGCTCTCCCGGAAAGACCCCCTCTTTTTTTTGGATTCGACAGCTCCAAAAGACCCGTGTCCAAAAGGCATAGGCTACCGTATACGGAAACTTGACATATTCAGCTCTAGAATTCTGGGAAAGCATCTAGGCCTACCCAAGGAGCATACCCACAAGTGAAGTGACATCATGGGGATCATGGGCGTAGCTAGAACCTTTTTTAGAGGTGAGAGGGGGGCAAAGGAGTGAAAGAGGCAACCCTCATTCCATGGGGGATCGGACTTCCCACAGGGGGTGGGGATAGCTTCCCCATTGCCCCCTTATGTACGGCACTGGACGTATGAGAAATTTGCTCAATTTCGCAATTTAAGACATTTTAACAATTTCGCCATTATTTTAGACATTTTAAAAGGTAATAAAGTGAGTAGAAAGAGTGACCAAATTAAATATTATAGTAGGCCTATTATATACCCCGGGGTATATTAAGGGGGCACTACACCCCTGGCCAATTTTGTGCCTATTTGTGCATTTTTCTACAACTACTGTACTGAAAATTCAGCAACTCAAAGCAAGTAGTTATTGATTTATTGATAAAATATTGGGTTTCCCTCATTTTGGGGCGTACTCGCCTCAGCGAGAACGCACTCATTATATTGTCACTTTTGGCCTTTAATGGCGTTTAATATGAGATGAAACTTTCGTCACAATTTTTGTAGTCTGAAACCACGCAAGTGATATTGTGCGATGCAGTTCCGATGGAGTATGTGTATACTAATTACTCACTATAACATTAACGATCCATTACATACAAGCTAGACACGTACCTCACGGTGATCATTTGATAGAAGTAATAATTATTGGAAATAGTAGAATCACTTTTGACCCATACCGGATCTTGCAGAGAAATATTATGGCTGTAATATTTGCACAGTACAACCATGACAACGGGCAGTACAATTGCCAGATTTTTGTCCACGTTTTCGCCCAATGTAACGGATACTTACCGCTGTTTGAGGGCGGCAGACAGGTTACGCGATATATTAGACACTAATTTTGCCCCAGCCTCTCAGATAAGGACCGTACACTGTACATTCGAAAAACCCGTCAAATATTATGTGCACAACATTGTAAAAATGTTGTCTTGTGTATCAAACTTACAATATGTGTTGTACAGCAATTAAATGCAATAATTGTCATGATTACATGCATAATTAAAACTTATCATCCGTAGTATATACAAGCCTATATGTAGCCTGGGCCTATACATTCTTACATAACTTTTCTTCTTTTCTTCTAGACCAAAATTGAGGGGGCTAAGCCCCCACAAGTCCCCACCTCGGTTCCTAAGCCTATGCAAACGTGGACACACCTGCAACCGTAGACATCCACGCTTAAACAAAGACAGCGCAAATAACGTACGGTATACATTAGACTATGCCATAGTCGAATTTTATTAAAAATATGTTATTATTGGTCATGATGAAACCATTTCGTTGAACTCAAAATTATACTGATGTTTATTAAAATTAAAGTATTCAATAGTAAAATGGTCATAAAGATATAAAAAAATATATATAGATATAATAAAAGATATCAGATGATTAGTGACAAAAAAAGTAATTGAATGTAACACTATCTTGCATAATTATAATGGCTCACTTTAATACTGAACAATTCTGATTTTGGAATCTACCAGTTTATTGATAGAGAACCCCGAACAGAGGGAGTGCGGTGACTGAAAAGATCAGATACAGATGTGAAAATCTATCAGTTGCACACAAATCAATATAAATCAGAGTTTTATGCTAAAATGTAATAGCCAGAGTATATGCAAAATGGGCAAGTGGACTACGGAGAAGTCTATGTATACATTTACGTTGAGGGGGTTCAATACAAATCACAATTGCATAGCATGTTGTCGGGTGCTGGTGAGATAGGTCTACCGTGATTCAAGGTATCTTTATTGTATCCCCATTTTCATATAGTAGGCCTATGCAAAATGTGGCCCTTGTGTGCAGATACTTAGACCTCCAAGCAGGGTTGTGTTTGCAATATACAAAAACTGCATTTTAATCACACTTAACCTTTTCAAATCTATAATACAAACTTTATTGCGATATCGCACATGAAAACAGTCACATGTGCACAGCCAGAGAAGATCCGATTTAATCAGTTGAGCTGTTTCAATGAGTGTTATCTTGGTTTAATAGCTTTTAATGGGGTTAAGTCCTGCAAAGGTCGAGATGAATTCTACTGTAGACATGACTGCATCATGGCCTATAGGCCTCCATTGGGCTCCTAAGCCTATAGGCCTCTTATCCTTGTTTTTGCGAGAAAAATTTGTGCGAAGTTGTTTTCATTTCAAAAACACCTAATGACAATAATTAAATGATTTATCCTTCCCTTTAGACATTATAAACAATTTGAATGTTAACACTTTGTTGGGATCACTGGATAGGCCTTTAAAATTGTCTAGATATATTATAGGAGCGTACTTGGATCTACGGTACAGCGTCAGTGCAGGAAATTTTTCATACCGTGACTGCCTCTGTACCCGTGATTCCAAAGCCTTGAGCGTGTTACCCGGGGCGTGTTATTAAAAATCAGTCGTGTTCCATTTAATGTGTGCCAAAAATCGTCCACCCCTTTCGACCTGCCAAAATTCCCTTGCCCCCTCCCGTCTTGGCTTGCCCAAATTTTTTTCCGCACTCCGTGGCTCCATATTGTCATATTGCACACTGCACAGCCCCAGACGCCTTGAGCTCAAAAATACCTAAATATAGCCAATACATGCAATAATCCAAACTCGGCAACACAAGGGCTGTGGACTCGATACGTGATTTGAAATTCAGATGCGGAGTTCGGTGAAAATTTTCTATTTTTTGCCTTGGGCAGCGACAATCATAGGTAAGACATATACAGTGTGATTCCGCTTAAGATATCGTATCACTATATCAATTTTGGTGTTTGCACTTCAAAACACAAGCCGACACGAGGTGAAATGGTTCACAAAAACCCTTAAACACGTTGTATCTTTTTATCGCGAAAATAGCCAATATCTCAATTTTCTTCAATCATAATAAGAATTTAAATAGCACCTGCATGTATGTGAGGGTATATAGAAATAATGTAGGTCAGAATTATGTCTAAGATTTAAGATTACTGAAACAAATCGAGACACCCAATATAAAGAATGAATATGCACATTCTTTTATTGACTTGTTTGTAATGTGTACCAGAGTTCCCAAAAAAATCCAAACTTCCGTTGAGTAATTATGGCCCTGTTCCCAAAAATCTTCATGCTCAAATAATTGAACAAAAATTCAAATGCATGAAAAATACCTTTCTTTATAAGCTACGTAAAAATTCAAGTATAATAATAAGCCTTACACTTTCACCTTTTAGACGCAGTATACGTTTGCTCTCTACGATATTTATTTCCAGAAATAGATCAGTTTAAAGGGGGCTACGTGCATCCCATTTTGCTTCTGAAAATGGCAAAATTGTGTATAACCTTAATGATACTAGTGTGTACTTTCATGGAACTCTAGGTAATAAAAATAATGACAAGTCAATTAAATGAATTAGTGAATTACATTAGTGAACCGTATCAATTTTCAATTTTAAGTGCATAATTAAATTGATACACTTTACTTCGAGGACTGTTAATGTCAAAAATATCATTTTTTAATAATCTGTTATAAAATATGTATTATATCGCAAATATAAACAATTCAAAATTATTAGATCTCAGCCTTAACGTCAAAAATGAGTCAGTAAAATGCGTGGTTTTAACGCGTAATTGGTAAAAGTTTACAGAACTCGAGGGTAAACAACCCCTGTGCCAGCAATCCCTTCCCCTCAAGCTTGTCTCCGCTAGTTCATCTTTTAGATTTGACGTTTGCTAACGTGCAGTGTCTTTTTTCTTCTAAAATAGTCCCTGACAAATAACCATCGCAATAAGGATCAGCTCCCCGAGTTTCGTACGGGTTAAAACGAGCAGTAAGCTCCGTGTCCAGTGGAATTTCAATCTATAGTCGTGTTCACACAGTCGGATTTAAGTCACTTAATACCGGTAATAAGTCGCTAATACCGGTTATAAGTCGCTTATTACCGGTAATAACTCACTTATATCCGACTGTGTGAACACGACTTAACTCAATTTTCCAGTACAGGGTTGCTCACATTTTAGCCTGGCCGCCCAAGATCAGAACTACATGAGCGTGAGCTGTTATATTAAGAGAATGGTTTTACCAGGGACCGTGTATGCAAGTTTACAAATTATCCTCAATTGAGCAAGCACGCATAATACTTTGATCGATAAACCCTGGTACGAATCGCAGCAAATTGAAACCCCATATTTCATTTTAAACAAGAATTCCTGAAAAAAATTGGTGTCAGTTCCATTTTAATGTAATGTTAAAGAGAAGTTTTGCACTGCAGCACTGACAAGAACATTATTTAGTGGTAGTTCATTTTATCATTAAATAGGCCTAATTATACACAAAGTATCAGGCCCTTGCAACTCATATACCAGCGCAATACAAAAAGATTTTTGTTTAATTAACACTGGATGTTTTTATAAAAATATTGTATGTGATGAAGAAGGGGGCTGGTGGTTTATTTGTGTAAAGGTCAAAATAGGATTCGGATTGGGTCAGGACTCTGTTTTGTCATCTTCCTTCTGTGGGTCTTTGAACCTGCTCATTGTCTGGTGGTGTTTTTTTTTGTTTTTTTTTTGTTTGTTTTTTGTAATTTTGATTTTGAAATGGAGCCTTCATCTTTGGTTCGATTTGTATTTTTTCCTGAATGTATTTTAATGCTTTCTCTCCCCACCAGCTCAAGTACTGATAAAATATAAAATACTGAAACTAAAGGAAAAAAAAAAAAAAAAAAATGTGGACACCGTCGGTTCCCCCCGTGTATTATCCGCCGGTGCCATTATCACGTGACTGTAGAAAAATGCTGCTGCCACCAAAAATAGGCTAAGTAAAACAGCGTATTACTATCACGACTTATGTTTGAAAGCTGTCCTCAGATCGATGCGTCAAATTTCCAGTCCATCACACTACGTGCTCTATCCATGTCGATATTATCAAGACAGAGATTGTGTCTGACGTCATCTGTCAAAGTCATTGATGATGACTTGCTAAACCCGGCGGTAAATTATTTTAAGCTTATTGTTAATTTTGCACCTTCTAACATACAAACCATCTCAAAAGTTAGGTCTTTATAGTAGGAAACTTTCTTGGGCGAAGGCACCATGTCAACAATGCCTAGAAAAGTTGCTTTTTGCCTTGTAAAAGTACGTAATTTTTCGCCACTTCCTGTCAGCATGGAAGCAGGTCGAGTCGGCCAAACCAACTCGTCCACAGTTGACTTGGCCATATGCCAATTCATGCATTTGGCCCCAAGCTAAGTCAGCCACAAACCAATTCGATATTGACCAAAAGGGATAAACGATTTAATATGTTAATGAATATATGTGACCGTCCATCACGAAACAGCTGTAAAGTCGGCTCGCGGTCAATTTTGTTTTATTTCGTGTTTAGAAAATATATCATAAGCTTTAAAATGAAAAATCATTTGACTCCAAACGATATCCAGAAGTAAAAAAAAAAGAGGGTTAAGTGCACAACATACAAAAAAGTGACTATATCTCATTAACCGATGATCCTACAGATATGCGACCACTGACTTTCTTTTTTCCCTTATGACCAGAGGAAAAATTTGACATAGGCCTATGGCACGACTCTCTAGGATATTTGGTTTTAAAAAAAGTGACTATATCTTATTAACCAATGATCCTACAAATATGCGACCACTGACTTTTTTTTTTTGTTCCTTATGACTAAGGGAAAAGTTTGACCCGGGAGTTTGACATATCTCACGACTCTGTAGGAAATGATGTACATCATCATCATACATCATCATTTTATTTTCATTCAAATCAACATACAAAATATATATATAAGACACAACATTTGAATGAGGAGATGCTCAAAAGCCTGAAGCGAGCACCCCCTTACACTGCCTTAAGTTACAACATACAATTACACAAAGTTAACAAATAAAAGAAAAAAGAAAGAGGAGAAGAACATGCAAAGAAAGAACCAATATAAATATTTATAACATTTCATATAGACATTCCACAGTTCACACAAGAAATTGATAGTTGGAGTGGAGATGGGGGGATGGGTGCATGAGGTCATTAAATAATGCCTAAATATTATATGTAATTTTTTATTAGACTTTTCTTTATTTGTAACTAAAACTGGTTTACTGATTTTGCCATCTTTATATATTTATCAGTAATATTCCATTTCCTAGGACCGGGAGCTCACCGGAAGCCCGTGTTGTGAGGGCCACAAACTGCGGCTACGTACAGATACGCGAACGCTGACTTGTTTTGTTCTTTATGACCAGAGGAAAAGTTCGACATATCACACGACTCTTTAGGATATTTGGTTTAAAAGATAGAGGGTTATTGGACAAAATACAAAGAATTGATTTGAGACCGAATGCAAGACATCAATTCATCTAAATATACAGATTTGGTGTAAAAACAGCGGTTATGGAGAAAATCACGAAATAGTTAAATTTGGCCAACTTTCTTTGTACATCAATATACAGGGTTCGAATTGGCATGTGGGCGATTTGGTTTGGGGCTGAATTGACGAATACTAGTAGTATCGATATCGATATTAATATTTTTACAGAGCACGTGATATTTCGATATGATGATTCGAATTGTCACGTGATCGCCAAACCTGTACTAAAGGTGTCAGTTCTGCAGGAACTGACACAAAAATATGATCCCTAATGTTTACTTACTTTTGTTCAGCAAAACCAATTTCCAGTAAGTCAAATTCTGTAAT
The DNA here is from genome assembly GCF_039555335.1 of Amphiura filiformis. Taxonomy (NCBI): domain Eukaryota; kingdom Metazoa; phylum Echinodermata; class Ophiuroidea; order Amphilepidida; family Amphiuridae; genus Amphiura; species Amphiura filiformis. Next base: position 66,675,086 of record NC_092637.1, on the reverse strand, counting down.
TGTACATGTCTCCATGTTTACATTTCGGGGACTTTAAATACCTGTTTCTAAATATTCCACCCAAAGTGTTAAGTTTGGAGACACATGTGGGGCAAATAATATTAGAAGTCATTTATACTCATTTGACCACACACAGATATATGTACATAATAAATTAGACTATTCTTTAATCCTCCATAATGTGGTATATTTTAAGCATGAGTTGGCAACTCTTTTTCATGCCAAGGTTAAATTGATGACATGTTTTGATCTGATTTACCAATTTAATTTACCAATGATATATAGACTTAAAACAAGCTCATGAGCTCCTCACTGTAACCATGCTGTAACACATGCCTGTAACAGTTCATTAAACGGAAATTTCCATTGCCAATGTATTGAAAAGCACAAGCTCAGCGAAGTGCATCAAATGTATTTTTTAAAGAATTGATTCAGACTATAACGTTACATGCTATATATGTGTAAAGGGCTACATGCTGTCTAATGGCGGAAATTTTGATCACAAGAATTGATGTGGTGGAATAAACATAATTATTTAAGGTTAGCCGAGAGTTTTTCATGCGCTGGATTTCAGAGGGGCGTAAGTTCATAACAGAAACAGCCATGCAGAAAATGAACAAGCGTACCGGAACGTAGGCCTACTTACAATAGAATATCGATCCACGGTCAAGACATGAAAAGGCTATGAAACTTGGCTTAGCTCGTGCCCGGAGCTCGTGAGTCGGGTGGGGGGGTGGTGTCATGAGGGGCGGCATGCCGGGTCGGATGCCGGGGGGGCAGGCACAAACCGTTTTCGGCAATTTTCATAAGGATTTTATAAATTTTAAAAAGGGGGGCACTTCGTCAAGCTACGCCCTGGAAAATGTGTTGATTTTGAATTTATAGCCTTGATATCTTTGACGAAATAAATCAATGCTGCTATTCCCCTGATTACAATGTAATAGGGTACAACAATAACATCAACAACAATATCAAAAAGCAATTATTTGCAAATCGAATTTGGGAAGAATATTCATTATAGTCCAGGAGCAAGATCCCACAGGGGGCCTAAATAAGGACTTGGTTCACCCTCCACTACATACAAGGTTTGACACCATAGGTAGTTAGTATGGACCCTCTAGATCACTGCTAGGTAGGTAGTGGACTCAAATTGTGGTATCACTTTTTTTTACAGGTCATTTTATGTATGGACGTATAATCGCATAAAATCACCAAAAATAGGACAAAATTAAGGGGTAGGGGAGATATAAATTCCAAGAACTCAACTTTTACTCGTGATTTTGAATTCATTTTGGTATCAATATGTAGCTAAATGATTTTCCTAAGTTTCTAGTATTATTTTTAAACAAAAACAGGTTTCATTTGAGCATATTTGGAAGTATATAGTCCATAAATGAGTGGTAATCTGATTTTTTAAACCATATGTGTAAAGTTTGACATTGGCCACAAATCTCACAACTATACCACTTTATATTTTTAAAATTGATTCAGTTTCCATTTTTAATTTTTTAATTTAAATTTTAATGTTTTATTTTGTTTTTAATGTTAAGCATATCAAGGGAAACATTATTGTAACAGTTCCAATCATTATAATATGTATGAGTTCGTTGGGGTGTCTGTGGGACGAGGTGTGTGTGTGTGGGGGGGGTGCTGGGTGTACATAGGGTATGTGTGGGGGTGAGGGATGTACATGTCTTAATATGTCACTTCACTGCACCAACTTCCATTTACAAAATCCGTTAAGTTTCCATTGATGTGAATATTTATGTGTAGGACGTGAGTAACCACTGGAGAAAAAGACAAAAAATGTTTAAAAAAACCCAACAAAAACTGATGTTGATTTCCCTCGTATATCAGCATAACATAGAAAAATATTAAGGGGTAGGGAAAATAAATCATCAGAACTCAATATTTTACTCATGATATTGACTTCATCTTGGTATTAATTCTATTCAATTCAATTTAATATGTATATCTAATTGATTGTTCTAACTTTTTTGTATTATTTTAAAGCAAAGCGACCATTAGTTGTCAGGTAGATACACAGAAACTGTGAGAAAAGGGTACGTTTTCTATGTCTAACAGCGTAAATATGACAATATTAAGGGGTAGGGGAAATATAAAGTGCCATAACTCAACTTTTACTCATGAAAATGAATTCATCTTGGTATCAAAATGTATCTAAGTGATTGTTCTAACTTTCTAGTATCATTTTAAAGCAAAGCAACCATTAGTTGTCAGACAGATATACAGAAACTGTGAGGAAAAGGTAACTTTTCTATGTCTAACAGCGTGGAGATGACAATATTACGGGGTAGGGGAAATGTAAACTGTCATAACTCAACTTTTACTCATGAAAATGAATTCATATTGGTATCAAAATATATCCAAGTTATTGGTCTAGCTTTCTAGTATTATCTTAAAGCAAAGCGACCATTATTTGTCAGGCAGATATACAGAAACTGTGAGGAAAAGGTAAATTTTCTATGTCTAACAGCGTAAAATGACAATATTAAGGGGGTAGGGGAAATTTATAACTGCCATAACTCAACTTTTACTCATGAAAATTAATTCATCTTGGTATCAAAATGTATCTAAGTGATTGTTCTAACTTTCTAGTATTATTTTAAAGCAAAGCGACCATTATTTGTCAGGTAGATACCAGTATTTGTGAGGAAAAGGTAACTATTCTATGTCTAACAGCATAAATAAATATGACAATATTAAGGGTAGGGGAAATATAAACTGCCACAACTCAACTTTTACTCATGAAAATGAATTCATCTTGGTATCAAAATGTATTTAAGTGATTGTTCTAACTTTCTAGTATTATTTTAAAGCAAAGCGACCATTATTTGTCAGGCAGTATTATACAGAAACTGTGAGGAAAAGGTAATTTTTCTATGTCTAACAGCGTAAAATGACAATATTAAGGGGTAGGGAAATATATAACTGCCATAACTCAACTTTTACTCATGAAAATGAATTCATCTTGGTATCAAAATGTATCTGATTGGCTGTTCTAACTTTCTATAAACAAAGCGATCATTAGTTGTCAGGTAGATACACAGAAACTGTCAGAAGAAGTCATTTTCTATATCTAGCAGCGTAATGGACCGTTCACAAACACTTGTAAGGGGGAGGGGCCTGATGCAAAACAATTTCATCGCAAAATATTCTTTCGAGCCCCCCCTTTACAGACCTCAAAATTGTAGGGCCCCCTTTTGACATGAAAATTATGGGTCAACCCCATAGAAAATCATATAAACTCAATTTTTCCAGGAAAATTTTTGATCATTTTTTTCAGGCCCCCCCCCCCTTAGGAGGGTCAAAAATTTTCAGACCCCCCGCCCTTTTTGCATCAGGCCCCCCTTACAAGTGTTTGTGAACGGTCCCTAAATATGACAATATCAAGGTAGGGGAAATATAAACTCCCATAACTAACAACTTTTACTCTTGATAATGAATTCATCGAACGTTCTGGTATCATTAGTTGTTATGTAGATACAAAGGAAATGTGAGAAAAAACTTCCATGTGTAACAGTGTCAAATATACTAATATTAAGGGTAGGGGAAATATTACCATAACTCAACTTTGGCTGCATTAACTGTGAAGGGGAACACAGGAATACAAATCGTTGCACCAAAATTTGAATGTAGTATACGATTGAGGTTTCTTACGTTAATTGGTGCAATTGGACCATTTTAAAAATTTGACCTTTATTTATAATATTGATATATTCGACGTTATAACCCCTGAACTAAGCTTCGTAGAACTATGACAATTGTCTTTCTTTAAATTCTTAGCGATGTGAGGAACAATTTGAGATTACAACATTACAACATGATAGGATAATTTTTTAGTATTGGTCCCATTATGACCTTCAACCCCTCGTGGGAAACTTAATTGCTTTTAAAATAATGCCAGAAAATGAGAACAATCAAATAGCTACATATTGATGCCAAAATGGAATTCATTTTCGTCAGTGAAACTTGTGTTTTGGTGATTTGTATGTCCCCTTACCCCTTAATATTGTCATATTTTACGCTGTTAGACATTGAATATTAACATTTTCATACATTTTATGTTTATCTACCTGACAACTAATGAATTTTAAGTTGCTTTTAAAATAATACTAGAAAGTTAGAACTATCAAATAGCTACATATTGATACCAAAATGGAATTCATTTTCGTCAGTGAAACCTGTGTTTTGGTGATTTGTATGTCCCTTACCCCTTAATATTGTCATATTTTACGCTGTTAGACATTGAATATTAACATTTTCATACATTTTATGTCTATCTACCGGACAACTAATGGCTTAATTGCTTTTAAAATAATACTAGAAGGTTAGAACTATCAAATAGCTACATATTGATACCAAAATGAATTCATTTTCATCAGTAAAACTTGAGTTTGGGTGATTTGTATGTCCCCTTACCCTTAATATTGTCATATTTTACGCTGTTAGACATTGAATATTAACATTTTCATACATTTTATGTCTATCTACCGGACAACTAATGGCTTAATTGCTTTTAAAATAATACTAGAAGGTTAGAACTATCAAATAGCTACATATTGATACCAAAATGAATTCATTTTCATCAGTAAAACTTGAGTTTGGGTGATGTGTATGTCCCCTTACCCCTTAATATTGTCATATTTTACGCTGTTAGACATTGAATATTAACATTTTCATACATTTTATGTCTATCTACCGGACAACTAATGGCTTAATTGCTTTTAAAATAATACTAGAAGGTTAGAACTATCAAATAGCTACATATTGATACCAAAATGAATTCATTTTCATCAGTAAAACTTGAGTTTTGGTGATTTGTATGTCCCCTTACCCCTTAATAATTATCATATTTTACGCTGTTAGACATTGAATATTAACATTTTCATGCATTTTATGTCTATCTACCGGACAACTAATGGCTTAATTGCTTTTAAAATAATACTAGAAAGTTAGAACTATCAAATAGCTACATATTGATACCAAAATGAATTCATTTTCATCAGTAAAACTTGAGTTTGGGTGATTTGTATGTCCCTTACCCTTAATATTGTCATATTTTACGCTGTTAGACATTGAATATTAACATTTTCATACATTTTATGTCTATCTACCGGACAACTAATGGCTTAATTGCTTTTAAAATAATACTAGAAGGTTAGAACTATCAAATATTAGCTACATATTGATACCAAAATGAATTCATTTTCATCAGTAAAACTTGAGTTTTGGTGATTTGTATGTCCCCTTACCCCTTAATATTGTCATATTTTACGCTGTTAGCCATTGAATATTAACATTTTTCTCATATTGTATGTTTAACTACCTGATAACTAATGGTTTAATTGTTTTTAAAATAATGCCAGAAAATGAGAACAATCAAATAGCTACATATTGATACCAAAATGGAATTCATTTTCGTCAGTGAAACCTGTGTTTTGGTGATTTGTATGTCCCCTTACCCCTTAATATTGTCATATTTTACGCTGTTAGACATTGAATATTAACATGTTCGTACATTTTATGTCTATCTACCTCACAACTAATGGTTTAATTGCTTTTAAATAATACTAGAAAGTTAGAACTAACAATTAACTACATATTGTTACCAAAATGAATTCATTTTCATCAGTAAAACTTGAGTTTTGGTGATTTGAATGTCCCTACACCTTAATATTGTCATATTTTACGGTACTACACATGAAAAATTGACATTTTTTAACATTTTATGTCTTTCCAGCTAACAATTAATGGTTATTTTGCTTTAAAAGATTACAACAACCAAATAGCTATATATTAATGCCAAAATGAATGAATTATAATGAATAAATGTCGAGTTACGTTGGTTTGTACGTCCCCTAACCTTTAATATTGTCAAATTTTACGCTGTTACACATTGGAAAATTAACATTTTTGTCATATTTTATGTCTATCTTATGGTTTTTCTGTTAAAAATAATACTGGAAAGTTAGAACACTCAATTAGCTACATGTTGATACCAAAATGAATTCATTATTATGAGTAAAGGTTGAGTTATGGTGGTTTTTATTTCCCCTACCCATTAATAATGCCATATTTGACATGGTTATACATAGAAAAGTAACCTTTTCTCACATTTTATGGCTATCTACCTGACAATTAATGTTTGCTTTGCTTTAAAATAATACTAACATGTTTGAACAATCAATTAGCTACATATTAATTCCAAAATGAATTCATTATCATGAGTTGAAGTTGAGTTATGATGGTTTATATTTCCCCTACCCCTTAATATTGTTACACACGCTGCTACATGTGGAAAAGTAACTATTTTTTTACATTTTCAGTCTATTTTCCTGACAAACAGCGGTTGATCTCACCCCACACATATAAATATTCAAAATATTACATGAATGGCAACTTAACAAACAAATTTTGTTAATAGAACTTATATAGTTCAGCCGAGTGACATATTAAAACATGTAAAACACCCCAACCATGAACCCTATACACACCCCGCACCCACCCCCACATACCCACACACACCTACCCCAAACCCATACAACACAAACCAACATGCAAGCAAACCACCACATACATAAATATTTGAACCAGAACATCAAAGTTTGCCTAGATATGCTTGATATTAAAAACAAAATTAAAAAAAGGAAATTTAATTAATTTTGAAAATAGAAATTAGCACAATAGTAAAATTTGAAGCCAATGTCACAAAGACACCCACCCTGCGCATTGTTGTGAAAAATCTGATTTTTCACTAGTGTATGGACTGGCCACTTCCAATCATGATCAAATGAAACCTAGGTTTGCTTTCAAATAATACTAGGCAGTTAGAACAATCAATTAGCTACATATTCATACCAAAATAAATTCATTATTATGAGTAAAAGTTGAGTTATGAGAATTTATATCTCCCCTACCCCTTAATTTTGTCCTATTTTTGGTGATTTTATGCGATTATACGTCCACACATAAAATGACCTGTAAAAAAAAAGTGATACCACAATTTGAGTCCACTACCTACCTAGCAGTGATCTAGAGGGTCCATACTAACTACCTATGGTGTCAAACCTTGTATGTAGTGGAGGGTGAACGAAGTCATTTTTTTGAGGTTGCTGCTCCTGTACTATTAGCAGGCCTACAAATTTCTGAATTATATAAAGTGAAAAACAATCAATCACGATTCACTGCAGTCAGCAAATCAATCAAATAAAACTAAAAAGAAAGGAGCAAGAAAGAATAAAGAAATAGTGAAAAAGAGAAAGAAAGAGAAAGAACGAGAGAGAAAGAAAAAGAACGAAAAAGAAAGAAAGAAAGAAAGAAATGAAAAAAGAAAAGGAGACAGAAAAGAGGAAAGAAAGGAAGTAAAAATGAGAAAAGAGAATAAAAAATTTAGCCACACGGGGACTCGAACCCACAAAAATTCCCAGATTCCCAGTCCAACGCTCTATCCACTCGGCCATACATCAGCTTACGCAATTGCTTATTCTCGAAGCGGATATATAACTATATAATTGGATGCAATTACTTGATTACAATCGCGTCCGCACAATGGCTCTTAGAATAAACACGCATGTCGGCGCTGATTTTGAACGAACTGATGGAGGAAAAAGCTCGTTTTTTGCAATACTAGCTTCAATTTGGAGTGAAAATCAAATGGGATAGCAATTGGCAGAATGTTGAGAAATAATGTAGGTATTCAGATGTCTAAATTAACGTCCCGTAATCAAGATATCGATAATTAAACAAAACAGTTTTTTCTCAGGCAAGATTCTTGAAAATGTTCCCCAAAAACGGGCTTTTAAAATTTAATCGGTACTGTATTTGGTTCTTCCCCATGGCAACATTATTTCTTTAATCGATTTGTATTACAATACAAAAAAGAGGAAAACAATCACTCGGCGTGGTTTTATACGGGGCGAACATTTGAAAAAAACGTCATGGAACGCGTTTTTGATCTTGTGAACATGGTGCGTAAAACGGCTTTAAACGAAGGATTTTCAAATTTATTCTAAAAATTTGTATAAACACACAAGAAAAATGTTAAGCTACATCCAATGCACCAACATTTCACTTGCTGCAATATTTGATTACTGAGAAAACTCTGTTTTAGAGAACAACTTTATACGTCTTTTATACGTTTTTTATACGTTTCTTCGTGTAACCTTAAACACAGTTTTTAGCAACAAATTTTAAGTGGACTATAATGCAGAAGGACTTCTAATCAAGTTTGGCCACAGAAGACATTGTTGAGTAAGTCATTTGTTGTAAAAAGAAACAGCTGTACATTGAAAGTATGATTTCCTAGTTTGTATGTGGATTGTTATTTGGTACCATTTTCCGCGCATATATTTTGCTTATGGTGAAATACTCTAGAAATGCCAATATAAATCATGAAAGAACATTGTTTTAAAAATCATTTCAGTATCGAAATCAGTAGGAACGAAAAGCGTAAGGTATACACATTCGAGGATATATTTTAATTTGTTTGTTCTAGCATTCTGCATTTCCAAAATATTATCACATTTTCACATTTTCTCCAAAATCCTGTGTAAATGATTCGCAACTCTACAACAATTTAAACAGCATGCAATAGGCTTAATTAGCCCTCGCATAGTATCGAAGGTCCTGTGTCAAAACCTGGGGTACCTTTGTGTTACATAGTAAAAAAATGAAATGTTTCAAACATTTTACATACACGTCTCATTTGAAGTGGTTCATCCTCCTGAGCATTTTGACACTTTTTTTTTTATGGAAATCGGTTAAAAATGAGAGAGTGCGGGCAAAAACAATCACAAAGTAGATGGGATTTAACCCCACCTCTTTTTTCCACATTTACAATCATTCTGAGCAAGTATTAGTCTTTTAAATGACCTCCTGTATTTATTTACTTGGTTTAGATGTCTGGGAGTTCATTTAGACATTTTTTTACTAGATTCAAATTTTTATTGGGGGTTTTAGATCAAATTTACGATACGAATCCCTCCTCCTAATCCTCCTCATCCTAATCCTCAACCACCCTTGGCACATTTCATGCCAAACATCATAAGAAAATAATTAAAAATTATTTTAAAACAGGATCAAAACATGAGTAATATAGAATACATTAGTCTCAATTTAAGACTTAATTGAATCTTCTAAGTGAAGGAATACTCAAGCGACACTGTTTTGAAGTCCAAGCTGCACATCAAAATGTAACAAAACCACCTCTTTGGGGACCCCAGTATATGACACAGGATCCGAAACAGATAATCTGATAACAATAACCATCAATAAGCTATTTCCAGTCCATTCAATACACGGTTCGTGGTTTTACGCCCAATTCTGTCATATTTATTCAATTTCAAACAGTCTGATGTAAATGACACCACAAACTTACTACTAAATGCTGAAACTTGTAATTATTGACACCAACAAACTTTGTGGCATGATCTCAAAGCAGAAACCATTTTATAATGTGGAAATGAGGCATACCAACAAAGTATTATATTTTCATTGAAGACGAACTTTTAATATTGACAAAAAATTTGCTTCTTGCATTATTAGAAAGAGTGGCTACACTAAATTAGTACCTGAAACCTAAATCTAGCTGATGAAAAAATATTGATTATGAGGAAAAGCAGAGAGTCAAGTTAAATTTACCATAATACTGTAGTGCGCCCAAACAGTACTTTTGTGTGCACTCGGCCGTATAATTCAGTATGCATGTAGAAATGCAATGAATCGAATAACTTTGAAATGTATAATAATGTAATAAGTGTAAAATAATACCTACAGGCAAAAATACATACCATAACAATAAAGATCAGGCTTGTAATGTTGCAATAATCAGTCTAAATAATCTTTATAGAAAACTGAAAACTTGAAAGTCGAATCAAAGGCATTCTGATACAAATTATTATCAATTTTGGTATTTTGTATTTTGGTTTAAAAACACACTTAGTGATATACCCCGACTTATGATTGCTAGCTGCACATTAGGCCACTTCAATATTTGAATATACCAGGTATTTTAAAATAACAGGTATGAGTGTGTAGATATATTAAACAACTCTGGGTATAATTAAGGGGGTACTGCACCCCTGCCCAATTTTGTGCCTATTTTTGCATTTTTCTCAAAAATTATAGCGCATTGGTGACAAATAAGATATGTATATAATAGGGGCAAGGGCTACAACTACTGCACTGGAAATTTTATTTCAGCACAGACAACAGTTGTGGAGTTACAGTCAAAAATGAGGGAAACCAATATTTGATGATTAAATCAATAACTACTTGCCTTGAGTTGCTGAATTTTCAGTGCAGTAGTTGTAGTCCTTGCCCCTATAATATACATATCTTACTTGTCACCAATGTGCTATAATTTTGAGAAAAATGCAAAAATATGCACAAAATTGGCCAGGGGTGTATTACCCCCTTAAGGTAATTATAATTTGTATTGTTTCCTCATCAGCTCTATATACTGGGCGGGGACGGAACATGGCACCCGTGCAGTTAGAAAGGTGGCGATGGATGGCAGTGATGTGAATATAGTCATATCTGAACTGGATGGTGCGCGCTCTATTACCGTTGACAAATCTGGTAAGTCAAATGCTTCTATTCAAAGGCCCAGTGATTTGCTCATCCTGGGGATCGTAAAAATCATCAGAGTTCAGATTTTGGCACATTAATAAATCATATTGGAGAAAACCTCGTACTATTTATCTCTTATGTGGCCCCACAAGCGGATAGGGGCCCGTATGATAAGGACATTCAATAGGAGACATTATCAGGCAAATTCGGCTTAACGCATTCAGCATAGGCCTAGCATATCTAGAGAAAGATAAAATATTTTTTATTAGTGTTATGTGGATGGGGGGGGTGGTGGTGGACTTTGCATGATATAAACACCACCCCTGCGAACAAGATCCGAACTTGTTAGGTCTGAGTCAATTTGAGGGTTTTTTTTAATTTTCCTTTTTAGGTGGGGGAGGGGGTAGCAAAGCCCTTGCCTCTATGACACTTCGTCACTGAAGCATATAAGGGACATAAAGTTATTGTCTTCGTCGGGGGCTAAACCAGCCCGATAAAATTAGTAGGCCTAGGCCTACTAGCTCCTATTTATGACTCAACGTTTCAACTCATTAGCTAATTACGTATACTTTGCGACAACGCTGTCGAATTCGGCACCACAGATATTCCCACTGATAAGAATTTGGAAAAGAAAATGGTCCAAAATCATGAAAATCATTTTAAAAGCTACTCGATATAGCGCACCTGTGGACGGTGTAGTTATATCATAGGTGATCATAATTTTAGCTACAAACCATGGACAACTTCTCAGCACGCTCAAAGAGCATCGATCATTTTGATCTTTCTTCAGGGGAATAATTTTGTCTCAAAGTAGTTCCTTGGGGAGGGGGTGCGAGTTTCACAATGAAAGTCGCTATTGAAATATATGCACCGGGCCTAAGGAGAAACCCTAAGGACAACATGACTATCTCTTCTTTTACATAACATCCTAAAATGAAATCATACACACATTTTGGTGCCATTTTAAGTTCTATATGGAACTATAGTGGTATTGCACGACATGCCATAACATATACTTATTGGGCCAATATTGGCAAAAAGTTGCATTGGCATTACATCAGTATATAATATTGGGCCAATATTGGCTCACCATTCATTGGCAGCTGATCTCGGGCCAATTATAAACCAATCATTGGTTTAATGTTGGCCTTTTATATATCGTTTGATTGGCATTACATCAGTATATAATATTGGGCCAATCTAGGCTTTCAATTGGCAATTTTTACATTGGCATCATGTTGGCAGCCAATATAGGTTATCACACCAATTTCGGTAACAAATTGGGTAACAATATTGTAATAAATAATTATTGTGATGAGTACTAGTGTTTGGAAGACCTTATTTAAATCCTAAATATTATACTAAGTTGAAATAATAGGAAACAAAACCACGGATGATAAAACGCAGGGCAAACGCTATTTAACACCACGGATTATTTATTTTAAAGAAAATACACAAGAATTTTCGGCAATTTCAATTCTAAGACCATACCAGGACCGCGACACTCTGGCACTTGTTGGAAGACATCTAGTACAGCAGACAGTACATGTACAATGTGATTCTTTCATTTATAATTAGGATTACGTCATTGCCAGAGCTTGTTTATTTGTTCATTAGAATGATTGACAGCGGTGGGCGGACTTGTACCGCTCACAAAACAAAGCTCTGGCAATGACGTAATCCTAATTATAAATGAGAGAATCACATTGTACATGTACTGTCTGCTCACTCTGCTGTATTAGATGTCTTCAGCTGCGGTATAGCACGGTATAGGCAGTTTGCATAGAGTGTCGCTTCTCTATCTATTTTTCTCGGACCATACTTTTAAAGATAATTTCTAAAGTACGTGTCAACATGCTATCAAATACTCTTGATGGCTATTCAACACCACGGTGATGAGTCGTGTTCCTCTCTTACCGCGAAGCGGGCAAGAGTTGATACATATCGTCTTTTCCCGAGCCAATAACGTCCAATAATTAAAGTAATCCATTGCATCAATATTGGCCCAATACTAAAATTACATATTGTTAAAACATTGGCAGCCAATTGTTTGCCAATGAGAAATAGGTACAGGCCCAATGTTGGTTCAATAACTGTGACAAGGTTTGGGCCAAGCTGGGGCCAACATTGGCCCAAGCCCAATATTGAGCCAACCTTGGGCCCATGAGCAAAACATGATTGGCCCAATACTGTCAGCCAATGTTGGGCCAATTGAACTCAAACATTGGCCCTTCATTGGGCCACCATTGCCATGCTATCTGGAAAGGTTATCTTTCAGCACGCTGGGTGCTCTGACAAGAAATCGGCCAGACAGTGTCTGCCCAGGTTGAGCAGCTTAAAATTTTATTTGCAATTAAACTACCATTCTTTTACTTTAAAGCGGCAGCGGGTAAGTTGCAACAAAATTAGGCCTACTATGAAAAAGATTTTCAAAGCAATTTTACAATTTTTCACAATAAACGTTTGTTATCATTTGAATGACGATTTTCTATCAGTGCAAAACATTAATTTTGAATCATAATTTGCACATAGAAGCTAAGATTTGCACATAAAAACTAAGATCTGTGACTGGTTATTATTATTATTATTATTATTATTATTATTATTATTATTATTATTATTATTATTATTATTATTATTATTATTATTATTATTATTATTATTATTGTTATTATTATTATTATTATTACAGAGAGGATGCTTTATGCTGCATCACACGGACAATATTCCCGCATTGTAAAATACAATCTGGACAATCATACTGACCAGGTTGATATACCAAATGCAGCAGTGTTGATAAACGGCCTGACGATCGTTGGTGACTATCTCTTTATGGTGGAGAAGCTCAACGGACCCATGGCCATATCCAAGAATGATGGTGCACAAGTATCCCTCAACGTTAATGGGTTGCAAGATTGCACTCACTATTTCAGCATTTTTGCGATAAGCGGTAAGTGCACGTTAGTTAGATACAGCCATAATTAAAGAAGTATGTCAGCTTTCATTATATGCTATATATTTCAACCATAGTTGAATGACCTCAATCAAATTCCACTCCCCATCTATGAAGTTTCCTAGTGCTTAAATCTGAAATGTGTAAAAAGATCCCACCGAGGATTTGTGATTAAGAACATGGATTAACATGGATTTAACTTTGACAGACAAAACATCTTTCAGCCCTAATATCTTATAGAGTCATTGAAATAATGTACGGACTTTCCACATCTACATTTTGATGGAAATATTAAAGTTGGGATGGGTTTGTTGCTCTTTGGAATATCTTCATTTAACATCACGATACTTAGTGACTTTGGCCAAGGATCGTGGCCAGATGATGTTATAAGGGAGGTCTGAACCCTTGAATTATGGAAACTTTCGGGCCTCATAACTGCTAAATTATTAGTCTAAAGAATATAAAAGTATACATTTTTAGAATGGAAATGACTTGATGAATTCATCTGTGAGGTCTAATTTGGGCCAAAATGCTCATTTTTGAAGAAAATCACAAAAACAGGGTTTTTTTTATTAATTTTTAAAAACTAGATAAAAATATCTAGGGACCGTTTTTTTCATTTTTTTGAATTTTGACCAACTTCACCAAAATTATTTGAAATTTGGGCGAAAATCAGGCTTTTTATGATTTTTCGCATTTTTTGAAAAAATTTGGTAAAATTTCTCAAAGTTGGTCAAAATTCAAAAAAATAAAAAAACGGTCCCTAGATATTTAATATTTTTATCTAGTTAAAAAATTAATAGAAAAAAAATTTGGCCAAACAATTTTGTTAATATAATATAATAATTTAAATTTGGATAAACTCTGCATGCCAAAAGGGCAGAAGACATTGATGAGGATGACTATATTCTGAAATTGATAAAATAAAATGCGTTTAACACCCAAATTAGAAAAGGAACTTTTTCGCCATTTTGATATATCATTTTTGCAGCAATGGACTTAGACTTTGTATGTAAATAATGCGGGTTATAAAATATTTAAAAACAATTTAATAAGTTTGTATTAAAACAATTGAATACTTTAGTGGATAAAGTAGTTAAGTGCCAAAATAACAGTTTCGAGAAAAGTGGGTTTAAAGTTACGAATTGTTTCTATTGACCATAAACTTGGTTATTTTTGTATAAAACTTGCTGTAATAAATTGATATGGATATTGTACTTTTAAAATGTAGCTATCAATCAACGATTTGTCATTCATTGATTTTCTATAATCAATAATCAGTATTTTGTACTTGATTACATTTTCCACTAAAACCATGGGTCAGATTTAAACAATTGCTTTTTTGATAAAATTTAAAGTTAATAATAGTTATAAGTATACATTTTTAAAATACCCATATCGAGAGAAACAATTTGGTGTATCATTTATGCAAATTTGATGTTGTTGAAAATTTGACCTCGCTTGACCTTTGACTGACCTTGACCCTATAACTGCCAACTGATATGGCAAACTATATATTTTTGTAATCCGTATACCCTGAGGAGTAATTTGGGACAAATTACAAACAAATCGGACCATTTTGAAATTTTGACCCCACTTGACCCCTCACGTGACCCCTACTTGAAAGTTGTCAAATCGACCCAAATTTTCAGAAAGAAATGCTTGACCCCCAGTGACTTTTTCTTCGATCAAGAAGTGTTGCTTTGCTGGAGTGCTTTATCAACATTACGTCATGTACTTAGAAGTTCATGGACCTTGCCAATTCTCCTCGTCAAGTTGTTGGTGAGCAAGATTTTGTGCACACTATTGGCCAGAAGTTCCAAACAAGTCTTCTTCAAACTAAGAAAAACAAACATAGAAGAGGTCATTATTACTCTACGGGCGATAACCAAGTCTCATTGACACCTACCAGAACCAGTGATATTCACAGGGATACTGATTCCCAGCTCCTTAGTAGTGGATCTTCCTCGGTGAATGGCGACAGGGTAGAGAGTGATGTATCTGACCATGGTAATAGTACCAAAGTTCCAATCGCTCCCGTTAATGGAAATTGGCTCGCCATGGTAGAGAGACTTCGACTTCAGCCAATACCATCGTCGATCTTTCTTGATATGAGCTTACTGCGAGAGAAGCTGTCCTTCCTAAGGGTTTCAAGTTTTGCCCTTATCTCCATAATAATTCTATAAAACTGCGGGCTGACCCGAGTGAGTTTGCAAGACGTTTACGAGTTCGAAAACACTTTTACACTTCTGAAACCGATCTCGACACCATTGGTAGCTCTTCTATTGATGAGGTCAATGCCTATTCCAGACATCCTTTACTTAGGAAGAAGAGCACATACACTCCATCTCCTTGTAAAGATTTAGCTCTTGATGCTTACAAGGAAGATGCTATTGTTATCATGGATGTGAAGTATTATCTTTCTGAGTGTCATTGTCAACTTAATAACGCAACGTATT
This sequence comes from Amphiura filiformis, assembly GCF_039555335.1. Taxonomy (NCBI): domain Eukaryota; kingdom Metazoa; phylum Echinodermata; class Ophiuroidea; order Amphilepidida; family Amphiuridae; genus Amphiura; species Amphiura filiformis. Next base: position 66,659,081 of record NC_092637.1, on the reverse strand, counting down.
ACAAGCCTCGTCCTAAGGATCCCGCGGCCGTGTTTGTTCGTAAAGTTACAGCATCGGTTAAGGATGCTCGTTCTGCAGGCGTCATTGATGATGATATGCAGTCTGTGCTTACTCCCAACCAACCCAGACCGGCCCTTTTTACGTCCTCTCGAAGATCCACAAGAGTGATTCTTTCCAGTAGGAAGACCGATTATAAGCTACAGAAAAGATTTCTCTTATGGCAAGACTTCGTTCTTCTATGTGGAGGATGATAACGATTTCATGCGGAAGTTAGTTTAGATCAACAAAAAAATACGGTATGGTCCTCTTCCTGATGATGCTATCCTTTGTATTATGATATCACCGCAATGTATACCAACATTCCTACTCATAAGTTCGTTGCAGCTTGTCAGCACTTTTTGTTCCAGCGGCACTCGGCTACTGAAGTGGAAGTTCTTAGCAGATTTATGGAGCTCACACGCCCTAAAAAAACCCGCATGGCTCCTTCTGGGGCTTGCCTGTTTCTGGGTCGTCTAGAGAGGAACTTCCTCTCTGTTGTTACCAAAAAGCCTCTTATTTGGCTGAGGTACATCGATGGTGTTTCCATGATTTGTACACATGGACAAGAAGAACTTGACAATCTCATCGCTCATTGCAGCACAAGACATCCTACCAAATTCCACGGTTATTTGGTGGCATGTAGAACTGTATACATTTTAATGGCGCTATTTATCTTAAATCTTCTTTGCATCTCTGTAAGAGGTAAACATTTGTATAATGGCATTACAACATCATCAAAATGAAAATCACCAAGAAAAATTTGAACTATTTCTATCATGAAATGAAAAAATTTTTGTTTTGTCTTTTTAAACCTAAATTTTGGATGTTATTGTACCTTTTTAAACCTTTGTATCTTTAGGAAGAAATGGTATACAGAAAATTGGAAAACATATTTGGAAAGAAGACACTTGGGCAATTTTGGTACCAAACTTGCCCCCTTTTGTGCCTCCTACTTAAAAATAATGTTAGATGAATGTACAGGCACATAACGCGTAGTACCATGCATACAGCATGTCATTCCTTTTTCTGAACATTCATAGATCATCTTGGGCTTGCTGATACAGCACGTCTTATTTTATCAATGTTTCGTGTAGATCGTCCTGTCTTCCTACGTCCATAGCGCACTGATTCACGTACTGATCCTATCTTCAAGAATTTGTTGGTAATGTTTTTTATGCAGCATTTTGATGGTGCTCGAGCATGTCCAGTGAGTTGATAATGTTCTTTGAACTTCTTTTGAGTACACATCCAGATTCTTATTCACGGTTTACCACCGCGGCAGATTACCTTCGTGGCTACACCTGGTGTAGCCCTGAAGCTACACCTTAATAGAGCTACTCTGAAGCTACTTCGAAGAAGCTACACCTTAGCAAACCCATCGTGGATACACCATATCAGAGCTACTTCGCTGTTACTCCATCCATTGTCTGTCTAGAAGCCAACTCCGGTGCTACACTAGTGCCAACTTCTAGATACGCCATATCGGAGCTACTCCAAAGGTACTCTTAAGAAGCTACTCTGAAGTACGTCTGATAGCTGTCAGCCACGAGCCAACCCTGGAGTAACACCGAAGTCAGCTCCGGTGTACAACCGCAGCCAAACGGGTCACTGACCGGCAGCGGTAAACAACTCACCTAATGCGTAATCGGCCGCATACTAGTGCGCGTACCTAGCTATTTTTAGCAAAGCGAACGTTTGTTGTTTTGATTAATTGATTGACCATGTTTGCACGTTTGCATAGGGCGTCATGACGGAGCGAGAATCACTTGCCGATGTCACGGAGACATTTTGTTTCTCTTTATATTAGTTGTTGTTTCCTTTGTAGAAACGTGTTCTTTTGTTTAACGACAGTACCAGTACGACTTCTTCTCAACTTGTTTTTAAAATCATTTTCAATCATTATTTAATTTTGTGTTCCTTGTTATGTTTTTAGTTTTGCTAACTTGAGATGCTTGTGTGACGTTGTTTTCCTGTGTGCATACTGCCATTACTGCGGTTCGCGGTTCCACTTTCTCATGTTGTTTGTTTATTTACCGTACCCGGGTTTATTATTACAGTTAAAATTTACTCATAATTTATACTTCTTGAATTTCTTGTTTTTACACTGTTTTCCTAACATTTTGCACCGCATTTACTTTACTGTTGCAAGGCATGGGCCTATTATAGGCCTATAATACACCTTCTTGCAATACAGTTTGGTTTTGATTCGTTTGGTTAGGCCTTAGGCCTACTAGTCTTTCATCTTTCATTTATGTTATTCACAGTTTTCATATTTTTTTACTTGGTTGTTATTCATCTTTTAATTTGACTTACCTGTTTGATATGTGTTTTTCGTTTGTTTGAGTAGGCCGTATTTTGTTTGTTTTTTAAACATTTTTTCTTTGCTTATTATACTTGAATGATTGGTCACTTAGTAAAAAGTAAATATTTAAATAACTTACTAAACAATTAAATAGTAAATAAGTAAAATATAATACATATAAAGAAATAATAAATATAAAATTAATAATAAATTGTGGGGTCCTAAAATAAATATTAGCTATAAAATGACCAATCATTCAAGTATAATATGCAAAGAAAAATGCTTAAAAACATACAAAATACAGGCCTACTCAAACAAATGAAAAAACAAGTAAGCAAACAGGTAATTTAATTAAAAAGCTAAATAACAACCAAAGTTTATTTTACATAGGCCTAGGCCTACGAGTACTATTCATTTTTTTTTTTAAATTTAGGCCTAAATAATGCACATGTTTACTTATTTACTTTCTTATTTGTGTAGTTTTTACTTGTTAATTTAATTACCTATTTATTTACTTGTTTATTCATTGATAACTTATTTAGTCAATTATTTACATCATTAATTTTACTTACTTCCTTATTTCTGAACTTGTTTATGTATTTATGTAGGCCTATTTACTTGTTTATTATTTTCTGTTATTATATTATTAACATATATTTGAAAAATAATGAAAGAAAGAAAGAAAGAACAAAACTCCCTAATATAGCCTAATAAAAGCATACAATAAAGCTAAATTGAGAAAATAGCATTAAATCTGGCAACAGATCATCACGCATTTTTTTTAGGAGTACCTCTAGAGGTACTCCGCTATAATCTGTCTCTACGGAGGTACACCGTGGAAAACCGGATAGGAGTAGTCCACGGATTTTGACTCGCGTTACGGTACACCGCTACAGAGTAGCCCTGGAGGTAATCCGGAGTAGCTCCAGAGTACATCCAGTGAGAAATTGGATGTGTACATTTCGTTTTGGCATAAAACCAAAGAATGTGAATTTATTGTTGAATATTGTAAGTCATGTTGATACAACACCATTTATCACTTATTCGTGCATATAAAATGTCATCACTATGCAAAAACAAACCGCTTGAATGCGCTTGAATGGAATGGGGGGTGGGGTAGCAGAGCAGAACAATGGTTTCAACAGGATGGTGCGACTCCACACACAGCCAATGTGACTTTCCAATGGCTTGAAAAATGTTTCCATGAGAAGATCATATCCCTCAAAACTGATCCAACTTGGCCACCTCATTCTCCGGATTGAAGTCCACCTGAATTTTTTTCTGTGGGGTTATATCAAAGACCGAGTGTATAGCACAAAACCTCACAGCTACCCGACTTGAAGCAAAACATAAAGAGTGAAAATTGAAAGAGAATCTTGCAGAAGCGTCACTCAGAACTTCACCGTCAGGGTACATGAGTGTGCGAATTTACATGATGGACATCTTGAGCATATTCTGAAAGGCTAGACTACTTGATGCAAAAACTGTCAGGATTACTACCAAAAAGCACCCACTAATCAAATCGTACAACATGTGTAATGATCAACTGGAACAAGTCCTTCATCATCCCTATCTTGGTGTTGAAATATCTCATAATCTTAAGGGACGCACCATTAGACTTCAAGGGGGGGTGGAGGAAGTTGGGGTCGGGGCAAGATTTTTTTTTTCGCCGCCGAAGGCGGCGAAGTTTTTTTTTTTTTCGTCGCCATAGGCGACAAGTTTTTTTTTTTTTTTTAATTTTCATGCATTTATACAGTTAGGTGAGGAAAGTTTTTTTTTTTTTTTTAGTGTTGGTAGGGAAAGTATTTTTTTTTTGCTCCTGTAGTAGGGGAATTTTTTTTTTTTCAAAAACTTCCTCCCCACCCCCTTGAGGTCTAATGGTGCGTCCCTAAATGGACTTTCCAACTGAATAATATAATTGCCAAAGCAAATAAGGCTCGCTGGTTTGTTCGTAGGAACCTTTGGCGATGCCCGCAGAAAGTTAAGGAGCAACTCTACTTCGCCCTTGTAAGACCTCATTTAGAGTTTGCCTGGGCTGTGTGGGACCCACATGCAACAACAGATGTCCAAAGATTGGAAATGATACAGCACAGGGCTGCTCGGTTTGTCACCAAAAATTACAGTAGAGCCAAGGGTTCCATGACAGAAATTCTCAAAAAATTAAAATGGCCAACACTGGAACAACGTAGAAAGCAATCTCGTTTAACCACCATGCTTAAGATACAAAATGAAACTATTGCCATACCCATACCGGATTATTTTAATCGCCAATCAATGAAAATCACAAGGCAATACCATCCTGCCAAATTCAGAGTTGTCAAAACCAACAGCAACGTTTATAAATACAGCTTTTATCCTCGTACAATACAGGACTGGAACGACCTCCTTCAAATATCCTCTCAACATAACCAGCACTGAAAGTTTCAAGACAGCTATTTCCGACCACATTATGAAGTAACCCATTTTCTCTCTTTTTTGTATGTGTTTTGTTCATCCAAATCCATCATTCCTATCTCAATTAGATATTGCTTTTTGCAACGTTATTGAGTATTTTGTAGATGTAGATGTAGAGAACAAAAATTCCAAACTACGGATGAACAAAATAAAAATAGTGTGAAGTTGTTGAGAATAGTGTTTCAATTTGACAGTGTTCCTGGTGATTTGTTGGTTTGTTCCCATTAACCATTTTTCCATATGCGCTATATTCGTGCATATAATGTCTTCTGACTGAACATGAAAAAGGTAGTTTCAATGTGACAATTCAGTAATGATAGAGGTATCAGCTCAATCAAAACATTATAAAATCCTTGAGATGAGGAAAATTACTTTACCAAGTGTTAATTTGACAATTCGTTTGCATTTAAGTAAGTTTTTTTGATTCTCCGCTTGAAAGAATGATTTTGCAATATGATAAACATTTACTCGTATCTTCGTACTACAACATGCAAATATTAGCAAGTTTGGTAGCAAAAAAAATGCCCAAGTGTCTTCTTTGTAAATATGTTTTCAAATTTTCTGTATACTATTTCTTCTTAAAGATACAACGGTTTGAAAAGGTATCGAGACTTTTGGGACACCCTATGTACAATAACATCCTAAGTTTAGGTTTAAAAAGACAAAACAAAACAAATTTCATTTCATGGTAGAAATAGTTTTTTTAATGCCATTATACAAGTGTTTACCTCTTACAGAGATGCAAAGAAGATTTAAGATAATAGCGCCATTAAAATGTACATTTAAAGCTGTTTACATTTCAATTGGGCATTTTGAACATTTTTCAATTTTTTCCAACTAACATTAATACACAATAATAGAGTAAAAAGTGTGCACCAAATGCATTTATTTTTGCACCAATCTTGTAGAATTTTGTAGAATCTTGTAGAATCCACCTCAGATACCCTCTATGTCACGCAAGTGCGACAAGAGGCCTGCTTTGCGATCATATTTAACGAAACTTGTGATCCCCAACAACCAACTTCGGTTTGACGTCCTTGGTTTAACGCGGCTGTGTACTCTAGACATTGTTTCTTTCTCAAAATTGAGCTTTTTTGATATGTTTGTACTTTGTTATGTTTTTTATAAATACAAGGAATGAAAATCCAGATTTGCAAACTCCAACTGCAATATTTTAAGGATTTTATTTCACTATTCCACTCGTGTTTGAAATTGAAAAGGAAAGAAAATCTTTGTTGTACCAGCAGGGTACACGCGCGCAACAACACATCGCGTTGCGTATCGCGCAATTTGTTAACGCACAAATACGCTACGCATACGCGACGCTTATCTGCAAGCGCGGCGCATCTTATGGAAGCACCGCGGAAGCACTGATTTCACAAAATCCTAGCGGTCAAATGGCTCCGTTTTAGCTGATAAAATGTGGGTTTTTTCAAGTTCTTTCCCCCGATTTAAATATCAAGTTATGAATGGATTTCGCTCAAACTTCTCAAGGGTCTGTGGATTTACCCGATGTTCACGTAATATAAGGTACAAAAACGAAAACTGCCGCATTCTCCTGTGAGATTCGATGAAAGTGCAAAATGTGACCACTTTAAACTTCAACGGCCATTATTTCAATGTTCATTTTCTCGGTAAAATTACGATTTAGGTACACGATATCTCAATAAATACAGCATCTATAGGTAAGCAAATATGATCATCGTAAAAAGCATGATCGACTCAAGAAACGGTTTTCTTATTTTTTTATATTTTGGTCTATTTCCGATTTTAGGCATCATTTTGTGCAAATAGGCATTTGTGAATTTTAAAAAGTTCAATTTGATGCCTTATATGGTCAATATCTAAAAAAGTAAGGCCAATATCAAAAAAATTAAAAAAACCGTTTTTGGAATGGAGCCTCAAGATTGAACTAAAAACAAAATAAAATATTTTGGAAAGAGTGTTTTTTGTTATGATGTACCTGACAAATATTGCCAAAAACTCACTTTTTTTTAATTTTCTTCATAATTGTTGTTTTTACCCCAAATCTGTATTTATATTAAGATTTATTGATGTCTTGCCTTCATAAAAATGTATAGTTTTATATGTCTTGCGCAAATAATTACAAAGTTATTGCACTTTTACTACATGCATGTCTGAGAGTACACAGCCGCCTTAAGCAAACACTGTTGCCTTGGTCAACATTTGATATTATTACAAGTGCTGCAATGATGCAAAAAACATGTTCACTTGGGACCTTTAAATGTGACTAAATAACCGGGTCGATCATATATAATTATGTCTTTTAATATCGTCTACCATACTAACGTTATGGAGGGGAAAGTTTCAATATAAGTATGATGAGGAAATTGATAAACAAAACTTAACACATGGAAACGTCTAAATGCATGAAGAGTAAGGAAAAATGAAAAGAGTTAATGAGTGGGATAATGCATATAAATATTAAATAATGAATAATAACAAACATTAAACAATAAAAAAACAGCATTGCTCAATCAAGGATAAAAACACCTTGAAATCGGTGGCCGTGAAGGCAAGCGATTGCTTTATCATTTATTAATTTTTTATAGAATCCGAGATAACGACCGAGCAGGTGGCGACGACGACAAAACTAACAACAACGGAGTCGACGACAAAAGAGGCGACGACAAAGGAGGCGACAACGGAGACGACGGCAAAAGAGGCGACGACAAAGGAGGCGACGACAAAGGAGGCAACGACAAAGGAGGCAACGACAAAGGAGGCAACGACAAAGGAGGCGACGACGGAAGCCAAGATGATAGGTGATACGACTACGTGGGGTGCGTGGGGTAAGGGGTAATATGAGAAAGGGGTGGGATGGGGTGGACGTTATATTATAGTTGGGTTAAGGGTACACCACTATTTGGTTGTAACATTATTTGGTTTGAGCACAACATCATTTATAATTTTCAACTTTAGTCCTGAGTAAAGATAACAGTTCAAATTCATGTTACCTGATATGTTTGAATTATTTATGATGATAATTTTGCTCCATTTACATTTTTATTTATCTATGTATTCACAAATTATTTATTAATATTGTCGAAATTGAGGGCACTAATTATTTTGATTGAAATATGAATTTTATTATTGTTGTTCACTTGTTTCGTGATGTGTTTGTAAACTTCATATCATTGATGATTTTTTTTTTCCTTTAGTAAATGAGCAGTTTTACAAGTCTTTGCATTTTTGGACATTTTTTTGCACTGGATTGTCCTACCAGTGAGGACTTTGCAGTAATTTATAGTTGACAATGTGCTCTAGTCCCAAAGCTTTACGCAGGGTCCAATTTTAAACTTGCTCAAATTGTGTTAAAATTCATACCACTGAGGATTCCGAAAAGGTATAGTTTGACCTATCTAGGATGTACAGTCCTTGAGTTATTTCCAAAAAGGTCAAAGTTCAAGTTCTGGTTTCTATAAAAAAAAATGCTCAGATTTGACCAAACATGTGCCAAAATGTTGGTTTTGATACAACAGTTCAAATAAAGAAAGGATTACACAATCTAGGATTGAACAATACAAATATTGAAAGCAGGTCGTGAAGGCAGGCCATACTTGTTGTTCATGAACCTCATTGCTTTATCATTTTGTCAATTTTTTTTCAAATAGATTCCGAGATATTAACAACCCGGATCATTGAGACAATGACGGAGTCGTCGACGCGGCCAACGACACAGCTGATGATGGAGGCAACGACAGTGGCGACGACGATAGAGCATCCTACAGGTAGGTGGGGTGAATGATGTGGGAGGCGTTGGGAATGGGCGGGGTAAGGGGTGAGGTGACATATGGTATGGGGTAGGGCTATAATGAACCAGGTGGGATAAGGGTTGGGATTGAGGTTGGGGATGGTTGAAGGGGCCGGAGTGTTGAATGGTGCAATGGGGTAGTTCGTTGTGGGTATGATAGGGTGTGGTGGGGGTTGGAGATGGGTAAGACAGGAGCAGAGTATGGGAGGGTAGAAAAGGGGTGAGGATGAGAATGAGTGGGGAAGGGAGGGGTAAGGGTATGGTGGTGCTTGGGTGTGTAGGGTAAGGAGTGAGGCGAGATAGGGTGGTGTATGGGAAGGTTATAGTATACAAATACAACATGTTTTGAGGAGAAGTAGTCAAAACTACTGGTCCCGAGGTGTTGGGAAGTAGTCTAATCATCTAATACCTCGGGACCAGTAGTTTTGACTACTTCCCCTCAAAACATGTTGTATTTGTATACTGCTACCTGTCTAAGATTTAAGTAGGTAGCATAATGTTTGTAACAATAATTCGCACATTTATAGCGGAACTTGTGAACAAATTAAGTCCAGATCTGTCAGGCGTATGGTAGCGAAACCTGTTGGAAGTGGTTTATGAGGTAGCGCGGGTAGGGGTAGGATAAGGGTAGAGATAGAAAAGAAAGTTACTAATGGAAATACGCTCTTTCATACTCCCAAACAGAATTGTTGTTGCCTAAAGTAATTTTTAAACCAGCTGGCCGTTAGGCAGGCCAAACTTGTGGTTGGAGAGTCATTGTTTTATCATCTATCAACAATAATATTTATCCTATATAGAGCCCGAAATCACAGTCCAGCAGATAACGATACAAAATATGACACCTACTATGATGATGGACACTACAACAACAGGTGTGCAATCTATATCGGCCTTTGAGAATGTGGCTTCCACATTCCCCTACAATGATACACCCGGGTTAATAACTAATAATAGTGATTTAGGTAAGTCAAATATTGTTTAATAAGTGTTTAATATCCTCATAATTCTAATTGTCTTCCATGAATATAAATCTGATTGAAGATATAAACATATATCATTGGATCTGCCTAATAGAACTGAAAATGTAAGTTTGTAAACATTGTGTTTTCTTCTTTAATTGAAAATATCAGCTTTGGTTGCATATATATTAACAATTAATTCCCGCTGTGAAAAGTATAATTCATTATGTTTATGTCACCTGAAGAGCCTTTCTGGGATATCTAGTTTGTGAATAAATGATGACAAAAAAACATGCTTCTACTTGTTTCACGTAATTTCTATTTCATATTGACATTAACCTATTGCAGTTTTCTACCTTTTTGAGCATAAAAACCGGGAAGAAGATTTCCAGTTCGATAGTGAAGGTGACTTGGGGCTTACAATTCCATACGAATTTCTCGAGTCTGGCCTTCATAACGGAACTGGTAAGTTTGAACATTTAATGGTTAAGTTTGCGATGATTATTTTTCTTTGTGAGCCTATTTGTTTTCTTACAAAGAACCATTAATTTTTTTTCCAAACATAACTTGAAATATAATCTAACCATCAAGATTCAATGATCAAGGCTGTAAAGTACTGCAATCTCAATGAATATGAGACACACAATAACGTCCTTTAAGGGTACACAATGTATTGTTAGTCGAAGCAGCAAAAAAAAATCGATTTTTATTGTCTAAATCAACATACGTATTATTGAAAAATAACACTTTGATGTTTTGCAAAAGTTCATTCTACAAATCATATACTTTGAAAACTTGCTTGATTTATTGTTGTTAATGAGTTATGTTACGTTTTACAAAAGTGTTGTTTCAGCCTTCTTTACAACATAACTCAAGAACCACAGGACCTACAAAAGTATATCTGTGATATTTGAATTCTTCTACACACTCGCTATGAAATGATTAATGCAATTTTTGCCAAAGATCACTGCTATTCGCAAGATGCTTTGAAGTACCAAATCGCAACAGTTTAAAATAGTTGTTAACCTTTAATAAACATGTTTTTGTGACAGGTTATCTCACAGTTATCCTTGGGGAAATCCAAAACGATGGCATGGACACAGAACATGAGCTGAGAAGTGTGCTGGTGTCCGTTAATCTCTTTGATTTAAATGGACGTCTGAGGAGGCACGAGGATGGAGACAATCCATTGAATATTACTTTCCCTCTAAAGGTAATTGATTGACAATCATAGCGAGAGTAGTGTGATATAAGCAGCAAAGGTAGCTGAACATATGATACAGGTATACGAAAGCATGGTATTATAGGGAGAAGATAAGGGTTCCTGTAAAACAAGTTAAATTTGCGAGGTATTTAATTTCGCGAATTTCGCGAGGTCTACAAATTCGCCAAATTAAATACTCGCGAAATTGATCCTTGAAAACACACACAGAAAGCTTAAAACAAGCTTTATGTATTTTAAGCTTATTCTGTCTACACAAACTATCATATTTATATCCATTTACATCGCTCAGAATACAGCATGAAATTAATTTTTCATGATGCATGGAGGTAAAGTAATATTTTAATTTTATTAGTGCACATCCATTTTGTTAATTTTTCAGTCCTTCTGGACTTATTTTGACTTTCTTTTTTGATGTATTTTCTGGTATTTTTCTTATCAAATCGGCCATCTTTAAACCCCCTGAGCACTACCTGCCAATCTAACATTGCCTCTGATTGGTCAATTACGTGATAGCTTCATTTTAATCACCAATCAGAATGGAGCTTTGCAAATAATTCGCCCCAATTTTTTGGCATGGTGAAATTATTCTAACAATGTTGCTGATTGGTCCAATCGATAATGAAAGCTTCTTTTTGGCCAATCGGCAGGTAGTTCTCATGGGGTTAATTTGTTTATTTCTGAACTCCAGTAATGCACCAACATCCTGAAATAATAGGTTAAATCCACGTGCTAGTTAAAAGCTATGCATGGTCTTCAATCTTTAGGAGGAGGAGAGGAACTTAGGCTAATTTGTTACAGCATTGTGGGTAATAGGCAAGGGGCATTGGGAATAAGGTAATCAAATATCATCAAAATAGACAGTCAAAATGACAAAATATATAAAAAATCAAGGTTTAATCTGAATTACTAGATATTCATTGTACATTATAGGCCAAGAAAAGGGAAATTTATCCAGTGTTTAGAGCGATGTAAACGGATAGAAATATGAATGTTAGTGCAGAATTCTGTGGAGTTCAAAATTTGGCATACTTTGTAGGTGTAAGCTTATATCAAAATTGTAAATTCCCGAAATTAAATACTCGCGAAAATGTCGATCATCGCCAATTCGCGAAATAAAGTACCCGCGAAATTAAAGTGTTTTACAGTAATTGTAACACACAGTTAATACTAGAAGGTTGCATACCTTTATTAAACTACTTTTTTAAAAAAAGAGTAAAATTAATAATTAAACTGTTCATCTAGACTTACTGTATTAAGCTGACCAGAGTATCACGTCTCATCCGAGACGCATCTTTAATTAAACAATTTAATCAAAATGGACACAAATTTAATTAATAAACAACGAGGTGTGGCCAAGATTCACCGAATAAAACAACGAATACAAACAATGAATAAAATATTGCTTTTAAAGTAATTGTATTCACTTGTGTAACATTATTTTATTTCAACTCATTATGTGATCCGTTCCCATAAAACCTGGCACATATTATTACGATTTAACTTTTTCGATAGTTTGGTATATCTACTCTAGTACCATGCATACTTTTGGATATATGGTCCAATTTGTCCAGGGTTCTTGCGTGTTAATGTTCTTCTGAAAAAATACAGCAAGGAAAATTTCCGATATCTGAAAGAGATTAAAGACAAGTGAACGGGCAATTATAGACTAGATAAGTCTCCTTCTTTTAAATGCTTGTGTTTTTATATTTTATGGAACACCGGTATCTCGTTCAAATACACCAAGAACTCATAGTCAGTTTTAGACCGGGGTTTTGACCATTGTGTATGGTGTGTATCACCGCCGGTGATTCACCGGTGTGTATCTTTTAAAGGCCTTGATCTCAAAAACAGTTTTGTTGACATGTTCATGTTTTTGTGGGGAGAGGTCACGTAAGATGTAATTGATAAAACATTTTTTGTTTGTCAGGCTCCTCGTAAGGAAACCAAGTATGGCAAGCTAGTTTGTGCATTTTGGGATGTCGAAAACAAGTAAGTTAATAGAAATTTTGTGCAGTTTGGATGATGCTAGATATTTAAAGACATTTTACACCTGCACTGTCTTCATTGGTGTTTTTGTTGATACTGGGCCCCAGTATTAACAAAAAGCATCAAAGCCGCGGGGCTGGTGATTCCATTACGACGACTAAATACTCCAAGTGGGACCCCGATATAAGGGCCCCGCAAGGCAAGGTAGCAAGAGTAACCTTAACGGTGACGGACTGTCTCTAAAAAAATAACCTTAATATTAAAACCTACAGTAGCCTTAATATGTAACCACCTAGAAATCTGAATGTTTCTTTCGTGAACAGTGCATTGTTTTTACAACGTTCTTTGCGTCTTCTTTACAAGGCCGTGACATAGTCACGACTGTGTTTTTCATCGTACATGATCTTCTTCTTACACAGCCGTGACACGTGAATTGTATTTATCCAATGTATATGTGGATTTTTTCAAAAAGGTCGTTATAAAGTCATTTCCGGTTTAAAACAAAATACTTTCAAAAAGCTACTTCTCCCACAAATTACGTAGGACGGTGAGGCAACGGTGAAACAATGATGCACACATGCATTGCTATTATAATAGAAGACAGAGATAAAAAAAGACTAGTTTGCGACTGATGTCACTGTCAATCAAATTCCCTACGATCCTTGATTGGTTAATAGCGCGTAAAAGGAAGGTCGATTTATTTGGTGCCGATCGGAGAAACGGAATAGCAGAAAATGGCGAAAAAATACTTTTACAAGGCATTGTTGACATGGTGCCTTCGGAAAAGAAAGGTTTTTACTATAAAGACCTAATTTTTGAGATGGTTTGTGTGTTTGAAGGTCACGATCATCACGATCAACACTTGTAAACAAACCGTGCTTGAGTTTGATTGACATATGACATGCATTGACATTAGCCAATGTCAATGGGATTTTCATAAAGATTTTCGGGGTCAAAGGTCATTAAGGGGTCAGAACACGGCTGTGTTCGTTCGTGTCTAGTTATTTCTTTCTTCACACAGCGGTGACAGCCGTGTGTCTTGTTTTCTTACAGCTTCTTTCTACTTTCTTCTTTTGTCTTATTTCTGACGATCTTTACATTTGCTCTAGCACTCACATGCTTACACCGATTTTGACCTAACTTGTTCACAACCATCATTAACCATGCCCTACATGTCACATGAAACTCTAGGTGTCAAAGGTCTCCCAGGGGTCATAGGTGTCAAAAACGTGATTGGGATCCAATGTCATTTAGGGGTCACTTCCGGTGTTAAACGAAATACCTATTAGCCTGGAACAAAAAAGCACAGTAATGGTTTCTTAACACAGGAATTGTTGTTACCCAATGTTTATGTTGTATTTTTTGTTTGGGGTCAAATGTCATTAAGGGGTCACTTCCGGTCCGAAACGAAATTCCTTGAAAATGCCTCTTCTTGCAATACGTATTGACATTAGCCAATGTCTATGTGATGTTCTGTGAGTTTGGGGTTTGGGGTTTAATGTTATTAAGGGGTCACACCACGGCTTTGTTCGTGGTCTTAGACCACAGCTATGTCTAGTTCTTTGTTTCTGTTAACAGGTCCATTGCTTCTTCATGCTTAGCTCGATTTTGACCAAAATTGGTCACAATATCACTGTCCAAGATGTAACATGACATTGGACCAGTTCCAGGTCAAAGGTCACGCAAGGGGTCACGTCTGGTCATTTACGAAATACCTTTTATTCTTATTATTATTGTCTTTGTCTAATATTATGTTAGCCTGTGGTCGCAAGAAGGTTCATTGACGTATAAGGCAGATACTAATGATACACTCCAAAGCTGTGGATTTACTCATCTTACAACCTTTGCTGTACTCTTCGAGTTTTCGAAGGTAATCACTTTCTTTAACAATACAATATTTATTTATTCTTGTCCATAAAACTCTCTCTGAGGAGGGGGGTTTGATCATTCACAGGAGCCCTATGTGTTGCCCGCTAATGCCCCACTGAAGAAGAATCTCCCAGCTTGAGGTATTTGGAGTTTATATGGTTATTCAGCATGCTAAAGATGAGTGTTGTCGCGGCAAATAAAGGGAAGTATTGCTGATTTAGTTATGGCATGAACAGGCCCATGTTAACTCTCCATGCGATTATACCTCCGAGATCATCGTAATTGTACACCCACCCCTGCTTGTAATGTGTGTCGACTGTGGACTTTTTTTTGACAACTGGGGACTTTTTTATGAGTTGTGTGACGACTGGGGACTTTTATGTGCCAAACTCCTACCAATCGGGGACCTGGGTGTTCTCAAGTTTAGTACAACCGGGGACCTCACCCTACCCCTAAAAAGTACCCAGTTAAAGTAATGCTTTTTTTGGACATCTTCACCCATAGGGGGAGCCCTAACCCAAGTATGACAACTGGGGACGTCCCCACTTGGAGCGAAGTCCCCAGTTAGTGGGAAAAACACACAAAAAGTCATCATTCGTAGGGTTTTACAAACGCATTGTATGGTGGTTTTTGGCCCGGGATTTCGGGTGGTCACATTTTGACCGTGTGGGCATTTTGAACCCTAACGCACTAACCTGAGGTGGGTTTGATCGGAGGTGTCCTACACATGTTGTCGCTGAAGGAGAGGCATCCATCTATTATTTTGTGGTATTTGGGGAGTTAGGGTTACAGATCATCCATAGTTCGCATTTTAAGGGAAAATCAAAGCTGAGATTCGAAAGTCGCTGCAGTCAAATGTAGTATCTGTCACAACGCAAAATCTCCCACAAATCCCCGCATATATGTCGGAATATAGCACAGCTTTAAGAAGGTCACAATATACTAACAGCTGAGCTCCTCGCCCTTCCACATTATTGCTAAAAAAGTGAAAATATTTTAGACCTATCAAATCGGTATACTAGAGTATTTACCCTTAACCCCCAAAATGATCAAATTTTACATATTTATTCAACATTGTAGGGTGTTACCAATAATTACTCTCCCGTGATTGACAAGGTGGTAAAGGTTCTCATCGGTGTTTCTCTCGCCGCATTATGTATTGGTTTGGTCATCTGTGCAATACTGTGGTAAGTGGCCAAATTTTACTTTAAAGATAATAATACTAATCATGAAAATTATAATGATTAACAAATCTTAATTAAAGTTGATCTAATCCTATAAGCAATATTGGTAAGTTTTGCTCCAGATATAAGATCAATGTCTATCTAAACCTAACTACACAGTTTACATCACAGAATAATGTAACAAGAGCAAAATTAAAATCATGTATTTTAATGTAGAAACCTACGCATTTTACCATGTATACCCACCCCACCTTATTTTTTTACGGTTGAGATTAACCGCCGGGTAAGGTGGTGGGTTAAGTTTAGCAATTATTTCAAACTGTTGCGATTTGATCGCAACAAATCGCAACAGTTGAAAATAGTTACTAACCTTAAGTCGTTTGAGTTTGAGTAAAATACGAGCGTTATATGCTGGATGAAAAACTTTAAGCCCCTCTTAGTAGGCTGAAGGTTTTAAAATACATGATGAATATATTAAAAGCTCAATTTAAATACATAAAACGTACAGTACAAATTAAAACAAATAATAATTATTGTTAATACATGGTTAAAACCAGGTATACCTTTGCTTTTTTATTTCCGATTGTTAACACCCTTTTCCCCATAATGTATTTTACGTAGGAAACGAACATCCTTAGACAAAGAAAGGATATTGATCCATGGCAACCTGATGATTGCAATGACATTAGCGTACTTTATAACCCTTGCAAGCAACAGCGTAAAGTCCAATCAGGTATGTAATTAATAATTATATACATAATAAACATCTCAAAAAAAGTAACTACCCCCCCCCCTTAAATTAAAATGACCATTATTCAAAAACGGGTGATTGTATACAAATCTGTAAAATGCGTTGGAAACAGAATTTATTTCTGCACATTTTGACACCTCATTTTTAGCAATTGACTAAATATTGACGTCACAGCGTACATTTAATTCAATGTAGCCCAAGATTTGAAAGTTGCAGTTAATTCTATTGATTTTGCATTCAGTGTAATGGATGGAAATCTATGTAATGATATCGGAGTGTTTTTGTATTGTAAAAATTTGTATGTAAGTGCAACTTTTAAACCTGGACCTTACTACATTAAATTGAACGGTGTTTTATTGTTTTCTGAGCTATCGTATCAAATGAGGTGTCAAAATGCGCAGAAATAAATTCTGCTTCTAACGCATTTTACAGATTTGTAATAGACCCTTTTTGAATAATGGCCATTATTTAAGAGGGATTAGTTCCTTTTTTTGAGATGTTTAGTAGCTGTATGTCCGTAAAAATATGTGAAATCAATACTCCAGACACATGGTAAGAAAACAAAAAGAAAACATTGGTAAAATATTTATATGGGATCTAAGTTCTATCATCTCCTCCTAAGCTATACTCCACTATTTAATATAGGCATATTTTATGCCCTGGTGCATGTTCTTCTTCAACAGATCGCCTGTCTTGCAGTAACCATCTTGCGGTATAACATGCTCATGTCAGTTTTTTGTTGCATGCTCGTCGAAGCTCTACATCTTTACCGTATGATAGTGCTCGTTTTCGGCATTGAGCGAAATTTTCGAGTTGCTTACATCGTCATTAGCTGGGGTAAGGGTATGAATTAGACAATAATAACTGCGCACCGTCCATTTTGAGGTAATTGTGTGAAATCGGAGGGTTTTGTTTTGGGCTGAGGTATTTTTCCGAGGCCCGAAACAATACCCGACAATTTTACACAATCAATTTCTTTTGATTGGATCACAGGCTTCGCGTATATTAATGAGGTTATGAATAAAAGACAAACGAAACTAGCGAATTCCGGGGGAAACTTAAAAGACCACAAAAATCAACATGGAGTTGAGGTTTTGATTCACGTGCTGGCGCCATTTTCCGATTTCTTGAATTTACACCGGCAATTGCTACAATGAGTTTATTTGTAGGTAAAATATCGTATCATAGTACTACATTGAGTTGTTTAAGCCGTTCTTTTTCCGTGTCTCCTTCTTATTACCATAAACTTGATCCCTACATGTGATCGGTTTTTTTCCTTCTGGTACCTGGGTTACGATGCATAGCTCTATTAAGAGGAAAGCAATTTTAAACCGACAAAATGTTTCATTCGATGGCTAAATGGACTATAAAATGGGGGTAGGGGTAAGGGGGCGTCCCCAAAAGGAAAATGCAAGAGATATACTGTCAGTCAAATGGGGCGACGGTACACTCTAAATTAGAAAGACTTAAAATTTAAATCTTAGTTGAGACTTAAAATGTTTTAAGTCTTTAAGATTTATTTTATGCAGGATTTGATTTAAATTTTCTTTGGGATCGGGAAAAAGAAAATCTACTTTTAAATCTTTTGAAAGACTTAAACATTAAACCAATCACAACGCGATGGTGCGTGCACGTGATCGAAACGTTTTCCTGGACTGCTCAGCCGCCATCTTTCTTTTGCGATTTTGTGTGGTGGCGAGCGAATGAATGAAGTGATATGGACGAACACAAACACGAGCGGCATCCCAGATGCTGTAATTGCCAATGTCAGTGACTATAACTTCCATGAAAAAGCTTACATTGTTGTGCACGAAGGGCCAATGTGAGCAATATCTTCAATCGCCGAGGTAGTATAGTCTGTGCGTCTGCTGTATAAGCTTACCTATACACATAATATAATTTATAAATGGGTAAGGATCACACTCGGCCACAGTGACACTGGAATTATCACTGGCACTGCAGACTATTGCTTGAACTTTATGAAAAAAAGTAGTCCTGACTTGGTATTACTCCCGTGAATAGACGTGTTGTTTGATAAGAAGTCACACAGACTTGTATTTAATATCGATATTTAAATCCCCATAAAGATTTATATTATTTTGAAATAAATCCCAGATATGCTTAAAAGTAAATTTTAAAGGACTTGAATATTAAATCCAAATCCCTGTGGGACTGAAATTTATAAAACTTTGTAAAGACTTATTTTAATCCTATATTGATTGGTCCCTAACTACAGTCTCTGAAAGTTTTAAAAGTAAGTCTTTTGGATTTGAATTTAAATCCTCTGTAGCTGACATCATTTCTTTCTTATTTTGTTTTGTTTCTCGTAAAATGATGTGTTTCTAAATCTATGACAACTTTAAGTTAAATATCTCGATTAACACAATACATGAAATACACACGAAAATGTGCATCTTACTTTAACAGGTGTGCCTATGTTAATGACCACCATTACAGCTGCAATTGGTAGAGACCATTTACACGACCACGAAAGGTACAGTTTAACCACAGATTATAAGCTGATCGTTGTAGGACCAATTAACTTTCAAGATATGGAGTTCTCAATGACAATTTATGTTATAGTTTAATGTTTATTTTGAAAGGATGACAATGCGCATTGACCCAAGGCGTTATACTACTTTTAAGTACTTTCAAAATTAGCACGGTCAATCTAAAACACTTAGTGCTCAGATCAGCAGCCAAAACCATGTTTAAACTTAAATATTTGTAATACTTGTGGGCCAAATTTAGCGAAATAAATTATGTTGTTAAGTTTCGGAGTTCATCGTTTGTAAAATGAATGAATGGCGCTTTGGTCTTCTATATAATAAAAACCCAATTCGTACGTATCCCCTTTATGATTGTTCTCAATAGGTGCTGGTTGACAGGACAGTTTATTTGGGCCTTCATCGCCCCTGTAATCGCCATTCTGACGGTAAGTTCTTGGTCAGTAGTGTTGCTAGAAGTCTTGCATTCCACAGTTAATATGATATCTTTTATCCAGATCATTGGGGTGCAAGACTATATTGTAAAGGAAACTAACGACATTTTTATAACTTATTTATCAGCTTAAAGGGGCATTTCGTGATCCACAGCCTCATCCCCCACTTTTCTCAAAAAAAAGTTGAGATTTTTATATCACTGGAAACCTCTGGCTACATAATGTTTATGTACAAAATATTTCTTGCAGATTAATTCGTTTTGCAAAGATATCGTGAAATTTGAATTTCGTTCTGGTGCACCAGAACGAAATTACAACGCATTGTCTATGGAGCAGTGTAATACACATAATCATGCATAACTCGCAAACGCAAAATCGGAATCAACTGAAATTTTGGGAATAGGCTTTTTCGTGGATATGTACTGAAAAATGTCATAAAAAGAGGATGCTAGGATCACGAAACACTCCTTTAAATAGTAATAATTTAATTTTAAGATGCCTCAAGAACTTTTTTTGTATGCAGCCTATATTTATTTTTGTATGATCGTTCATGAGCCAAATTTCCATTTTGGATCTACTAATGTAATTACTTGACTTAACTTTGTATTATTACCATTTTTATCATTTAGATTAACTTAGTAATCCTAGTGGTCATCGTGAGCAAAACCTTGGGAGTAGCTGAGGCTGATAAACAGGACAGAATTCATTCTATCAGGTAGGTTATCGACCTATAACATATGCAAAAGAACAATAATTGTTATAGGTGACAAGATCATTCAATTTGCCTAAAAGATCGTGGCAATTATCAATTTGAAATACAGACAAATATTGTCATAATTTCGCAACCATGTGTACTAGTGGCATCAGAATTTCAGTAAAGCGTCTAAGGTTACTGAGTGGATGATAAGACAACATATTCAAAATTGTCTTTTTTAGTTTGATTGAATCACATCATGTCACATACAAGCAGTATGATTTGAAACTGTCAAAGTGACCCAAAATCACACAAAAGGGTGATTTACCACTTAAAACATAGCTACGCCTATAAGGAATGTCATGTTGTTCTATTTCCCAAACAGAATTGGACTGCGAAGTACAGCCTTGTTACTTCCAATGGTTGGAGTAACTTGGCTGATTGGGCTCCTTGGCAACACCAACATAAACGTCGCGTACGTTTTTGATTTACTGAGTGCATTGCAGGTGAGTGTGGATTATTACACTGCCATATATATCTTTTTATAATATAGAATTTAAAATATGTATTTTTATAGATAAATTAAGAGCATGTTCATATCATGACTACCCCCTGTTTTCTCAACGACATTACTGCTGTTGTAATATTGTACACACTGCCTGTTATCAAAATGACAATAGCTCTCTCTTGAAAGAAAAGCTGGCTGTAAATATTTTACCGCGGGGTATTTTTCACTTGAGCGTGCTTTAGCTTAGATTGATCCTAGTCTCATTAAGACCCAAGATTGTCTTTTGCACTGCGCTACCGTTTAGTAAAACACAGAAAGATTGATCGCCTTCCTATTCTTAACAGTTACCATAGGGTATTAAATAAAAGGCACTAAATAAAATGTTCACGTGACCCATGTACGCCACCATACAAAGACCACCAAGTGATCAGTAGATGTGCTACAATGCTAAGAGATAGGAATTTTTCAGACAAATGGCATCAAAATTGCTGAAAATTATATAGGCAACTTAATTATAGCTTGGGCGATTCTGTTTTTTAGTATGTTTTCAAAAACTAAATTTTAAAAGTTTTGATCGACGGAAAAAAAAGTTATCGACGGAAGCTCTTACAATAATACTACAAAGTTGCAAAAAAATGACATAAATTTGCTAGAAAATTTGGACGCGTTTCCAAATGAAACACACAGGAAAACCACCCGCTGTGCCAAAGGTCACTTTTCCAGACATCCCGTCTAGACGCTGTAATGTTAGCCCCCATCTGGTCACGTGGGCATTAAATTAAGTGCCTTTATTTAAATGCCCTAAGACGACTGCTTGGTTGTACTATATTATAATTTATGCATAATATTTCTCCTTCTGGTTTTTGCATGTCTACCCCATAATATGTTTATACACATCTGTCAATATTATTTTCTGTTAAATGCAGGGGATGTATCTGGTTTTCGTCACCTGCTATGTTAACTCAGAGGTACGCATGCAGTCACAACCCCATGAACCCTTAAAACGATTTGCTTCTATAATATCCAAACCAGTAGTGCAATGAAATTCAAAACTTTTGAATAAAATTATTTTTGTATGAGCCTTAATGTTAGCTACAATATACAATATGAAGATAATCATGTCCCTTTAATGTAGGTGTCATTGGCCCCTGAACATGTTTAAAGAAAAACCTCCTATGTAAACTATTTCCCTTTGTTGAAAGATCACAAGTACATCTGTACATAGGAGGTTTTTCCTACACTACGATAATTATTTTGGTTCAGTAAACAGGTTCATCAGGATTGTCAATACTATAATTTTCAACATTTCTTGTAAACTAATTCAAGTGAAAAATGACTTTTCTCGTAGCACTTTCTCAATTGACACTTTCTTAATTTCATTTTACCGAATATTCACTCGGATTCCTTTACAAGAAATTTTACAAATGAGACTATTAGTTGCTTGTTAATCTTAATGTTTATAATAAAGGCATGCGTTTCATTTTGTTTTTAAATCGCCTTCAAGTAGCGTTGGTATATACTGTCCAGCTGGTTGTTTGATGGCATGTAGAACTGTATTCATTTTTAAGCAAAGTTGAACACGGATGGCGCTATTTATCTTAAATCTTCTTTGCATCTTTAAAGTGGTAGACACTTGTATAATGGTATTAAAACATAAAAATGAGTAACATAATTATAGCAAGGAAATTTTCACTCTACTTTTGATCATAAAGTGAAAGGAATTACTCATATTATTGGGCTAAATTAAATTTAAAATATACGTAAATAGCGCCCTCGATTCATACACGAATATACAGTTTATAAAATAAAATTAGTGCAAAAAATCAGAAAAAAGATGAAAAATTTAACACAGAAAAGTAAATCTAAGTTAAAATAGTTAAATGTGTATATTAGTGTGATAGCTGTTGGTTTTCGTAAGGTATTTGTTTTGTTAAAAGCATTAATAAAAGATCACATCAAAATACCATGAGCAGATCTAAACATAATATTAATTTATTTCTTGACTTTCGTTATTAACTTCAGGTTCGTAATGCTTTGAAGAGCGAATGGAGTAGAAGGAATGGACGGGTCGAACATATAAATGTAAGCCAAAATACACTAATTACTAGTATTAAGGTAGTACAAGAATGCACTATTCATAGATAATAAATGAATATAATATCAAGATTTTAAAAACAATTTCGATCCCAGCAGACTCTCTATTAAAAGCAAAGCCTTGTTACGTTTCTACACAGATCGAAATCTCGAAAAGTCCTCTAACCATGCCAACTAAAAACGTTGAAATTTATATCAAACGGAAAGATTTAATATTATTGTTTGTAATTATCAAACAAAGTGCGCTCAAAATGATAACAAATCGGCACATACCAAACAACTATAAATAACATTCTTTTGGATGGCTCTCATTTTCTTTGGGAGGGGTCACAAGTAATGTTGGTAGTCCTATTTTTTGTACATCATAAATATGGAACCGCAACTTGTTCACACACAAAAAGAGGAAGCCATAGCATTATCAAGGTCTTGTATAAACTATTTGGGAATGAATATAAAACATACTTGATCTTATGTGCGTGGAAGGGGATCATTTCTTTTATTTGTTAATTTCTTTGCTTTAAAGGAGCACACAGATGTGGAAATAGGACTACACACTGACCAGTAGAGACCATATTTGCAAGACTATCCGTGCCTTAACGTCAACCAGTTTTAAATCATTAATTATAGTCAGAGGTTACAAACTGTGAATACTTCTCGAATAGTATGACATATATTAGTTTTAAAGAAAAAGTATTTAAAATTAATGATAACTTTATTATCTTTATTTTTTTCTATTTTGAAGCTTCGAAGGATAAATGTCCGACCAGCAGATGACCCTACAGATACAACGGATGGGTAATGTTACATGTACATACATGTGGCACGACCAAGTGAAATGAGCCTAATGTCGCTAACGGTGATAAGTTGCAAAGAACTAGCAACACGAAGTTTAATTTGCATGTTGCATGCGGCCATGTGTCCTAAACTCGCCACCCTTAGCGTTACATCACAAATATCATGAATTTTAACACCAATAGAGTTACTAATTAGATTATCTCCACAATTATCAACCCTAAACTAGCAAAAGTATGCATTTTTGGAAAGCTGAAGGCATAAGCAATTCAAATATATACATTTCAAGTTATTATACAGGGTGACCTTCAAGTTATACAGGGTGGAATAAAAAAGATTTGGATAAAAAATGCATTGCTTATTACCAACTCGCAGGAATAAACTGGAAGTAAACAACATTTATTTGGTTAGAGGATAGAGGGAGCACACTGACTTTGGAAGAAACCAAAATCACAGCTGTTTGGTAATCTTGGAATACAGGGTGTCTCAAAGTATGTTAGATTTTTTTACAATTCAACATATTTTGAACTGAAACATTTTGCCCCTAACCCATACAGAAAAAGTAAGTCCATAATTAGATTCCTCATTAAATTTCCCTTCAGAAAAACTATACTTTGACTATGGTAGGATAAGTAATTAATATTTCATAGTAACTTATTGATTTTGAAGACATCCGCATTACTTACTACAGTGTTTAATATGAAAATGGGTAGTTTTGTATGGAAAAGTTTGTATTTTCTAGACTAAACCATTAATAAATGAATAAAAACAATCAGTAGAATTGTTTAGCTGTAAGGTCATGAGTCTTTTAGATGCCAGATTTGTCTCATTGTTGATGAGTTTTTAGTATCAAATAATAGATGACATTTTTCTCATTACCATCCTGAAATTTAATGACATACGCTTAACAAAAAATAAAAAAATGTACAAGGGGCAAAATAAATATTGTTTTTACTTTCATCTCTGGATTACTTAATGAATTTCAGTCAGCGATATCTCCAATTAATGAGAATATTGCATGTTTCAGAGTATCTAGTGTAATAATTCAAACATAAGTATTTGGTACCTTATGGTGTACGTTTTGGTGCCTTTTTTATTTTTTATTCGGAACATTATGGCTGTGTTCAACGCTACCATAATAGTATTTTGTTGATCAGGAATATATCACTCCTTATATAATAAGCATCTATGCTAGATCAGCAAATACTTTTGTTCAGAGGTAAAATTTAATATAAACATATTGCTCATGTTGGTGTAATGTACAAAAAAAAAAACACGAATAATCAAAGGGTGGATGTAATAAAGTCATAACCCACCTAAAACACATGTTGTTGGTTTCGCGATAAGTTGTTTTTTGACCAAGTACATGAGAATTTCCATAAGTAAAGTTTACAAGCATAAAGTATAGGAGTTCTTCAACAGACTAACTGTTTTGTTGAAATCATTCGTACAATTTTTACACACAAACCGTTCACTTGTAAATGTGTGGGTTATGACTTTTTGCCCCAAGAATGTCACACTAGTTGCTAGAACTACTTATGAGATGGATATTTCTTTGAAAAAAATATCGAATCTAGTCGTTGTTGATGTAAGAAACACGTTCTGATTCCATATCAAAATTGTTGTTCATACATAATCTATGAACCCAGGTTTAAAGTCGGTGGCAATATAGTGCTAACCCACATTTCTTTTTTGAAGAAAAACAGGGAACATAACAGCTGTAATCATGCCAATTAAGTTATTTTAATAAGTAGGCCTACAATATAATGATTAATTTTTATAAAAATGGATTAAGTAGTTGTCCAATCTATATGTTTTAACTGCAATTGATTCGAAACCAGTAACAAGTGCACCGAAAAAAAACACGAGGGTTAGGACTATATTACCATCACACCCACCCATTTATCAATAAAGCATAGGAGGTGTTATTGTATTACAGAATGATTGTATTGAAATAGATTGTGTTGTTGCGATAAAGATGTGGGAACCTAAACATCTCAATAAAAAGTAAACAACCCCCTTAAATAATGGCCATTATTCAAAAACGGGCGGACGTATTACAAATCTGTAAAATGTTTTGGGAGCAGAATTTATTTCTGCACATTTTGACATCTCATTTGTAGCAATTGACTAAATATTGACGTCACAGCATTTAAATTGTATTGATTTTGTATTCAGTATAATGGAAAGAAATCTGTGTAATGATATCTGAGTGTTTTTGTATAGTATGTAAGTGCAACTTTCAAACCTGGACCTCACTACATTAAATTGACCGGTGTTTTATTGTTTTCTGAGCTATCGTATTAAATGAGGTGTCAAAATGCGCAGAAATTAATTCTGCTTCCAACGCATCTTAGAGATTTATACAATTGCCCCTTTTTTAATAATGGGCATTATTTAAGGGGAGTTAGTTACTTTTTTGAGATGTTGATATATTTTAAAGTAGTGTATATATATATATATATATATATAGCAACTGTATGATGGATACTAGTTGATAATGAGTAGTAAGTATGGACTTTATAGCCTACTTTAATATTCATGAGGTGGGCCCACGTCGGATACGCTAATTAGCCACGCCCACCTCGTTAATATTCATTAGCCTCGTTAATATTCATAACGCCACGCCCACTTCGTTAATAGTCATTAGTCTCGTTAATATTTATATATGCTAATTAGCCACGCCCACCTCATTAATATTCATTAGTCTCATTAATATTCATAACGTCACGCCCACCTCATTAATATTCAGTAGTCTCATTAGCCAAGCCCGCCTCATTAATATTCATATATGCTAACTAGCCACGCCCACCTCATGAATATTAAGTAGGCTATAAAGTCCATACTTACTACTATAATGACACATGTTGCGTTGTAATATAATTTATTTTAAAATAGTGTATAAATTATTTATATGTATAAAACTAGAGCTTGTATATAAGACAAATTTATCAACATAGTTTTATATAGAAAGAAAACTTTACATTGAGATAAAATATTAAAGTTTATTACATATGTAATTGGTTTTTTTCTCTTTTCCACTGTTCACACGCTTCGGTGCCAGCGCAAAGATTATTGGAAACATGGATGCAGGAATATATGAACAGTTGTGTATATTTTACAGCAATTATTTTTTTCATAATACAACGTTAGCCAAATTTAGCTTTGAAATTAAATTTACACATAGAAGAAGTAATAAAAAAACCATTAAAATTATAAACCTAAACAAATTAAAGGGGTCGGTCGGTGCAGGGGCGTAGCAAGCGGGTGGAAAGTGTGGACGAAGTCCATGGGCCCCAAGGGTTCAGAGGCCCCGAGCAATAGCGTAAATGAAGTGAGTTAGGGATAGGGCTGATAAAGCAGATATTAAAAGGGCCCACACTGCTCCTTGTCCATGGGCCCCCGAGGCACTTGGTACGCTCCTGTGTCGGTGGAGGGCATGCAAACGATTTTTGCCTAATCAATACAAATGGTCATTATTCTCATCAATGATCATCATTCACGTAATGTCAAATAGAAACGTGAATATTATTTTTTCTGACCAAAAAGGTCCTAAATGGCCTACAATTGCAAGCTGTCTAAAGCTAGATTCAAAATGTCTGAATTTGGAAGATGTTACTTATGTAACCGCTGGTCGTCCATTTCTTATAACCTTAGTGGTCACAGAAAAAAATACCATGGGATTAAGTAAAAAATTACCACTGAAGTGAATAAATGAAATTTTTTATTGATTATCATATGTTTTGACCACCAAATTCACAAAACAAGAAGAATACTAATCCAATGTGAGCCGGAAACATTTCCTCCCATGGATACTGAATACAAGGCAATAGGATTTTGCTGCAACCCTTCAAATATTGGGTACTTTTATTTAAATGTACGCTGCGACATCAATATTGGAACCATTGCAACACATGAGGTGTCATAATGCGCAGAAATAATTTGTGCTTTGAATGCATGTCCCAAATTTGGAATACAGTCAACCGTTTTGGATTAACGGTTTTGAAAAAAAATAAAGGTATATTCTGAAAAAAGATCGTACATTAAGGCTCTAAGGACCAAATGTTTGAGAATCAGTTTGGAATTAAATTTCAAATTAAATCCAATTGAACCCAATAGGTTCTAAGCGTTGCTCGGCATTTATGTGACTTATTTTAAATATTATATAACTAAATGTGAGCATGATCTCCTTCACACGTGCACTTGCGTAATACCGTAAACGTTCGCCTAATGGCGCTATGGAGTTCATGGAAATGAGAGAGCGCCATCCCTGTAAAAGCCGACTATTATAACTGATCATTAAGGGTACGTGTAGTTAAAGGGTGAAACCTATCGACACATACAATTATGAACAAGATCGAACAAACTTGTTCATGATAATGCGGTAATCATTCACCTGATACGTTGTGGCCCAGTGAGCAGAGCATTAGACTATAGTGCGAGGATAAAGAGAACTTGTGGAGAAGATTGATGGTTCGAATCTCATGCAGTAATTTCTGACAGATTATGATGTCTGTCAATGTTTTTTTTTTGATTTGAGGAAATTTTATTCTCTATTTTCTTGATTTTATCTTTAACATTGTTTATATAATTTTATTATTTTATCTTGTATGTGTCTTTTTTCATGATTCTTTGTTTTTATCGTTTCATTTTAGAGTAACTCAATCCATTCAATCAAATGTTGTGATGAACCTATTGTATATAGGCATTTGTTATATGTGTGAGACGAACTGTCGCGTGCGACAAGTCTTTCAATTCGCGCGAGTGTCCTTGCCTATGCATCAGTGGTCATAAGAGGTATATCATTTTATTCGAAGGGGGGGGTCCCAAATATACGGGGGTCATAAAGTCTTGGAAAGAATAATAGGAGGGGGTCATAAAATGACCAAAATGTAGGGAGTCACACGATGACCACAGAAAGTGTGTTATTTTATTCAAAAAGACTGATTTCAATACAATTTTGGGGTTTGGCATCATAAAATTTTTGTTGCTCAAATAGGGGGTGCGCAATTTTATTGACGCAGACTTTGGGACTAAATTTGGGACTAAATTTGGGACCCCCCTTCCGAAAAAAATGATAGCCCTCTAAGAGGATTCAAAAGATAACCTCTGCCCCAATAATCCCTAGCTATATTTGTTTGAAACTGTTCCACGGAGGATGTATCATAATAGGCGCAGTCTTCAAATGATATAAATAACATTTGAATGAGTGAACGAACAAAATCATACAACGACCAACTGAATAGAGGCTGTGCATATGACGTATCATCCCGTAAATATGGCGAACTACTCAAATGCATTCAACAAAAGCATTGTAAGTGCCATGCAAGTTCAGTCAGAATTGTGTATAGCGCCCTCATGCATACAGTGCAGTTCGATAGATCAATACTGTTCAATAGATCAATGCGGATCGATGCATTGGCTGTTCGGGGCTCTCTACTCGGTAACTCTTCAAAACATGTGTTGCCCTATTGTTTACACAAAGTTTTTAACCGTATTTCCATCGTTATGTTACAATAAATGTTAAAAGAAACAAACAAGACAACTGCTTAGATAATATTAATTTGAGAGTGGCATCGATGGAGACGTGTCTAGAACGAGAACTTAGTAAAAATGGTGAGAAATTATCAGTCAGTCTGTGGGGTTAAGATCAAGCATGTTTAGGGTGACGAATTCGTGGAATCAAGCAATCGGACCCTACATTCTAAGTTAAAAACTTTACATCCATGAGCCATGCCAGTATTGTAATTCTGTGAAGTAGGATTTGCGTCATCAAAATAAAGGTCATGTCTAGTGAAAAGAGTAATACCAGTCCGCATAGAACATGCAGAAGTAGGACTGGTAAGCTTACAAGTAAGACTAAAAGCAGAAATGGCACTAGCGTGATAAGCACAGCCACAGAAGACGCAATAGTCCAAGCAGCCACAAGAAAGGCAGAATTGCAATGCCGTGCTGAAGCATTAAAGCAAAAATTAGCACTAGAAAACGAAGAGTTCCTTTTACAAGAAGAAATTAGAAATCGAGAATATGCTATGAGAATAAGGGCCAAAGAATTGCAACAAGAAAAGGAATGGCTTGCAATGCAAACAGAATTGAGAGTAGAGGAAGCCAAACTACTAACATTAAATGATCTGCAACCACGAAGGTCATTTTCGTCAAGTTGTGCCTCTTCCGTAGACCTCCGAATCGGGCACGATGAGGATAACGTTGAGAAGGTTGAGCAATGGTTAAGGGCTAAGGGTACCGAAAGCCAAGCAGAGCCAACGGCAGCTGCAGTAAGTACCGGTAATTATAACTTGATGCCAGCAAGACATGAACTTGACAAAGAAACAAGCTCAATGCGTCCAGATATTCCTGTCCTAGTAACAGAACCGGTTGCGGTGGCAGTCAATGTCAATAAAGGGTCAACGCCGTCACCTGCCCATGACCAACATCCAACCGATATTCTGACACTTAATAAAGGGTCAACGCCGTCACCTGCCCATGACCAACAGCCAACAGATAATCTGACACTTAATAAAGGGTCAACGCCATCACCTGCCCATGACCAACAGCCAACAGATAATCTGACGCTGACAGCAATACTCAAGAATATAATTGAAGGTCAGAGGGAGGCAACGCTACCGTTGCCTCAGGTAGATGCTTTCGATGGCACAGACATTATAAAATATCCAACATTTATCAAGAATTTTGGAATTCTAGCAAAGGGAACGGCCAGATCAGAGCGTAAGTTGGATTTGCTCATGCGCTTCACAAAGGGCGAAGCGCATGAGCTCATCAAAGACTGCATACTAGCAGCTAAATACAAAGAAAAGGCAGAAAAATGGCCACGTATCATCAGTGGAGATAAAGATGGCATGAGAAAATTCTCAATATTTCTCAGAAATTGTGCCCATGCCAAACATAGTAATTATGACATGACCCACATGGATAACTACGAGTTTCTTAGAATACTGGCTGGGAAATTACCTGTAGCATTACAGCAACAGTGGATCAACCAAGTGGGAAAGTACAGAGACAAAGAACAGAGATCTCCAAATTTTGAGGACTTGGAGAAATTTGTGGCGCGACTTTCAAGAAATGAAAATGACCCACGTATTACAGGACTTGGTTATCAGAGTCGCACAATGAAGACAAAGGTAGACAGCGATAAAGGTGCTGCGAAGAAGAATGCATTCGCCACTTTCACTACACCGACCAAGAAGATCGCTGCTCATGTGGGAAATCAGAAGTCAGAAGATCAATGTATGTTTTGCCATGACCGGAGCCATACATTAGACACATGCAAGAAAATACAAGCTACAAAAACTAGCAAAGAGATCATAGAGTTCCTCAAGTCCCAAAGCCTATGTTTTGGCTGCTTGAAAAAAGGATCTCATGTAAGCAAAGACTGCAGCAAGAAGCTGAAATGCAACAAATGTAGCCGTAGACATCCAACCATACTGCACAGAGAAGACTGGGTTGCAGGAAACTCTTCATCAAAGACAAACAGTTTTGCAAACTCAAGAGATGCAAAAGAGAAGAAAACAAGTACCAATGTCACCAGTGCAGGTGGTAGATGTGAGACAGGGGCCGGAACACCAGATATTGTACCCTGTATTGTACAATCCCGGCGGACTGGAAAGTGTGTAAAGACTTATGCGTTCTTAGACAATGGTTCCAACGCAGTTTTTTGCACGGACAAGCTACGTTGTCAGCTCGGCTTAAAGGGGAAAGGTGTCACATTACCAGTGCAGACTCTCCTGGATGAGCAGATAGTTGATGGTCGCTTGCTAGATGATTTGGAGGTGTCAGACCTGTGCAAGGAAAATAAGATAGAATTACCAGGAGTGTATGTGTGGGGAGACCAGATGCCTGTCTCAAAAGAAGATATAATTACAGATCAAGATATCAAAGAGTTCCAGCACCTGAAAGATGTAAAATTACCTACTCTACATGTAGAAGACGAAGCTGAAGTTGGACTTTTGATTGGCAACAATGTGCCTAAGGCAACTGAGCCGTGGGATGTGGTCCACTCAGAAAATGGTGGGCCATACGCCTACAAAACACTGCTCGGTTGGGTAGTAAGTGGTCTAAATAGACAAAATACATGTAAGGCAGTGTCTGCCAACAGGATTATCGTTGGAGACGATATCGAACGGAGTCTAGTAGAAATGTATAACCACGACTACAATGAAACACTAGCTCAAGAAGAGACGGAATGGTCAGAAGAGGACAAAACGTGTATGGATCTGATGGCCAATAAGATTACAAAGGTTAACGGACACTACCAGATGCCATTGCCACTACGGGATGAAAACATCAAATTACCCCATAATCACCTAATGGCGGAACATAGAATGGCGCATCTGAAAAGACGCTTCAGTAAAGACCCAGTATTTAGAAAAGAATACACAGAAGTTATGCAGGAGACCATCAATAAAGGCTACGCTGAAGAAGCTCCAAAGATAAACACAGACACTGATGGGCGAATGTGGTATCTCCCCCATCATGGGGTATATCACCCAACAAAGAAGAAATTGAGAGTAGTATTTGACTGCGCTGCCAGCTTTCAAGGATTCTCCCTCAACAAGAACTTGCTTCAGGGGCCTGACTTAATGAACTCATTAGTTGGTGTGGTCTTAAGGTTCCGATAAGAACATATTGCTATCATGGCCGACATTCAAGCAATGTTTAACCAGGTTAAGGTCCCAACCAAAGATCGGGATTTACTACGCTTCTTGTGGTGGCCTGAAGGCAATATTAGTAAGCCATTAGAAGAGTTTCGAATGACTACTCACCTGTTTGGAGCCACATCGTCACCAGCATGTGCTAATTACGCGCTCCGGTGTGTAGCAGAAGAGGCAGATGAGGCAGTGAAAGACACCGTGCAGAAGAATTTCTATGTAGATGATTGCCTAAAATCTACATCTTCTGAAGAACAAGCGATACAGCTCATACAAAATCTCATGGAAGTCTTGAAACAAGGTGGTTTCAACCTCACCAAGTGGGTGAGTAATAGTCCTGCTGTAATGCAAACCATACCATCCAGCCACAGGGTGAAGACAACTAGTAGCCTAGATCTTGGTGAGAGTACACCCAATCAGAAGGCGCTGGGTATGATGTGGCTAGTGGAGTCAGATGAACTTGGGTTCAAAATTGAAATAAGGGATCGACCACCAACTCGTCGTGGAATATTGTCGGTAGTCAGTGCTATTTATGATCCTCTGGGTTTCGTCTCTCCAGTTATACTGCCAGCGAAGAGGATCCTCCAGAGTCTCTGTGAACTTCAAGTCTCGTGGGATGAACCAATCCCAGACCTGCAAAGAAAACAATGGGACCGGTGGCTGAACAGTATACCTCAGATATCGGCATTCACAGTCCCAAGATGCTTTGTGCCAGTCGAGTTTGGAAAGCCAACTTCGGTGCAGTTACACCACTTCAGTGACGCCAGCGAGATAGGTTACGGTATGGTATCATACCTGCGGTTCACCAACCAGCGAGACGATGTGCATTGTGCTCTAGTGCTAAGTAAGAGTCGCGTGGCGCCGTTGAAGCAAGTTACGATACCAAGATTAGAACTGACTGCAGCTACAGTAGCAGTGAAGATAAACCATATGATCCACAAAGAGCTGGAAATACAAATAAATGACACCATCTTCTGGACTGATAGCACCACAGTGTTGCAGTATATCAGAAGTGAAACCAAGAGATTCAAGACCTTTGTCGCCAATCGCCTAGCTATTATCAAAGACGGATCAACACCTAGTCAGTGGAGATATGTTGCAACCTCATTGAATCCAGCTGACGATTGCTCGAGGGGTTTACCAGCCAACAAGTTTCTTGAGAATGAAAGATGGATTTGTGGTCCACAATTTTTGTGGAAGAGAGAGGCTGAGTGGCCACAGAATGAATCATGTGAAGAAATGCATAGAGACGATTCGGAAGTAAGGAGAACAAGACTCAAGAAATCTGACAAGAATACTGCTAAAGTAGAAGAAGAAGAAAAGAAAGCAGTAAAAGCGGAAGAAACAAGTTCCGCTGAAGTAGAAGATGAAATGAGAGCAGTAAAAGCGGAAAACACAAGTTCCGCTGAAGTAGAAGATGAAATGAGAGCAGTAAAAGCGGAAAACACAAGTTCCGCTAAAGTAGAAGATGAAATGAGAGCAGTAAAAGT
This sequence comes from Amphiura filiformis, assembly GCF_039555335.1. Classification (NCBI taxonomy): domain Eukaryota; kingdom Metazoa; phylum Echinodermata; class Ophiuroidea; order Amphilepidida; family Amphiuridae; genus Amphiura; species Amphiura filiformis. The sequence continues at coordinate 66,625,352 of NC_092637.1, read as the reverse complement.
AGAAGACATGAGTACTGCTAAAGTAGAAGACATGAGTACTGCTAAAGTAGAAGACATGAATACTGCTAAAGAAGAAGAAGAAAAGAAAGCAGTAAAAGCAGAAGACAAAAGTTCTGCTAAAGTAGAAGAAGAAGAAAGGAAAGCAGTAAAAGCGGAAGACACAAGTTCCGCTAAAGTAAAAGAAGTAAAAGCAGTAAAAGAAAACATGAGTACTGCTAAAGAAGAAGAAGAAATGGAAGTACTAGAAGAAGAAATGAAAGTACTAGAAGAAGTCCTCCAAGATGATGATGACCCAGAAGTAGAGAAGGTGGCAGTGAATGCAACTTTCGTGAATGATCAAGAAAATCCTGTTGACAAACTGCTGAATCACTTTTCCCAGTGGCACTCCCTAAAGAAGACTGTTGCTTACCTGTTAAAAATAAAGGGAATACTTTGCAGAGAATCAGGAAGAGGAATACTCTGGCTAAGAAAAGGGAAGGAGAATTGAAGCAAGCTCCGCAACCTAGTCAGTTTCACCTGTCAGTAGCAGACCTCAAGAGCGCTGAAGAAGCCATTGCTCAGTATGTCCAGCGGAGAACATTTGCAAAGGAAATCAAAGTGTTAGAAAACCTCAATGATCAGGCGAGCAAACGCAAGAAGAGCGTGGTAAAGTCAAGCCCTATTTACCGGTTGGATCCTGTACTAGATAATGGCATCTTAAGGGTAGGAGGACGCCTGAGTTTAGCGGACATATCCTCAGAGGCTAAGCACCCAATCATCTTACCAAAGAATACAGTAGTGTCAGACCTGATACTCCAAGACATCCATCAAAATTCAGGACATAGTGGAAGAAATCAAATGTTGGCAACTCTGCATGAGAAATTTTGGATCATCAGTGCTAATTCATCAGCAAGAAAGATGATAAACAAATGTGTGATATGCAGACGCCAAAGAGCCAAAGTGATGGAACAGAAAATGGCCAATCTTCCTTCAGACAGAATAACCCCTGAAGAACCGCCCTTCTCCAAAGTTGGCATGGATTTCTTTGGACCATTAGAAGTCAAGCAAGGCAGAAGTATGGTGAAAAGATATGGAGTAGTATTTGTGTGTCTTACTTCTAAGGCCGTTCATATTGAAAAGGCGAACTCATTAGACACAGATGCATGTGTAAATGTAATTAGAAGATTTATGGCACGTTCTGACAATGGAACCAATCTTGTAGGTGCTGAACGAGAGATGAGAAAAGAAATCAATACTTGGAACCAAAGCAGAATCCATGATAGCATGCTACAGAAGAATGTGGATTGGATCTTCAATCCCCCAGCTGGTTCACACCATGGTGGAATATGGGAGAGACAAATTAGGACCATCAGAAAACTGATGTGTAGTATCGTGAGAGAACAGACATTAACAGATGATAGTCTCCATACTCTATTGTGTGAAATAGAGTCCATACTCAACAACAGACCAATAACAACAGTCCCTGGAGAGTCTACTGATCCCGAACCACTGACACCCAATCATATACTGTTGCTGAAAGGCGATATGAATTTGCCTCCTGCAGTCACCGGAAAGCTGAACCAGTACGCTAAAAGGCGATGGAAGCAGGTCCAATACATGTCGGATCTGTTTTAGTCTAAGAAAATTGACGTTTAACCTAGAACTAATTGCAACCAAAGGTTTTTTAGCACAATGCATTTTGCTAATGGGCTCAAAATGACATACTAAAAGTCCAAAAATATCCGAGCTGCGGAAATATGTCTAATTTGCATAAAATCAATATGGCCGCCATTGTGATTGATTTTGACCATATCTCGAGATCTGAGGCTCGTAGAAGAAAAATTGTGGTCTCGACACCAGCGTTTTCAAGGGCTACAAGTCCAAATATGACAGTTAGAGTAACAAGGGATGTATGCTTTAGACCTAATTTGCATAAATTCAAAATGGCCGCCATTTTGAGGGATTTTTGCTACATCTTGTGATCTGGAGCTCGTTAAGAAAAATTGTCTGTCTAGTATCAATGTTTGTTTGTGGCTGTGAATGCAAATATGACAATATCAATCATTTGGGCCATTAGGATAAGGTCTTACTGGCAAAATCCAAAATGGCCGCCACATGGAAAAGTGGAATTCCTAACAATTTTCCTCATTAAAGGGCATGTAATTTGATCCTCACAGCGAATGGTTTGACTTTATGCAAAAACATCCCGTACCAGTCCTACGAATTGGAATCGTCTTCTGCTTCAAGTTCAACTTCCGGCCGTGTGGAATTGTCACATGATATACCGTGGCATGTAAGACATGCTCTAGTGCACTCAGTGCCAGAGTTCTTGCAGCTGCATCGACGTGTTGAACAGTCTGTCTTGCATGCATCCACATCTGATGACCTCCAACAGTCCTTGTGATGCAGGTTTTTGTTCAATGAGTTTTGGGACATATTTCCCATTTTGTACATTCCAACCCCAGTCTTCTGGCGAAAGACCTGTTGACTGCTCCTTCCACTCTATAAGCTGGTTGTGCACATGAAGACAGTGGTATTTTGCTGTGGATGATATTGGTGGCAATGATTTAGCCTCTACTGGGATGGGGCTAGATTCAACCTTGGCACAAAATTGTCTGTATCTAAGTTCATCCAGAAGATCTATCAGAAGGTCAGCATCCCGTCTAGCATGGATTATCAAGCAACCAGCTTACTCCAGTTTCTCACTCAGAAGGTATATAAATCGTTGCTTGTTAATTGCATTTGAAATGAACTCATCTTTCCGAGATTTTATCACCATGTCTTCATGAAACTGTACTGTCAATCCTTGAGCGCCTCCGTACCCTCGGAGATGTGTCCTTGATGGTAGGTTGGTCAGAGTATCCATTAAAAACAACCGTGGAACGATTATCTTTGAGACATAGTCGACATACATCTGACATACATTGCTGTAAATAATTCCACGTGGCCATGGTATACGGTGCAAAAGTGCCCCCACCTGTACCATCAAGTATGTAGTGCACATTGTTACTCCTAGAAAGAGACTCTCCGTGTTTGACCTCTTTCCAAAGCGTGTCTGCTAAGTCTGCTTTCTTGGCTTTTAATGGAAGGCCTCAAACAGGACAGGAGGGAAGCTACATAGCTCATGTTTGAAGATTTCCTGTTGTTCATCATCTGAGCGTTCCCTGCCAATAGCTACCAGTCTCTGAAACATCAAATGTGGGTCAACTTGGAATACATCATCCTGTACCTTGTGTTCTCATACCCAGGTTGATAGACTGGTTAGACTTCCTGAAAGTGGCGTCTTCTACATCTTTGCCAACCATAGAGGGTTTAGTATCCTTTGACCGATGACTCTTGACCGCTCTACATTAACATTTGAGTCTGTTGTAAGACCACTTGCGATGCTCCGAAGAGAAGGTTCTTGACTGAATGGATGAATGCTCTATTATCAAGTCAGTAGACAATCCTGCCCCAAAGCGCTGACTACTCCTAACTACACGGTAACCTTTCATGAACACTGTGAGAACTTCTGGATGGGTCTTGTGCAAGTCACTCGTCATCTGCAGGTAAATGTTGGGACCCTTGGCATACAGATTATGTCCAGATGCCGCAAAGTATAGCAGCATGTCATGAGTAGCTTAATGCAGATTCCAGTTGTCGGTTTTCTCTGCTTTCAGAAACATACAAAGAACATCTATCATGTCCATATACTGCATCCATTGCAGTGTTGGTCTCGATTGCAGATTGTAGATGCAGATGCAGATTCCAGATTCGATTGCAGATTGTAGATGCAGATTCCAGTTGCCGGTTTCTCTGCTTTCAGAAACATACAAAGAACATCTATCATGTCCATATACTGCATCCATTGCAGTGTTGGTCTCGATTGCAGATTGTAGATGCAGATGCAGATTCCAGATTCGATTGCAGATTGTAGATGCAGATTCCAGTTGCCGGTTTCTCTGCTTTCAGAAACATACAAAGAACATCTATCATGTCCATATACTGTATCCATTGCAGTGCTGGTCTCGATTGCAGGATTTCTTTCTTGGCCTGGATCTGTCCCGGAATGCGACTGATTACATCTGATAAGCAAACGCTGTCTATTGAAACTGTTCCTGCCATTAGTTTATCATACAGTAGTCAGGTAGATCTGTTCCCTGACAGTGTCTGACTGATTCGTCATATCTGCAGCAACTTCAGCTTGGGATGTGCTTCCAAAGCACATCAAGATTAGGTGTTGGGTCCAATATCCCCAGATTCTGAATAGGCTGATAAGTAAGTGACTTTAATGGAAGAGATGGTTTCCAATACTTAATGATGATTTTTCCAGCATTTTCAATATCATCAGAAGTTACTGTTGTCCTTGGCACTGCCCTATAAATCCTGGAACCTGGGTTTTTTTGCAGATATTACACCCATGCCATGAAAGGTGCCCGATCCATCAATGGTGCAGATGTTGTGGTCCACATTATCTGCAGCACACTGAATAAACCGTCCAGGTTTGAAATCGAATATATCGGTACCCTGTGACACAGCTGCACTCCTCTCATATTTCTTCACCTCGGCATTGAGCAGGAGTAGCCATGTGCATGAAGACTCAAAAACCGTGATGCAAAATGATGGTGAAGCTGGATTCCAAGACCAAGTTGAAGGAAGAGGCGCTATCATGACCCTGGGTCATACGGCTTGTATTATAGCTTGTCCAATAGAAGCTACATTCAGGTTTGTGTGCTTGCCAACAAACCCCAGATCTCGAGATGTGATGAAAAATGCATTAAAATGGCGGCCATTTTTAATTTATGCAAATTAAGGTTGAACCCAATACTCTATGTTAATTATAATGTTATATGTGTATTCATAGCCCTTGAAAACATAGGTGTAGCCACCAAAATTGTTCTTTTATGAGCCTCAGATCTTGAGATATGGTCAAAAATTCATCAATTGTCGGCCATTTTGAATTTATGCAAATTAGGCATATTTCCGCAACTTGGATTTTTTTGGACTTTTAGTATGTCATAAAGGGTACTTCAAAGAAATGCATTGTGAAGAAAAACCTTTGGTTGCAATTAGTTCTAGGTTAAGCCAAAAAATCCATTATCTTTCTTAGACTATTTTGGCGAAGGTGGACTAGAGAGTATCTCCCGCAATTACAAGAACGGCAAAAATGGCTCCGCCCAAATAGAAATGCTGAAGTTGGAGATATTGTGTTGGTTATAAACGAGTCAACCCCAAGAAATATGTGGCCACTTGGCAAGGTGGTAGAAACATGGCCAAATCGTGATGGATTCATTCGACGAGTACGTGTAAAAACCAAGAATAGCATACTCACTAGACCAGTAGACAAGTTATGCCTATTGCTAGAAGCGGATATTCCAGATCAAGAGACGACAGTCGTCGCATCAAGTTCCAAGGAGAAATCAACACCAAGTCAAGTCCAGACACCTGCAGATACCAGTACCAGTGCAACTAATGTGAACAGTGATCAGATTGACAAGACTCGAACCAGATCAGGAAGACCTGTTAAGCCAAGGAAGCTTCTCGAGTTCTGGAGTTCTAGCCTACCAATGACTTATATTATTGTATCAGCTTACGCTAATTTGCTACTTGTGTGACATTTGGGTCACGCAAGCTTCGGAACAGCTGATTACAATAAAATGACTTGCAGTGCACTTTATCAGCTTACGTTAATTCGCCACTTTTGTGACATTTGGGTCAGATCAGCTACGGAACAGCTGATTGCAAGAAAATGACTTACAGTGCACCTTTATCAGCTTACGTTAATTCGCCACTTTTGTGACATTTTGGTCACATCAGCTACGGAACAGCTGATTGCAAGAAAATGACTTACAGTGCACCTTTATCAGAAGAAAATGACTTGTGCACATATATCTGCTAACGTTAAATTGCCACTAGTGTGACATTTGGGTCACATCAGCTGTGGAACAGTAGATATGCACTAAATGCACTTGAAAAGTATTTCAAAGGAGCCTGGTTAACAACCTGAAGAAGTGAATGATGGAATCCTTCTTGCATCTGATGCCAGATATGGATACACATGCGTAATTGTGCCTACCAGCAGCCTTCAACAACCAGAACAGTCTTCGGTGGTATTGGAGCTGTAAACTATTATGGAGGACAGATATTATACATGCTATAAATGAGTTGTAATGTTTGTGCACATGCAACCCCTTCAGTTCATCAACTATGAAAATGTTTGCTGCGAAGTAGGATTTCATGAAAACTTAAGTCAAGTAACCATATTGAACTACAAGATGTGCAACCAAAATGTTTGAGTTTGCCTATTTAAGCTACCCCTGGTTAAATTCAAGCTTGCCAGCAAAGCCCAGCATGTTTAAAATCATCTCCACTTTTGCCACCCAGCAAGTTTCACAATTTGTCACTTATGTGCCATGTAGTTATTTCATCAGCAAATTCTAATGCCAGGTTTGCATGCACACACATTTATTTGGTTTAAGGCATAAATTGCCATGTTTGAGCCGATAGCTGTGACTGTCGGAAAGTTAAAATGTCACCACTTTGGCACAGCCAGTCACATGGGCTAGTTTAAAAGATCTCACTATTATTAAAGTGAAAATAGAGGCAAGTTACGAGCTATTGCGCTGCTAAAGATTTTTGTGTGGCAATGCCAACTCCATTCAAGTGTACATGTAGTTGGAACAGTTTGAACATGTATGTCCAGTCTACAGTTGAGCAAACCACAAGTTGTGCTACAGATTTACCTTCATAAGTGGACAATGGAACATTAGTATTGTATAAATGTTTGTTTATGTTTACACACAAAACAATTATGATTTTGGAAACTTAAAATCTACAAAAATTGTTGTGTAATTGTTAATGGTTTCTAAACCTATTTAGTAATCCAAGATTCGAACATGTCAGGATGATTTGGTATTGCACTCTTTAGTCAAGTTAGTGCAAAATTTCAAGTTGTAAGAAATTGCAGTGCTTATTTACATGTAGCACTAAGTTTCGGCCTGGTTGTATATATTTGAAATAACTTCCTTTATGTACCAAATCTTACTGAGTGTTGTGGATGTTCAAAATGGGAACATAATTTAAGTATCCTTGGAATTACTCAGTTTACCGCTAATCTCTTATTCTAGATGATTACAGAGAGTTTGTTCAGTTCAAATTTATCTCCTACTAGATTTGAAACTTTTCAAATTACCAAATTTGTTCAGAGAGTATATTGATCTAAAATTGAGTTGAGTGCCACCTTTGGAAGTTAAAATTTGGCATGTAATTTTATTTGGAACTTACATTACTTCTTGGCACATGTGTTAATTTCTAAGCAAATTCAGGATTTTGATCTAGAAAGTTGTGTCTCTGGACACTTTAATGTTACATGAATCTGAAGTATTTTTAGTCCAGGAAGAAGTCAACATGTGCATTATGTCTACATGTAATCACAGTTTTATTATCTGGAACTGAAGTCACATTTATGGATGAACAATGAACACACAGTAATATAATTGAGTCAGTGAATCTAAGTGCACAGAATAACTTTATTCTAGATTCATTCCTTTATTATGGAAACTTCATAGTATACATGTACATTGTATACATACATTGTATTTTGTTGTGTATAGGAATCAAGACGTATAATTTATTGCATACACTGTAATTTGTTTGCGTAAAAATTACTGCAAAATTACTTGTTCAAAAATTTGGCACTTAAAATGCTAGAAAGGAATTGTCAAGTTCGGAGCTCCTCACTTTGGACAATTAGGGGCCGGAATGTAAGTGCCATGCAAGTTCAGTCAGAATTGTGTATAGCGCCCTCATGCATACAGTGCAGTTCGATAGATCAATACTGTTCAATAGATCAATGCGGATCGATGCATTGGCTGTTCAGGGCTCTCTACTCGGTAACTCTTCAAAACATGTGTTGCCCTATTGTTTACACAAAGTTTTTAACCGTATTTCCATCGTTATGTTACAATAAATGTTAAAAGAAACAAACAAGACAACTGCTTAGATAATATTAATTTGAGAGTGGCATCGATGGAGACGTGTCTAGAACGAGAACTTAGTAAAAGTGGTGAGAAATTATCAGTCAGTCTGTGGGGTTAAGATCAAGCATGTTTAGGGTGACGAATTCGTGGAATCAAGCAATCGGACCCTACAAGCATGATTGCATCTACCGCGACAGTTCGTCTCACACACATAACAAAATGCACTACGATCAAATAGGTTGATGACAACATTTGATTGAATGGACTGCACTGCGCCATGATTACGGGGAAGAAACCGGTTCAAATCCTTTGTTTGGAGCCAATCGATAAACGCAAGGCCTCTATAGCTATCATTGAATACTGGCTAGGATTCCACAACACAATGAGAACATGTTATAAGGCGCTTTGGAAGGCACACAATACCCCAATGGCTTTCCATATTATGTGCACTCAACAACTATTCAGTATCAAAGCCCGGTATCGAAGTTACGTAATGTTACTATGTCAACGGGATCACGCGCATAAGTAATGAACCACGATCGAAACAATCAGTACACAAAAAAGGCATACCAAAATAGCGTGATCGTAATGATCGTCATACAAACAGTGCTTGGTTCCGATACCATCACAGAGTTACGTAACTATTCCCATATCCCTGTCCCATCATATCCGGATGGCGTCCCTTAAATTTAGTAGCCTCTGAGCACTATTGGGATTAGCCTGGCTTCGGCCGAATGTTATAAATAAATAAATAATAAATTATATGATCAATGGTCTGATCTACTTGGGTTCGATCCTTTTAAGAAAAGAAAAAATAGCTGATCATTTATAATGCATAAATGAATAAAGTAATGTAGTTACACAATTTGAAACATTGAGGCCGTTCTATTTTTCAATGGTCATTTAACTGTTAAATGTAGTGGAATATATCACGTATTGATAGGTAGCAGGTGGAGCACATTTTGTCAGCGGTTTTTGTTGCCGTTTGTTCGCAGTGCCTATTTATCTAAAAAAAATAAGAAAATTAAATTAAAAACAATTCACAATATTCGTTCGTAAAATGGGGACAAAATCCAAAAACATTTCTTGACCCTTCTTCACATAAAAGTGGGGGCATAAATCAAGATTCGAATAAGTACCATTCACCATTCAAGGCGCACCCTCTACCGACTGAGCTAACGTGTCAGACAATAGAAGGGTGTAATTTTGAACTGAAGAATATTTAAAAAAATATGAAGAAATTACAATGTTATAAAAAGATTTACCAAAATGAGTTAGGTATAACGTATGAATCGATTTACAAATTAAGTCCAATGGCACTTGAGAAAGAATACCTGAAGAAACCCCAAAACATTTGCTGCTCTAGCAACTAACCTAGTGACCTAAAGTATTGGGTCATGTCACGATATTTTTTTCTGAAGCATTATGTCCAGGTTGCTCAATTTAACATACACGTATCCTTAATGCTGTTGAGATTTTACAAGGATGGCGCTCTCACATTTCTAAGAATCCAAAAGCGCCATTAGGCGAACGTTTACGGTATTTCTTTGTGTGTATTGTATACCACGCCTGCTAACATTAGACTAGAGTCCGAAGTTTACCGTTTTCTAAAATCCATTTTCCGTGTTTTAATCCATGTTTTAAAATTTGTAAATCCATGCTTTATGAATAAAGCTTAAAATGTATAAACAATAATTATGAATGATATTAATATCACAATTTAGTGTTCAATATCGCTATCAATATGCTCTGATTGGAAGATTCTCACGATAGTAGGCCGACTGTTACGATGTTACGATTGATATGGGGTTCATGCCTGGGTAATATTATACCTTATCATATACCGTATCGACATACATCTTAGGAATTTCAAATGGTCCATTAGTTCCAAATTACGTTTATTTTATTTCAATTTTTTTTCATGATGCCATTGCTTTTAATGATTTTTTATTTAAAATCAAAAGAAAAAAATTCTCACAACTGTGCTTTTTTTCTAATAAAGTTCCGGAAACTTCTTCTCACATTTTTTGCATTGTGATATTGTTAAACCTATTTGGGAGGCGCTTGTTCAAGTTATCAAAGTTAAACATGACATTGATTTTGATTTGTCAACATTTGATAAATTATTTGGAGTGCCCTTAGATAAATATATTACGTACATTTGCTTATGTTTGCAATATCATATCTATCTGCATGTGTAAATTTTAGGACAAAAAACCTACTTTCTTTTCCAGTTGTGTAAGTTCATACTTTCTTTTTATTTAAAACTTTTCTGAATGTCCTTAAGGGGGTACTACACCCCTGCCTAATTTTGTGCCTATTTTTGCATTTTTCTCAAGAATTATAGCGCATTGGGGACAAGTAAGATATGTATATTATAGGGGCAAGGACTAGAACTACTGCACTGGAAATTTTATTTCAGCACAGACAACAGTTGTGGAGTTACAGTCAAAAACGAGGGAAAACCAATATTTGATCAATAAATCAATAACTACTAGCTTTGAGTTGCTGAATTTTCAGTACAGTAGTTGTAGTCCTTGCCCCTGTAATATACATATCTTACCTGTCACCAATGCGCTATCATTTTTGAGAAAAATGCAAAAGTAGGCACAAAATTGATCAGGGGTGTAGTACCCCTTAAAGATACCGATATTATATTGCTAAGAGGAAAGGTAAATTATCTGTGCATTTTAAAAAATGGAGATTTAAATTGTAACTCCCTCTTTTCCCATGCACATTGTGGATCTTGTTTTTCACATGTACAATGTTTTAGTTGCACCACTGTAATCTATTTTTGTATGCTGCTTTTTTTTCATGTGATTTCTTGTGATTTTTCTGTGATTTATTTGTTTTGATAATAATAATACATGAAGATAAAAAAAAATGACGCATACAACTCAAGATTGTTTTTAACATCTATTTCCCTTATCTTTTAACAATTTTTGTCACGTTACACACAAAAATGTCATTTTCCGTGTTGTACCTCCGAGTCCGTGATTTTTTTCCGTTTTCAGTAAAACGGTAAACTTCGGACCCTACATTAGACCCAGTTTAACCACCGTTTATCAGCGGGAGCTGGTAGCCTAATGGATAAGGCGTCCGTCTAGAGATTGGAAGGTCGTGGGTTCGATTCCCATGCCGGCACATTCCCTTGCTTTTTTTTTCAAGTTGGGTTGTGTGCCGGTCGGGATTTGTGTTAATTTGTTGTCATGTTTAATTTGTAACACTTTAGGTTTGCAAACTGTTCATCCTTTCTTATTAAATATATTCAGTATCCTCTAGTAGCGAGCAATCGTTCCCCATTATGTTTATTTGTTCTTGTGCAGGATGCGAATAAGCTTCAAGGGCATTGGTTTTGAGTTGATTCACGTTAAAATGTAAATTAAAAATATTATGTATATCGTACAAACAAATAAATATATGTTAGTTACATGCATGCATGCAACTTATAATGATGAAAACGTAAGATAAAAATGGAAATAATAAAATGTGTCTTGTGTCTCTTTCGTTCTCTTCCACAACTAAGAAATAATATGTTTTTTGTTGATTAGGTGACTTTAGCGATGGTAGGGTTTTTGTAATCATTATTATGATAGACATACACACAAGCATGACTACTGTCTTGTCGTACGCATCTTTCCGAAAGCTAATTTAATTATTGTATGCGAATATAAACCCATCCCAAATGGAAATTATCCAGTTTAATTTTGGTCCACAAGTCAAGGATGTGGTGTTAAATCAAGACCTATCAAAAATATGTTGCAGATAAATTAATTTATTCCGCAGAGTTTGATACCTCATTTGTCCAAATTGATGCATAATTGATGACATAATGACCTTTTGAATGCAATCACCTCAATCTTAAAAGTTGCAGAATTTCTAATTGATTTGGTCATACTACTCAATATTCTAAATTTTAACATTATACAATAGAGTGTTTGCACGGAAGGTCGTTAGTTCAAATTATCCTGCAGACACGCTCCAGAAGACATACACAATGCATGGAGTACAATCATACCAATGGCCTGCGTAACTGGTATTGATCAAAGTAATTCTTGTGTACTCCATGCATATGCATACCTTCTGGAGCGTGTCTGGAGGATGATTTGAACGAATGACCTTTGGTGCAAGCCCTTTAGAAAGAAAGAAAAAAAGAAAGAAAGAAAGAAAGAAAGAAAGAAAGAAAGAAAGAAAGAAAGAAAGAAAGAAAAAAAGAAAGAAAGAAAGAAAGAAAGAAAGAAAGAAAGAAAGAAAGAAAGAAAGAAAGAAAGAAAGAAAGAAAGAAAGAAAGAAAGAAAGAAAGAAAGAAAGAAAGAAAGAAAGAAAGAAAGAAAGAAAGAAAGAAAGAAAGAAAGAAAGAAAGAAAGAAAGAAAAAAGGAAGAAAGAAAGAAAGAAAGAAAGAAAGAAAGAAAGAAAGAAAGAAAGAAAGAAAGAAAGAAAGAAAGAAAGAAAGAAAGAAAGAAAGAAAGAAAGAAAGAAAGAAAAAGAAAAAAAAGAAAGAAAGAAAGAAAAAAAAAGAAATTTTACATGGATTCGAACTTATAATCTTTGTGGCAATAAGCGAGATATCTAACGACATGCTACTGGGAGAAGTTAACAATCACTCTTATTGCGTCATTCTTGTTATACATATTATAAATAGGGATGACCAATGAACCATCAAGTTGATTAGAACACTCCCATAGACATGCAGGGAGCTCAACTGTGCACTGCTTGCACAGACATTTCTAAATTCAGCTCTTTCTTTTATTTTTCATAACTTTTCTGTAAAAATTGGAGATGTTAAGGGATCTAAAATGAGCGTTTATTGCGTTTCGACAGTATTTTTTGTGGCACATGAGAGCACCTCAGACCTATCGAATTGTATTCTGAATACGAAGCATGTCTTTCTCATATCAAATAATTTTCATTTTTTGACAATCACAATATAATACAAATTTTATGACAAATTATAAAAATTTGATATTTTTCAAATTTTGATATATAACAGTCCTCGAAGTAAATTATATAAATCTAATGATATATTCTTAAAGTGTATGTAGCAGGGAGGAAAAGCCGACGGTCAATTGAAAATTTTGACCTTTCATATTGAAGATATGGATTTTTTCCCAAAAAAGACCTTATTTTTGTTTGGTGTTTTGGGAAAAAAAATCCATATCTTCAATACGAAAGGTCAAAATTTTCAATTGATCGTCGGCTTTTTATCCCACCTACATACACTTTAAGTATAAATCATCAGATTTATAAAGTTTCCTTCAAGTACTGTTAAATATCAAAAATATCAATTTTTAATGATTTGCCATAAAATGTGTATTAAATTGCGAATTTCAAAAAACCAAAATTATTTGATATCAGAATGACATTCTTCGTATTCAGAATGCAATTCGATATGTCTGATGTGCTCTAATGTCCCAAAATAAATACTGTCCAAACGTTCATACCCCAGCCCTTAATGCCAATTATGTTTTGTAACTATCCTGCAAATAACAGCATCATAACTTATTTGGTTTTTCTGTAAGTGTGAGTCAAAATTGGTCCATCGCCACAGTGCGCTTAATTGCCAGTGGCCCAGTGCAGCACTGCTCAGAATGGCACAAAATATTCAGATGAATAAGATCAGGTGAACACCTTGACCTACTGAGCTGTAATTTGGCAGAGTTGTTGTTATTACCTCTATCATACCCTCTGTAAAAAGGAAAAAAACGGACAAGTAGATCTCGAGTTAAAAATTAAATCACCAGCTTCCCTTTGGAATATCCAAACACCTTTCGAATCATGTTAAATAGACACCTTTCTGAACATAAATGTGAAGTTTCATGCTCATTTGTTGTATTATTCACCTGATCTCAACCCTAAACATTTTCTTATATTTATACCATCTGCACTGACTTGCTGCTATACACGCACAGGAGCTGTACTTTTAAAATACGCGCCTAATCAATAATGAGTCTTTCACTCCATTGTTAAAGTACTGTGCTCCCTGTAGCATATGGACTGACCAGGCCCTGGAGTGTGATGGTTTTGTAGCACATGACAGTATTCATTCAAGCCTATCAAGGTCAGTTATTAGCCACTTGCTGAATGGCTGGGCATTATCAGCTATCAAAGAGATACCTTATGCTGCTGCCAATCACAATAGAGGTTAAACATTTTGTTAAAACCCCAGAAGTGATATCAGGACAAAGCTGTGCATGTTGGTACTTGATTGTTTGGATTCCTATGTTAAAAATCCCTTGTAGTACATTAGTATTTTTCTTATGTGTAGTGTATATTGTTGTGGAAAAAAAGTTCACCTGGACTTTTGATTTTGTGCCACTTAGTCCATTATGGATGATTTTTGGCAAGTGTTTTCTAAAAGCATGATTTCAGTGCCTCGGTTTGAAGAAATACTTCATGCTATTGACTAGTAAAGTGCCATTTCATAAGAAACCCTTTGATACTTTCACAATATGCTTGTTTCATGTTTGCATATTATATTAAAATAAAGAAATATAAAAAGGTAAATATATGCTTATACCAATTTTGCTCACATTGCTATATTTAGACTTTGTTAATTTATTTCGTTCCAATGACCGGTCAGAATGGGAAACTTTGAAAATTCATAATTCGAAAAGTTTTTGACCGATTTTGACCATTTGACCACCAAAATACTTCTGTTGATGAGTTCTTTCCAGAAAACAATCTTTTGTAGCAAAAGGGGCAACATGAAATTATGATGGTCATCCCTATTATAAATAAATTAGCACGACTAACAACAGTTCTCTTGCAGTGTAGTGGATTCGTTACTGGGTTTGTGATCAGGAGGTATAGAGTTCGAATCTAATTGGCGCCGGTTGTTTTTTTAATTTCATTTATCCCTTTTTGAAATTTCAGATAATACCTACGACGGCAGGTTTATCGATTCTCATTTAAAAAAAATCATAATCCATTTAATATGAAATATGATAAATTAACAATGTCTCACGATACTGGTTATGGCTTACATTTTATATACACCTATTTGGACACAAATAACGTAATGTATGTAATCATAATAATTTTGTATTAGAAAATGAAGCTCACATTAATTTCAGTGTCAAACAACCATTTGTGTCAGGTTGTGGACAGGTTAGTTAGTATTTCTCATTCATTTGGATGAGAAAGTTTTACAGTTAGTTGACACGTTAATTAACATTTCTCATTTATTTGGATGAGAAAATTTCATAGAAATGAGAAAATTTTCAATTTTCATACTTTTGTCCAATTCTCATCGTTTTGAAAGAATTCTCATCCTAAATTTCCACTAGTGTTTGTCATGGTTAATACATTGTTCATTCAAAACACCATTTGACCAGTTGTAGTTGAGCTGCTCAATTTTTCACGGTGGTGCATAATACATGATGTATACCATTCTAATTAACTCTACAGCTCAGTGCCGTCATTTGGTCAACTGAACAAAAAAACCTTCCTAAAATTTTAGAATGGTAATATTTTAGACTTTTTTATGCTTAGATAGTGAGAAAAACATCCACATATCACAACAATTATAAAACAAATGGGCGCATCAGCCCTCATTCCAAACTTTCTTTTCCACCAGGTATGGTCAGCAACTGGAAACAATCCGAAACACTAGTTTGTTATTTCTTTTCTTCAGTCAGATAGGGTTTAGTGGTGTGATCTTGACATTATGATAAACTGATCCATGAGAGAGCAAAAATCGGGACTCATCGAGGATTGAACCACGGTCACTCAATTACTGGTTGACATCTTCGTCACCGCAATGATTGATTACTCTCTATCCGATGTCTTAAGCTGAAATTATACTCAATCATTTTGGCAGAAAAGCGATCTCACAAATGCTCAGTGTTTACTTCCATTTTCAGAGCGTCAATCTGATCAATTGATATACAAATCGCTGAGGCAAAAACGACGTCGCTTGTGCAAGTTAAAGAAATCTCAACTTTTAAGCGATATCGCTTGACACGTCAATGTATCAATCAATCATTTCCTATCAACTGGATCTATTATTTTGTTGATCAATATACCTTTCTCGATTATTAACTTTTGGTGGTGAATTAATTCAAAGCAATAATTATTGACAGCAATGGACGTTTTAACTAGAATTACTCGATTCGTAATTAAGGTGGCCCCCACAACAAAGGTTGTTAAACATATAGAATACTATCACAAGGCCAAGTTTGAAGTTGGTATGGTCGATTATTGCTTTTAAGCTGGAGAGTGGACTATCTTGTGATAGTATTCTATACATTTGACAACCTTTGCTGTCAATAATTATTGCTTTGAATTAATTCATCACCAAAAGTTAATAATCGATAAAGGTATAATGATAAACAAAATCATACATATGCAAATCATCACCATCATCATCCGCTTCTCGTCAGCAGTTTGACATAGCGCCATCAATAAAGTTACTCCAGGCAGGCCTCTCTCTTGAAAGTTCAGTCGCTTTAAATTCTTTATGGTTAAGTCTTCTTTGATTTCTTTCAGCTCTTTTTGAATTGCTGATATCCACGTAGTTTTTGGTTTCCCTCTTGGTCGTTTTACGTGTCGTTCGTATTCGTGAAGAGCTTGCGTTACTGGAGTATCACCAGGTAGTCTCAGGAGGTGTCCTAACCAAACAATGCCGAAGGAGTCGCCTTCTTTTTTTTTTTATTACGCCATCATTTTGTTTACTTGGTTTTCTCGTAGAGTTCTAGATTTGAGATTTTCTTTGGCCATTTGATGTCTAATAGCTTTCTCAGGAGAGATATTTGGAAAGTGTCAATGTCTTCCTCGGTTGATTTTTTTTTATTGTCCAGAGTTCGCTGTTGTACAAGAAGATACTTTCTACGTACGTATTGAAAATTCTCAGTTTGTTTTTGAGCGTTACATTCTTGTTTTTGAAAACGTGATTTAGGTTATTAGAAGCTGCTATGGCAAGACGCTTCCTTCGTATCATATCGGATTCTGTGTCCAGAAGTGATCCGAGATATTTGCAGGATTTCCAACTGTCATCACCATTCCGTTCGATTTCATGTTCTTTCGTTTTTGTTTCATTTACATTCAGGTTATAGTTCTTCATCTGTTGAGGAATGGTTTCTTTTACGTTTTCTATTATGTGTTCATCATTTGTGATCCAGCTGATATCGTGTGTATACTGCAGATTTATGTTGAGGTAGATGTCACGATTTACTGTATAGTTATGATCTTTCAGGTGTTTAGGAAGCAAGTCTTCTCTCGTTGCTGGTTTATTATTGTCATCAAGTGCTACGGCAAGATAAAGGGTGAATAAAACTGGGCTAAGGCAATCACCTTGTGGCACTCAGACGTTCGTGTTGATGGCGGGTCCAGTGTTGCTTCCTATCTTGACCTGAAGTTCGACGTCCTTTTATAATATGAGTATTTTCATAATGTTCGTTTTTATCTAGCGCGTTTGACAGTATTTGGAATAGTTTTCCTCTGTCTACCGTGTCGAAAGCTTTGCTCATGTCGAGCATTTCAATGATAATTTCGTAATTTGACGATGTTATTGCTTTTTCTGCCAAGCATTTTAAAGCTAAAGACATGTTCCGTGGTGCTTCTTCCAGGCCTGTATGCTGCTTGAGAGTTTGGGATTCTTGAATGAAGTTTCTTATGAATTCGAGTTATCATGAAAATGCTTAATATTTTTCTGAGAGTTGACAGTAGAATTATCGGTTTATTATGAGGTTTCCCGGGCCCCTGGGGCTTCCCAGGTTTCGGGATCGGTATCAGGACTCCCTGCTGAAGCTCACATGGTGCTTGTCCTGTTTCAGCTACTTCGTTGAATATGTCCGCAATCTCCTCGTGCAGTTTCTCTGGTGTTCGGCATTTATTCCATCTATCCCTGGCTTTTGTTATTTTTCAGACGTTTAGCAGCATCTTCCGATTTCGGTTGCGGTGAATACCTGGCCAATCTTTGCAAGCTGGATGTCTTCAATTTGATTAACATTATTTTGTCGTGTCTTTGATAAAATTTGTGATTATTTGGATCTGTTCTTTTGTATTTGTAGTCAAGCCGTGTTCTCCATTCACCAGTATAGCCTGTTTTGGTTTCATCTGTTGTAAAGCACGAATTGCTTGGAACATTCGATCATTAACTTCCTTATGGTTTTCGATGTCTTCAACAGTATTCATTATTTTTGGGAGACTTTCTTCTGTGATGGTCATGCATGGTCTTGTGTATTTCATTCATGATCTTGTTCCTCGTCGTTTTCATTTCTCTTCTTTTGGCCTTGTCCTGGCAGTTGTCTATTTTTTGTCCCAGTTTCTTTAGTTTTTGCGCTTTACATTTTTGGCACAATTTTTGTTTTTGATGCATAGTACATTCTTGATTTTATTCCACTTTTCTTGGGTGGTCACGTTTGGTTCAACTTCTGATGATTTTGTCATCATTTTCGTCATAGTTTCGTTATAGAGTTTTCTGCATATTGGGTCTTGAAATCTCTGTATATTTATTTGATGGTTCTGTTTCGTTTCTTTTGTTACAACATGCTTTTTGTAAAGTTGGTGCGTAGGCACAGATGAAGTGCGGTTTTCTTTTAGATATATCCTCTTCTATCGGTGCGATTGAAATATGCAAATAAGCTCATTACACAGCCGTGACGTTAGTCACGGCTGTGTCTTTTTTCTTACAGGTTCTTTCTTTCTTCTGTCAACCATTACATTTGCTCTAGCACTCACATGCTTGCATCGATTTTGACCTAACTTGGTCACAATGATCATTGACCGTGCCCCTACATGTCACATGAAACTTGTTGGGTCAAACGTCACGCAGGGGTCACAAACGTGATTTCAGCTCAAAATGCACCTTCTCCTACAAATTACGTAGGACAGAGACGCCACTTGCACACATGTATTGTAATTACCCAGTTTCTATAAGGTGTACACAGATTTGGGGTCAAAGGTCATTAAGGGGTCACTTCCGGTATAAAACGAAAAACCTTCAACATTTTTTATTTGCTAAGAAAAACATAGGACAGTAACGGTATGTTCACATATGATCTGCAGTCACCCAATGTATATGTGGTATTTTTTTTATTTGGGGTCAAAGCTCATTAAGGGGTCACTTCCGGTATAAAAAGAAATACCTTTAAAATGCATCTTCTTCCACAAATTATGTAGGACAGAGACGCCACTTGCACACATGCATTGTCATTACCCAGTGTCTATGGGGTGTACACAGATTTGGGGTCAAAGGTCATTAAAGGAGTGTTTCGTGATCCTGGCATCCTCTTTTTGTGACATTTTTCAGTAGATATCCACGAAAAAAGCCTATTCCCAAAATATCAGTTGATTCCGATTTGCGTTTGCGAGTTATGCATGATTATGTGTATTACACTGCTCCATAGACAATGCGTTGTAATTTCGTTCTGGTGCACCAGAACGAAATTCAAATTTCACGATATCTTTGCAAAACGAATTAATCTGCAAGAAATATTTTGTACATAAACATTATGTAGCCAGGGGTTTCCAGTGATATAAAAATCTCAACTTTTTTTTTAGAAAAGTGGGGATGAGGCTGTGGATCACGAAATGCCCCTTTAAGGGTCACTTCCGGTATAAAACGAAATACCTGAAAAAAAAATTATATTAGCTAAGAAAAATATAGGAGAGTGATGGTACGTTCACACATGAATTATGTCTACTCAATGTATATATGGTATTTTTTTATTTGGGGTCAAAGGTCATCAAGGGGTAATTTCCGGTATAAAACGAAATACCTTTAAAATACACCTTCTCCCACAAATTACGTAGGACAGTGATGCCACTTGCACAGATGCATTGTTATTACCCAGTGTCAATGGGGTGTACACAGATTTGAGGTCAAAGGTCATTAAGGGGTAACTTCCGGTATAAAACGAAATAACTTCAAAAACTTTATCAGCCAAGAAAAATATAGCACAGAGACGGTACATTCACACATGAATTGATGTTACTCAGTGTATACGTGGTATTTTTTTTATTTGGGGTAAAAGATCATTAAGGTGTCACTTCCGGTATGAGACAAAAAAATTCAAAATGCCCTTCTGCCACAAATAACATGGCAAAGTGATGCCACGTGCACACATATATTGACATTAGCCAATGTCTATGGGGTTTTCATATATTTTAGGGTCAAAGGTCATTAAGGGGTCACAACACGGCTGTGTTCGTGGTCTTAGACCACAGCTAAGTCTAGTTAATATTCATATGCAAATAAAATGACGCAAAACTATTCAGCACATCAGGCCAATCACCATATCCTATCACAGTACCCAAGTTCGAAGTAAATCGGTGATTGCGTTTAAGCTCTAGAGTGGAATAATAAATTTGTAGGCAAAATATGCCAAAGAGCTCATTAATATTTAAAAAATATGCAAATAATGTGACACAAAAGTATACAGCACATGAGGCCACCATATACTATCACTGTACCAAGTTTTGAAGTTGATCGGTGATTGTGTTTAAGCTGGAGAGTGGCTTAATGGAAATGTAGGCCAAATATGCAAATGAGCTTATTAATATTCATAAATATACTAAAAACATGACACAAAAGTATACAGCACAATGAGCAAATGAGGCCACCATATAGTACTATCACCGTACCAAGTCGGAAGTTAATCTGTGATTGCGTCGTTTAAGCTGCAGATTGGGGGCTAAATATGTACTTTGTGGCATTTAGAATATTTTAATTGTCATCTCCAATCGCTATCGCTGTGATAAGTACAAATACAAGTGACAAACGATGCATCGCAAAATTGGTGATTGTCCATCGCTTTCCAAAAGCCCAGCGTTAGTGGCCAATTATATTCAATGATGAGTAAACAGGTGGTACATATTTCTTCATTATACAAATTGTAATAAAGTGAGATTAAAAATGAGAAAAACATTTTTAAATTGATACAATCTGACACATTTATTAGTTTCACATTCTTATGGTCTAGTAGAAAGATATAAATCAACAGCATGCAAGTGATAAACATTTGTACACATTATGTGTATTGTCTAAATGGTGACTGTTTGGCGTGTTCTCTAGCTTTGCTAGTTCAAATATTGCTCATGGAATATGGTCCATAATCGTACAGAATTGTGTAAGGTATCAAAATGTGCAAAACAAATACGCAAAACAAATGTTCCTACTGGAACTAAACTGAATATTGTCATTTATAGATAATTTCAATAATAAATTGCCTCTCATGTATGGCGTGTATGTGCAGTTTACAATTGTGTCGGCAGAAAAAACGGGATTCATATTATTTTGAGCATTTGATACCAATTAATTGCCTGATTGTTCACCTCTATTATGTTCTATGACAAACAACATAACACAGCATAAATAGACAATACAAATTAAAACAGTGAATGTGGATTAGCTTTTAAAATAGCTACACCACCTTCACTAAGTTCACTGAATAAGAATTTCAAATTCCATCCAAAAGCATATCCATTAGGCCTATACCAGAGGATGTATACAGACATTCCCATAACCCAATGGGGTTTCTGACCTTGGTATGTCTGGCTTTTGTACACATGTGGCACAGTTGGCCATACCTTGCATTGGGATTGTGTGTAAATAAATATCTGCATGGTATTTTCATCCTTTTATTTTACATTCAAAACATTGAGACTTATGAATAAAATTTAGTGGGAAGAATGTTTTCTATAAGAAAATCGAATTTAATTTGATAAGTCTCAACCATTAGCTCGTTGGCTGCAATTTTAAAAATTACCATTTTGTGTGTGTGGTATGGGGATTTTGCTTTTAAGATTAGGTTATATTGATCAAATGTCCCAATCATAGTGCATTGTAGGAATGCCTTTAAGCCTCCTCTGGGCCTATACAGTAGTTGTGATCAAGCAAAATCAGTCTGAATTCAATTTTCAGTTTTCTACATGATTTTATACAGCATGTGAAAGCTACATTATGCAGAAACCTCCATTGAAATTGAACATTTATTTCTAAAGATATGAAAAGTTGGAAGTGTTTCCAAAAACAAAAGGCAACAAAAGCAATTACTTGTTTGACTGAATCTGAAAATCAATATTTCTGACTTCAGCCTAATTTTGCTTGATCACATCACATTTGGCCAAAGAAAAAGGTTTGTCTCAGATACACTTGGTAAAACTATGCACTACACCAGGGACTGCCTTTTAAGAGGAGTGAGCTCAATACAGCTCTTTTTGTAGTTGCAAGAGCTCCTCATGACTCGTTAAATTCTTTATTCTTGAAGAGACCAGAAGAGCTAGAGCTCTTCTCTCATTTTCAAAAGGCAGTCCCTGCTACACGATTTTATGAATGAGTACGGTCAGGGCAATATATTCCTTATACAATGGAAGGAATATCCTCTACACAGGTTGACTTATGTTATCTCATTTGGATTGTTTTTTGTGTATGCTTCATGTTTCACAGGCTATAGTTGATATTTCTTCCCTAACCCTGACAACTAAAACTAAAAAAACAATTTCTGATACAAACCTTGTTCTTGGCATTAGACAATTTTAACCTTACAACATTTAGCAATTACAGACAAAACTATCATTTAAGCACTTGTCAAATCCTATGTCATAACTGACATTTCATATATAATCAAGATTAGCATATATAATCAATCTGTATAGTATTGTATTTTACAATAATTTCTATTTTTACATTATATATACAAATCCTTTGTGTCCTCCAGTAATTAAACAGATTTGACTTTTAGGCTGATAATATGGGATCAATTCCACAAAGAGTTTTTAAAACTTGGAATTACACTTGCAAGTTTAAGAAGCCTTCACTTATATTGGTTTTACCCTTCTACATGTAATAGGTTAATAAATGCCTATCACTTGCTGGGAGTGAAATATACAAAATAATGCATGTATACGTACTGCGATATTGATGCATCTAAATGCATGAGCCCCGTAGGCCGGGAAGTGTATTAAAAGCTTCAACGTCTCAGTACAAGAAGTGCATTATGTTGTACAATTGCAACAAGTGTGACACATTTGTTAATCTATTTCATATGCAAGAAATCAATCCTGTGATTATTGCTATTTTTATTACAAAATTGTCACTAAAAATGTTGGTAATTTGAGCAAATACAAATGCATCAGCCCACAAGAAAAAATGAACATATGTGCAAAAGAACTGCACTGCACGTAATACAGAGTGTATCAAAATGATTGGTACCGACGACTTTTAATTTTTGCCGATTTTTGGTACTATTTTTGGTACCAGTTTGTGGTTAATTGTTTAAATATTTGAAATTATAGTAGTTTTATCTTTTCTAACAATTTCAGATCATAAAGAGAGCACATTCTGTTCAGAAGTTACATGATTCTATTTTACTACAAATACCTTGTGAGAATGATATGTTGAAAATCATAGAAATGTTTTTTTTTTCCTTGCCTTTTCTTCATTCATAATATAAATAAATATTCTAATCAATATTTATTGGTTGAGAGTAATATTATTGACTTGAATACTTTAGCTGGGGTGAAAGAAGTTTATGTATCAACACCTTCTAGGACGGTAATTTAAATTGTAGTATAATATGCATTGAGATTACTAAGTAGATGGTGTGGCAGAATGGCTATAGACTGTAGACAGTGTATGTTTAGGTTAGACCAAAAGTTATTGGAATGGATCCACAGTATTCCACACTTCAGCGTGCATTCATAGTAAAAAATTAATTTTTGACATGAAGCTATGGAGAAGTGCAGGGGAGATTTAGAGTTTTCTTTTAAGACAGTTTTCAAGAGCAAGGAATATTCCATGCAAATATGATATAACTTGCAGTGTTTCAAAATTTGATATGGGCAGTTACAGAATGGATCCATCCCAAGTTCATTCAAGATAGGGCTTTACCTCACACTTCCAGAGTGGTAAGGCAGATACTTTATGAACTATCTTTCTAAAAGCATGTGTCAAGCAATTTTATGTTATGTAGACTGAGGTGAGATATTGAAGAACATGTATGCAATAAATAGTTCAAGCAGTGAACCTATTCATCTTGTGTTGTGTAAGTAAAACCATGATTACGTCGATCTTCGTTTATATGACAATAGCTCCCAGTTGCATCAACCTATGATCTTCAAATTATTAGATCAATAAGTTAACATGTGCCCTTTCCATTTATAGTACAAAACTATATTAATTAGCATTTGTATATTTTTGATATATTTTTGAAAATGTGACATAGCCGGTACCAATCATTTTGATACACCCTGTACATGCCCATGCAATTATTATACAATCAATACACTCATGGCATTTTTCTAACGTTTGCCCTGATTGGTTCTCGCTATCTAAGAGTTGGCGTAAACAAAATGTCACATTGGGTCATTATAGTTGAAATACAATACATACACCCCCCATGGAAGACACAACCTTAATCTCCCACAAAGGAGGTGTAATTTCAATTAGGGTCACATATTCAAGTGACCTGTTCTGTAATTCACACCACTCCCTATGTGAAAGATTAAAGGTCATGTCTTCCATTAAAGTGTAAGGATTTCAACTGGAATAACCCATTACAATTGATGGACACTTCAACAACCAGAGTAATTTTACAACTTTGTGTACAAACATTGACTTCAAAAACTAGAGCAGAGCATAATATTGTTGGTCTCTTAATAACATGTGGTCCTACTCACTCTGGACTGGGCTTTACCAGTTGAAATCCATATATCTATGGAAGACATGATGACCTTAATCTTCCACATGGGGTGGGGACCTTCAAATGGAGTCAGCCAATCAGGTAACTATTTGAAATACATACTCCATGTGGAATGATTAAGGTCATGTCTTCCAGAGGGGGGTGTGAATTTCAACTGGAATAGCCTAATCATGTATACAATTAAGTAATATTGACAGTTCAGAACTGAGAGAAGTTTGCGTGAAAGGTTTGCCTTCAAAGTTGAATGGCATCATATTGAGTTAATAAACTTGGTCCCTGTGGTCTATAAGTAGGCTAAACCCAATTACAATGAGGCCAGAGTACAATGTGAAAGAAAGTTGTTCTTTAACATGTTTACATTAAATATGCAGTATATTTTTCAATAAATATAATTGCTACATACACACAACTGTTTGGATACCATTGAAAAAAAATGCAAATTTTGCACTGCACTTTGACTTGATCCCTGGTAATACTTGTACCCAGGGTACCCGCCCATAAATTACATAGGGTACCAGGGCACAAAATTACCCAAAATTCACAGGCTTAGTTATATCACTCTTTGTAACCAATCAAAGTAAGATGCCAATCATTTGGTTGGTAGTGCCCATAACCAAATTATCGGCATGGGGTTTATCTTTGCGACTAATCTTTACTCCTCATATCAGGCTATTCCAGCTGAACTCCATACATCCTCGATGGAAGACATGACCATAATCACCCACACATAGGGGGTGTAAATCCGGGGTGTAAATATCAAAGAGTCACCCATTCAAGTAATCCCATTTGAAATTCACACTCCCTGTATGGAGATTAAGGTCATGTCTTCCACAGGGGGTGTATGGATTTTAACTGGAATAGCCCCATTATTTGGATTTTGTTAATGTGCAATATGTAAAAATAGGCCAGTCTACAAATGAAAAATACCTAAATTACTTATAGTAGGAATTTCAATTGAATGAACACGGCGTTCAACAGCTGTACTCGATCCAACCATGATCGCATATTGCATATTTCAAACTACAACACGACCTTGGATACAATACTAACCAATCACGAGTGCCTAGCATGGTTGGATTCATTTCCGCGTTACTCACGCAGTCGCACATGCTGGCATACATCACGCATTCTTAGTCAGTGGGAGTGATCTAGTTCGTAGACACATTTCTGATTGGACAATCGCATGATTTCGGGTGCCGTCTATCAGGCCGTAGACGACCCCATGCCATCATGCGTCTTGATAATGCGTAACACGCTTGTAGAGGTGCGCGTATGCATCGCGCTGTATGCGTGAGACTAGTGCGGAATACGTGACGCGCTAGCAGTATGCTAACAGAATACGTGAAGTTGTAAACAAGTTTCGTTCATTTTATAATGTTTTTAGTTTTTGCTTTAAAAAATTGTTTACAGTTATTAAAATAATATTTAACTGACTAAGAATGAGAATAAACAATATGAATTTTTATTTTGCCTATCATCTACCTATGATAGAGCGACAGGCAGGTCCAATATTTTTTATCGTAGTGGATACGCTGCTACGCCGGCATCCACTACTCAAAATATTGGACCTGCCTGTCGTCTATCACACGGTAGAGGATAGGCAAAATAAAAATTCTATCGCTTATTCTCTAAGTGTATGCAAAAAATTGTCACGCTAATAGGTTGTGTTCATTCAATTGAAATTTCCGCAATAAATAAGATTAGCACACTAATTTTTTAGAACATTCAGGTATCTTATATAATCAGTGCTAATTTTTCCCCTTTAAATTATAAAATATTCACTTAGTTACAAGGTTTAGTTGTGTATCTAGGCTGAATCCGTAATCGTCTAAAGTTTGTTCGGCTTGAAAAAATGAAAACTAATTTTTTCAAACATTCAGGTATCTTGTATAATCAGTGCTAATTTTTCCCCTTTAAATTATAAAATATTCACTTAGTTACAAGGTTTAGTTGTGTATCTAGGCTGAATCCGTAATCGCCTAAAGTTTGTTCGCTTGAAAAATGACTCATAACATTGTGTATTGATATAGAATGGCATGCACGCATTTGGGCGAAGCAATGACACTAGTTGCTTAATGCGAAACTATTGACGCTTACATTAATCTATGCGAGCATATGTTGGGACTTTATTGTTGCGTGCAGTAACGAAAAAGATATACTTTTTGCCTATTATAAGCCGAACAAACTTTACCCACTTCACATGTTCCTATACAATGGTTATAGCGATGACTGAAAGTATTCACAAAGTGCAGGTATCAAGAAAAGGTGTGTGATAAAAACTTATAGTCTGACTTCCATGCAGTGTCATTGCATAACGTAGTTGGGCAGGAAAAAACCTACTATGTGCTATTGGCCACTGAACATGTTTAAAACAAAACTGCTAACAGGTTACATAGGAGGTTTTGCTTTAAACATGTTCAAGGGCTAATGAAACATAGGTTTGTCCGGCGCAACGACGATATGCAACAGGATTGCAAGCTGAATATTCTAAAAACATGTACCATAATTTCAGATGTGGTTAAAAGTTAAGTTAGATGCAGCATTAGGTGTCTCAAAAGGCTGCCCTGTGTGATTTTTTTTTATTATTGTCATCAAATTGTGTTGAGATACACTGTAAAATTAACTACAAATATTAATTTTGAAGCATTATTGCAATATTACAATCTCACGTCCATTTATAAAAGAAAGAAGCATTCTGAAATACAAAATAACAAAATAATACAACAATGATAATAAAAATCACACAAGGCAGCCTTTTGAGATACGATAGTATCTGACAACAAATTTCTTAATAGCACAGTCAGCTAAAATGTTGATTATTTTTGCATCACCAGATAGGAAACCTTCAGCTAAGTTAGTATCCAATGTAACAGTACAGGGCATTAAATATAGAAAATCCGGGGGTTACAGGCATATATATCACTGGTATCAGTAGCTGGAGTCGTCATCAGAATCTGGTTGTGCCCATGACCTGCCCTTTTCAAGTAGTGACTCCCCTCGGTTTACGTCTTGGTTTGTTACCTGGAAACAAAGCATTGGGGTCAATGGGCTATTCCATTTAATATCCACACTACCCCTGTGGAAGATTTTGGAAATATCTTCCACAGGGGGAGTGTGAATTTTAAATGGAATTAGCACATTAACCAACTCTATTTGAAACTCTCCCTCCCTCTGTGGAATATTCAGGTTGAATCTTTCGCAGAGGAGTGTATGAAATTCAGATGAAGCTGCCTAATGTGTTCGTTCCATTTGAAATTCATACTCCCCCTGTGGAAAATATTTCCAGAATCTTCCACAGGGGGTGTGTGGATTTTAAATTCAACAACTCTTATAATACCTTTGTACAGGAGCCAACCGTTGTTAATCCGTGATGAATCCACACTTATTAGAGCGTATACGCAAACGCAAGTTAATGGAAGCGCGTATACGCGTTCTACGCGTTATAGCGAGTAAAATTTGTCATGCCTGGAACTTGTTCATTATGTTCATTATTTTGTTCATTATTTTGGAGGAACCCAGCTAAATGTTGTTCCTTTATTCTGTAATTCTATTGCTGATATCAACAGAAAAATAATCAATCTTCTTGCCATGTTGAGTGGCAATGACTAAACTGGACATTCCTCATGAAATAAATCTATTTAATAATACATTTGACGATCTTTAGCTTGTTTTCGTTGTTGAAAGGATTCAATCATGTTTCACCGTTGTTCATCACCGCTTAACAACTTCGTGTCCGGCGTTAGCGTCTGCGTGGTTTACTTAGCCGGGCAGCTAAAGCTGCCCTCGCGAAGTAAACCACGCGGACACATCGTTGTTAAACGGTGATGAACAACGGTGAAACATGATTGAATCCCTAATGGAATAGCCAATTCCATAGCTAAGTGCTATGACTTTTTTTTTAGAAAATGAGCTATGCAATATGAGATACATATTTTTTTTACAGTCAAGGCACAATGTTTATGAACTTTGTAGTATTCAAGAACAGAAATTAGGCAAAAAAAAAAAAAAAAGAAAAAAGAAAGTCTGTCTCAGCCACCCGTGCTATGTGAAGTCCAATTTAGCGCATAGCGCTACGCGGTAGTTATCTAGGCCTGATCTTTGACCTCTATGAACTTTAACCTACTTAAATCCTGCTTATTACCTCTATATCTGCATACATACATGACCCAGCCTTCACATTTAACCTAAACATGAACTTAAACCTACTCGGATCAATATGTACATCACACTGCTAATTCATACCTCTATATTAGTCCCGGTCCCAGCCGATTTGTGCTCCTTCGTCACTAAACAAACCGTCTGACGACAACCTCATAGTACGTCTTTTCTGATTGGCTGAACATCAACTCCCTAAATACTGGCGTTAAATTTTGCTGTCAATCAACGCTGGGCTTCAGCGCATGCAGCGGTTGATTGACAGCTATGCGGTTGCTAAATCCACACAATGTATGTGAGTATGCGCTGCAAGTCGCGTACATGAAAGGCAATATCAGACGATCGGCGCCTCAGTGGCTGCTAAAGCTAGCGTACATTTTTCGTTTGCGGTATCTACAAAAAGTGGAGCATCTATGATGTTTAGTGTCACTTACACGAGTCACATCGTATAGCCAATTAAAAACAGTTTTATTTGGAAATTCATTAACCAATCAGCAATTGTAATTTCGGGGTTGTCGCCAGACGGTTTGTTTAGTGACAGAGGAACACAAACCGGCTGGGACCCAGACAGCCTCTATATTTGCACCATGGGGCACATGACCCAGCCTTGATCTTTGACCTCAACATGAACTTTAACCTACTCAGGTCAATTTGCACATCACACTGTTATTAACACACATCTTACCTCTGTATCTGCATCATAAGATGCAGGGTCCCAGCCCTGACCTGTGACCTCTGCTTCTGACCTTTGACCTAATCGATATGTGCCCCCTCCACCATTCCTATTTTGAGTTAATAGTAGCAAAGAGTCCAAATAAAGCATAGATGAGTTAGTACAAAATAAAATATGATGGAAAAATAGCAACTTAAAATGAAGGTGTGAAGGGAGAGGGTGAGCAATGGGTGCAGAATTTGTATCATGTATAGCGGGATATTTTTTACATAATTTTGGCGTGAATAGTGCAGTTTCATCTCCCAATTACCCAAATTGGGCAGCCATCCTTTTTCAGCATAGTGATATCACTGAGGTGCTCAAGAAAGTAAAAGTTCCCTTAACAATTTTACAACAAAGAAAGCTTGATATTTAAATGATGATAATATTGAATGGCCTTTTTTCGGGTGGTACAAGAATGTATTTGCACTTCCTATGAAATATAAGCGACTATTACAATTTAGTTCATTAAATATATTCTTTCATCACCCTCAATGCCATTTAATATTACATAACCATCGCAGGATAGCTTGAATTATTTTGAAAAGTAATCAGTAATGGGTGAGCAAAGTTGCCAAAGTCACAATTTGGTAACCCATGGGCAAATTTTGAAAATGTTACCCTCAACTTTTGACAATTTCTTGTACCACAGAAACTAACGATTAAGAACAAATCAGGTGATTTAAATTTGTTCAACATTGTTTCCCCCAACTTCCAGTACTTCCCTGTACCGTTCCATAGAAAAAAAATGATTACAGAGAAAAATTGGGTGACTTTTCGAATATTTGACCAGCAATTTGGAATAAAAGTTTTGGCAACCCTGTGAGTGAGTAACCAGCTTGGTTACCTGCATGTGTGGAGTAACCACTGACAACCGACTCATTTCTGATCTTGTCACTCTCCAAATTTTTGGATACACATGCTCATCAAAAAATTGCACTAAAAAGAATGTTTTCAACAACATATCAGTATAACATGTCAGGTACAGTAATGTGCAACGAGGCTCCTAATGTGCAATCCTTTAAGAAACTTTTTAAAACCTATCTGTTTCCTAAATATTAGGTCGACCTTTTTATGTATATTTTCATAGACCTGTTTGCAGGTATTCACTCCCGATGTGTACAAGTTATGTCTTTTTAAACATTGCTGTTTGATAATAATATGTATTTTATAATGATATATGTCCCTAGTTGGGTTCAAGTGTATTTTTAATTATTTTAATTGTGGTTCAGATTGCTGCGCATATCGGCTTTATTCAAATTTTGATGTAATTAGGGAGTATATTTTACCATGTTGTGATATATTGTTGTTCTTAATGCCATGCTGTGTATTTTTGATGTATTTTATTTTCTTTGTACAGCGCATTGGTCCATGGGAAATGCACTTTATAAGTTCTTTGAAATAATAATAATAATAATAAAAGGATGTTTCAATATTAAATCATGTTGAAGATGTTGCATCAAACAGGTTCTTTTTAGGCTTTGAATATTTGAAAATATAACCAGTGTTCTTTCCTCACAAGGGAGCAAAAAAGTGGAGTTTTAATTTCTAACAACCAGCATGTACATGTACTATAGAAAAATTATTAAATTTGTGTACATCATGGGACACTCAACTATATGCTTGTTACTCTGCGACTAATCATGCTACTACACGAGCGTACAGACTACAGAGCGCGACTGAGCCTACTCTACGCGTCCAATTTGCGAGGTTATCTGTGTACAACAGCTTACTACGCACAGCCATGCAAAGAGTAGGTTCCACGATGTACATGAATTAAGTAATTTTCTATAGTATTCTGAGCAGCTTTATGTGCATTTAGTCTCCAGGTTTTCATCCTGCATCTAAAACTGCGCTTCTTCCCCGAGTATATCTGTCTGCATCACATGTATAACATTGGATAATGGCGTCAATGGTCTGAGTAACCAATAAACACATTAAATCCAAGCATCCTGCAACCCAACCATGATATGTATCCGACAGTTTAGAAAGTGACAGAATGGGGATACACTGGACCAGCTAGACAAGTTAGGGGATGGGGTGCAAGGGGCTGATGTGTGTAGGATATAAGCAGAGGTTTAATGAATTACTGATTCATTCAGCGGTAATACAATGTATACCTGAAGAGGTCAGGAGGTCAGATGCAACATGGGTAATATATTTATGATTCCATGAAAATGCTGGTCATTATTGCCAATAAAATTAGAGCACCAATGCAAATAAGTAGTTTTAGATTGTCCCTTTCACTTGTGAACCAGATTAACTATTTGTTGTACAGAATAAAGAAAAAAGTTACATTCTGGCCTATTCCAGTTGAAATCCATACATCCCCTATGGAAGACATGACCTTATTCTACCAGTGGGAATTTTAAATTGGGTTAACTGGATGGGTAATTCCATTTGAAATCTACACTTCCTGTGTGGGAGATTAAGGTCATGTCTTCCATGGGGGGGTATGGATTTCACCTGGAATCCCTTTACTTCCTTTTTGTAGTGATATAGGTGTGTATTTTGAAAAAATTCAGAATTGTAAATTTGCATGACCATGTTTGGAATCAACATTAAAATGTACAAACAAGCCCATTTATTAGTCCATCTGAGATTCTTGAGATAGCTCTTGATATTTTGAGAAAATATCTCATAACTGATTTTTGAGATAGCTCTTGATATTTTGAGAAAATATCTCATAACTGATTTTTTATTACATTGAAGCATATGGCCAGCACATTAACTTACTGAGATTGATTGCCTTTTGATGTGTCACCATCTTGCTGTGATGCATCTATGGAAACAAACAAAAGACATTGTCACCCTGAATTCAATTGAGGCAAAAAAAATAAAAAATAAAAATAATTGTGTGTCTTAAAGCTGTGTGCCTATTTTTGTTTCAGAGAAATGGGCCAACTTTTTTTTGAACAAAAATATAGCTGAAATATGTTTTGAAAGCATTTCTAGGAAGAACTGTGTGATTAACAATATATTAGTGGCAATATTTCATTAGGCCCTTCGCACTTGATTATTAGTTTCTTGTTTACCGCCCGCGTCCAAAATTGAAAATCTCAAAATAATTAATTATTTTATTTTTATTTCTAATTTTCTCCTTTAAAATAACTTTCAACTACTTCTACTTGCCATTTTCTGACTTTAATAATATCAACAATAATGATGAATGAACAAAGAGTACAACTCCACCTTCACTTATTTATAAAATCAAATATTGTTGTGAAATAATTAAATGCCCGCTCTAGTCAAAACGAGTCAAAAGTTGCGTGTAATAGTTCAAACTAAATAAAGGAAATAAAAGATAATTAATAATTAATAATTAAAAGTCACCTCGTCCCTTTTTCAAAATCTTTAACAGGAAACTAATAATCAAGTGCGAAGGGCCTTATGTGTATAAGGATGTCAGTTTTGAAAGGTCTGAGCTGATTTGACTAAACTAAAAAAAAAAACCCACAGCACATTACATTTTGTTACCTGGAGAGATTTGATCACGTCTCACTTTGTTTTTACACCAAATCGACGGTAATAACTCTTATAGTGAGGGATCAACATTTAACCACAAATTGCCTTAGGCAAAACTCACTATCTGGGAATCAAATACTCTTTAGTATCACACAAGGTTATTTTTATGCAACTCATTGACCCATTTGTGATATAATACTGCCTCTAGCTATAATGACATACTAGTGATCTGGTCAACTCACTGACAGATACGAACCTCAGGAGGGAATCTGATTTTGATCAATTCTCTCCAGGTAGTGAAACATAATAAAAAAAAAAGTTTACTACATGTAAAGCTTTGAGACATACTATTTTTCTTTTGGCTTTTAAATAAGATTCAATAATCAGACTTACCATCATACCACATTGGCTGCCTCTGTGGATCAAAAAAGAAAGAAAAATCATAATTTAGTTCGCTATGAATTAAACATATCTTAATTTACTAATCCCAGTTAACACACAACTAATATGGTTTGAAAATACTTTATTTACAACAAAAAATCACAAATACTATGGTGTAAGAATAGGAAAAGTGCAATTGGTTCAAGTTAACAAAGATGACGCAACACAGCACAAATTTCACTAACTGATGAGGACATACTGTAAAAATTCGATAATAAGCACATGTTTGTTACACTTTTTTCCCCTTTTAATTTACAAGTATCTGTATCACAGATATTTGTAAATGAAAAGAAAAAATGAAAAAGTTTAACAAACTACCATAAAATTTGCTCTTCCCCGAGCAACTTGTTAATAGGCACATAAACTTATTAACCCTAACACCCAAAAATCTTACAAAATCTTACGATGAAAAAATCCGCGCATGCATGTATCCCAGGGTCTGCGATGACGCAATCACCCTAAGTGTTATATGCGCACGGAATTGCTGGCCGGGCAGCAATAACCCGTGTAGCTACCGGTCCGTGATCGTGTGCTTGGCATGCGAGGGGTCAAAGGTTCGAATCCCGGGGGTGCCAAGTCAAAAATTCTTCTTCTCCTTGACTTTTTCGGATCTTCTTTGACTTCCGATCCCAAAAAGCAGTGTCCAGTGTTAGGGTTAATGAATTTTTATGGTAGTGAATAACTATCATCTACTTAGGTTCCCTCCCTGAATTAGTACCCTCTTGTAAGCATTCCTAACTTGTATGTTAAAGCACCCCTTTTCAAAGCCCTGTTAGCATGCAAAATGGTAGAAAATGCTTGTTGAGAAGTAGCAAATTCAACTTCCAATAGTTCAAATAGTTGTGACATAAATGTTAGATGGAATTATTATTTTCTTAAACTACAAAATTGTTTTGCATAATGTCCTGTTTGACTTAAAAATGGACATTATTAAGTGCCATTTTCAGGTGATTTAATTAGGTGGCTAAATTAGGTCGAGTACAGTAAATATATATTTATGGCATACGAAATAGATATGGAAAGCAAATTGAAAACGTCAAGCCTAAATAATGCATGGGTTGAGCCAGAAAGCCTCAACTCACAATCACCTGCTCCCACAAAATGAGCATAAAGTCGCCTGGGCACTATAGAAGATACTGTGCATGAATCATGACAACATTCAATAAACAACAAAAGACATTGTGGAGGAAATATTGATTTTTGAAGACAGAATTGACTTATGCTATGCTCATTTTGTGAGAGCTGGTCATAGTGAGTTACATGTAAAGCCTCCTGGTTCTAAACCCTCAATGCAATGATAAAAATAGGTCATCTGGTTTGATACTACCACTCTATCTGTGTCCACCACCTCAAAATGTTCACAGGCGAATTCCTAGACCACCGTAGAATTCCAGCTACAAGCATAGATGCCTCTATAATGAGGGGTTTTTTTGACGAAAGAGAAACAATTAAGGCAAACACCCTCCACAAAAACATTATTAGGGATGAACTCAAAAATAAATTCTCGACCGGCGGTTGACCGGTTGCTATTGTTCTAAACATTGGCAATGTTTAGAACAATAGCAACCGGTCAACCACCGGTCGAGAATTTATTTCATCCCTTAAAGAGTTTGAGCAATGTAATTTCTGTAAATTTTTGTAGCAACACGGCCCCAGGGAAGACCAGTTTAAGGGCTGATCTGGGCTTTCCCTTGTATAAATAAAATTGAAATGAAATGAAATATTTCAAACTTGTGACTGATTTTGCTTGATCACATCACATAATTGTTGTTAGACCAATCTACAATAAAAGCGACACATTGATAATGAAATTTGTTATCACAAAACAGCATTTCCCTTTTATTCATTGGAGAGGAGAAAAATACAGTGACAATAATGCCACTGGAAATCATTTTTGCACATTATGTTGTTCTGAATGGCTTTCTCCCGAGAAGATATCTTGCCCTTAATTCCCAGAATCCTCTACATTATACATGTACCTCATTTCATCAACTGACAATTCTATTACTTTGTACAAGTTCCATTTGTTGCCTAAACATGGGTTGAAATGTACAAGATCCGGATGCTGTTCATTGATGTACCCATTCTCACTAGCAATCCACACTGTAATGGATAGCATTTATGAATTTAGAAAATTGAAATGGAAGCAATCATCACTGGGCTGGAAAAACCTCATATGTACTTCTTGCCCTTGAACATGGATGAAGCAAACCCTTCAATATAAAGTCTACACCTACAAGGCTTTATCTATTTTCAAGGGTCAAAAGTAAATATGAGGTATTTCCTGCATGTACTTTTGGCCCTTAAACATGGATGAAGCAATGTTTTCAATATAAAGTCTACACCTACAAGGCTTTATCCATGTTCAAGGGCCAAAAGTACATATGTGACACGATCTGGTCCATGGGGGCCAAAGGCGGCAAATTTGAAACTGAGATAAAGGTAAAAATATGGAGTTAAAAAACAATAAAATACATAAGAAAATAGACATCAAAAAACAACTTTAGGACCAAGTATGCTAGACCTTTGGTGTTTTCAGTAAATGATAGCCTATTGTATGTATAATGTAATAATTGCAGTAACTCAATTTTCAAAAATACCTCCTTTCGGCCCCATGGACCAGATCATGTCACATATGAGGTTTTTCCCACCCAGACTGATGCAATGCATTGTGGGAAGTGCAAGATATCTCCTGTGGACTTTCTCACAACAACAACAACAACAACAACAAAACTCACAAAAAGAAAGTTTACACTTCTTTGATTGATCATAAAAGAATAAAGCTGATATAAATGTGTGAAGAATTTTGTTAGCAGTAGTATTCCAAAAAAGTGTAAATGTTACACTGGTCAAAATTTGCGACACTTTACAACACTTTATAAATTCACACATTCATATCAATCATCATTTACAATCTTTTGTTAAAGGTTATTAAGAGTGTTATTTTCACTGTAGTTTTCCCAATTTATTAGAAATTCCACCAAAATAGTTATGTTAAACCCCATAAACCTTAAACTTAGACCAACTGCTTGGAGCCTTTAAATTTGTTTAACAGCAGTTAACATTATTGTGCACCAAATGCAAGCAGCCCAATACGCAGTTGACCTTTATGTGCCCCAGATAATTTCAAAAATAAAAAGTGCCTACCTCTTCACCCTGAAAATCAAAGAAAGCAGGGGGTGAAATAAATGAATCATTAAAAGTAGATTGATACATTTTTTTATGTTTTGCAGCTTTTGATCAATTCTGATATAAATCATCCTTATTGTAGAAAAAATACACCTTCGGTTTTAGTCGTAGTTATGAAAAATTAACCAGATTTAATAAAAACATTATCGCCAAAGTAGGCGAATATTTTGGCAAGTCACTGCTTGATATTTCTGAGCTGTAGCAAGTGAATTCAAGTAGCCGTATTTGGGAGCTAATCACAGCATTGGGATCACTGATTTTTCAATGTCTGTCATTCCAAATAGGTTGATGTACATAAATACTATTATATATGCTAACATGCAGTATTGGTAACAGCTCAGTTATTTGTAAACAAAATCTACACATGCATCACAGAACCTTAGAAATGCACTTATATACATTCATCGCTGGGCGGGAAAAACCTCATATGTAATTCCAAAGGTCAAATGCAAAACCTCATTATGTAAAAAGTGGGCTCCAATTACAAAATCTCATGTGCAATTTTCTGCAAATCCTATTTTTTTGGGGTCAACTTGAAGAAAATGTCCCAACACACCTTCTGGTGCTTCCCTTTAAATTGCATAACCAAATAAGCAACACCGTGTTCTGTGTAAACCCTGTTAATTTTCAACCGCTTTTTGCATCTCACATAAAATGGTATATTGTTACATTAGGTTTTGTAATTGGGTCCCACTTTTTACTTATGAGGTTTTGCATTTGACCTTTGGCATTACATATGAGGATTTTCCCGCCCAGCGACATTATTCAAATGGCATGCACCTGTGAGCTTATAAGGGAAGGCAAGTTATAGCAATGAACTGACATGCATCTTAAAGAATGGCATGCACCATCTAGTTCATGCCGAGTTGCATATAATCAATGTAAAATATTAACACCTAGTCCATAGACTTCTACACACATACTTCTTTTTATAATATGGAACAAATTTGTGATCATGGCATATGTGACCGTCCACGGCGAATGAGCCGTAAATTCCTCCCCCGGTCAATTTTGTTTTATTTCCTGTTTAAAAATAAACATCATAAACTTAAAAATGGTATATCATTTGACTTCAAACGATATCCAGAAGCGGGGTTATGGTTTGTTAAACTTTGCTCCTTCAACAAAATTATAGCTTTTACGTTTTTACATGTGTCTCTTTTTCCACATTGTTGGCAATAAATATCAAACAGTCATAATTGGCGGTCATTTCAAATCATCCCCAAGTCAACAAGGTTTAAGAAAGTTCTCTCATTGTTAATTGTTGGTTAAATATGCATACCTGTACAAAATACAATGCCTGGTAACCCACCACTTGAATAGGATTTAGCAATATAAGCAAACAAAGACCAGAGCTATTAAAAGTTCTATAGCCATCTAAGGTAGAAGCTTATTATCCACTTCAACAATAGGATTATTGATTAGTTTTAACTATCGAAATGAGACGGATGTCGGGCCAGCTTAAGTTACCGATGAATATGACCTTCGTACACATTTTACACCGTAACTCAGAATACAATTTAGGGAATTTACGGCTCATTTGTGCTGCTGGGTCACATATAGCATCCAACTATAAACCTATTGGGCTATTCCATTTAAAATCCACACTACGCCTGTGGAAGATTTAGCTTATGTCTTCTGCAGAGGGAGTATGAGTTTTGACTTGAATAGACATTTGTGTAACTTCCATTTAAAACACTCACTCCAGTTGTGGAAGATATAGCTAAAGCCATAATACAGAGGGAGCATGGGTTTCAAAATGATTAACACTGACAAAATAAAAAAAAAAAATGTGACCCGGCAGCACAAATGAGCCGTAAATTCCCTAAATTGTATTCTGAGTTGCGGCATAAAATGTGTACGAAGGTCGTATTCATCGTACCTTAAGCTGGCCCGACATCCGCCTCATTTCGATAGTCAAAAACTAATCAATAATCCTATTGTTGAAGTGGATAATAAGCTTCTACCTTAGATGGCTATAGAACTTTTAATAGCTCTGGTCTTTGTTTGCTTTTGCTAAATCCTGTTCAAGTGGTGGGTTACCAGGCATTGTATTTTGCATTGTATTTTACCAGGCATTGTATAACCAACAATTAACAATGAGAGAACTTTCTTAAACCTCGTTGACTTGGGGATGATTTGAAATGACCATCAATTATGACTGTTTGATATTTATTGCCAGCAATGTGGAAAAAGAGACACAAGTAAAAACGTAAAAAGCTATAATTTTTTTGACGGAGCAAAGTTTAACAAACCATAACCCCGCTTCTGGATATCGTTTGACGTCAAATGTTATACCATTTTTAAGTTTATGATGTTTATTTTTTTAAACACGAAATAAAACAAAATTGACCGGGGGATGAATTTACGGCTCATTCGCCGTGGACGGTCACAAATATACTATATAATTCCAAAATCTTCCACATGAGTAGTGTGAATTTCAACTGGAATAGCCCATGGGATTACACTGTATTTTTTTTTGTCAACAGAAGGCGATGTTATAAGCTTAATTCCAGTGAAAACCCTGTTTCCCTTGATCACATAAGGCATTTAAAGGCTTATTCAGTGATGCCAGCGAAAGTGTACAAAAATTAAAATTGTGTATAAATTGCCTGAAAGTAATGGAGCGATCGTTATACAGCAGGGGGGAATGGGCATTTTGAGGGTGGAACCCGACATTTTTGGGGGGTCTTGAGGGGGAACGCGTAATTTGTCATTGAACCACGAGGGAGGATTGTTAAATTTTAAATGGAGAAATTCCAGAAACAAGGGGGCAACCCGGAAATTTTGAGCGCACGCGAGGGGGGAACACGGTCGATATTTTTTCCGAATGCCGATTCCCCCCGGCCATAAATAACGATTGGTCCTCAAGGCATTCAAACTGTCATTGGGTATCTTTGAAATGAAAAATTTGACAAGAAAACAGCATTATTGACAAAGCTTAATTTCTCTACATTCAGCAGGCTATGTTAGCACATCTATTTGCCAAATTTGAGTTTTGATGATTTTTACGATCCTCTGGATGAGCAAATCACTATACGCCTTTAACATGTTAAATAGGGAAGGTTTATAGTGACAAGTTATTTGGCATAATGCAAACAACAATAAAATCAATGCAAAATATTGAACACTTACTGGTCCTGATACTTGCGAGGCGCTTTCAAAATCATCGTCACTAGGGGCGTGATGGGCAGCCGTTCTAGCCGGTGCAAAATCAGCTCCACTCACCTCACTGAAGCTATCGATACTGGCATATTTACCGTATCCACCATTACCTATAGTAGTGCTAGAGTCATCGGATCCTACCAGTCTGTCATATAAATACACAATAACAAAATAAAATTTGATGTATTTATGTACAAATATTTATTCTTAAACACTTGAGAATGTTCTTGCAATCTTATTGGTTCTTACCTGTGTGATATGACATGATATCACACACCGTACCACAGTGCGTCGACGCGATACTCGTACGCGCTATTTGAACCAATCGGAATGTGCCTTTAGCAACAACAGGATTGATCGATTCTAAGCCCTAGGTAATTCCTTGTAAAATGCAGGTACACTTATAATTATTAATATATTTATTTTCATTGAAATGTTTAAGGGGGTACTACACCCCTGGCCAATTTTGTGCCTATTTTTGCATTTTTCTCAAAAATTATAGCGCATTGGTGACAGGTAAGATATGCATATTATAGGGGCAAAGGCTACAACCACTGCACTGAAAATTCAAGTAGTTATTGATTTATTGATCAAATATTGGTTTCCCTCATTTTTGACTGTAACTCCACAACTGTTGTCTGTGCTGAAATAAAATTTCCAGTGCAGTAGTTGTAGTCCTTGCCCTATATTATGCATATCTAACCTGTCACCAACGCGCTATAATTTTTGCCAAAATTGCAAAAATAGGCACAAAATTGGGCAGGGGTGTAGTACCCCTTAAGAATGAGAATAAAGGTATTGTTTTTAGCTGCTATCGTGCATCTATCGTCTCATATAACATGCGACATCATCATTTTTGGCGTAAAACAACTCGGCATAATGATGTCGCCCGTGTTATATGAGACGATAGATGCACTCCAACGGCTAAAAACAATACCTTTTATAAATTTTGTGACTAATTTTGCATTTTCCTCAAAAAATAACTACACACTGGTAATGAAAGTTATGTATATTATAGGGGCAAGGAATCCAATTACTTCACTGAAATGTCAGTGATTCAAGACAAGTAGTTCATTATATATGTTAAGAAATGCAGTACCTCTTTTCTTATCATAAATAATATACCGCTTGTCTTTTAAAGTCACTGAAATTCCAGTGTAGTAACTGGATTCCTTGCCCCTATAATATACATAACTTCTGACCAGTGTGTTATTATCTTTTGAGAAAAATGCAAAAATAGTCACAAATTTATCAAGGGGTGTAGTAAATACCACCTTAATGTTATTAAAACATCATTTTGACCTTATTAGGCCTAATGACCAGATTGGTTGCCTACCTTGCACATTTACTACACATTGTAACTTTCACCTCTGGTTCACTGGATCCAGCTCTTCTTCTTGACTACAACAATAAAAAGGATATCAAACAGACCTTATACACTATAAAAATGACGATAATGTAATTATACTACCATTGGAGTGGCTACAAGATCCTTGTATGGAGGCCTATCTTCGCAGGGATCTTATTCCTCGTTTTCGGTTAAATTAACACTGCAGTTTGAATCGCCCTTAGAACATTATGGGGTGTTCTGTTGATGAAAAATTATAATTCCCAAGCAATGAGAGTAATTTGTCCTTCAGATGTGATGTTAATTTTTGTCTCATGTACACAGAGCCATCTAGCAGGCAGCTTAGAAAAGAGGAGGGTAATATAACTTCTGATTATCCCAATCCATGCGCATCCTGGTGTTGTTTGAATGTTCACAGTAAGTACCAACATGATCTGTACCAAGGCAGCGGTCATGGAGAGAGTGACCAATTTCTAGGGGATGTTACACCATTGGTCACATGTACAGAGAGAGCCATGATACCTGTACATTTATCTCATAATCAGTTTTGAAGGAAGAAGTGTATTGACCCCCTGATTGTCCCAATCCGTGCTGGTGCTTTTCACATCTAAGTAAACTGGCCTCAAAAAAGAAACTTATAAAAATTACACACAGGATTACTTCAATACTCTACTCTAAACACATGTCAGTAACCAAGCAGTTGTCCAACTGACACAACAGTAAAATGCACTGACACGGAACAGCTTCTGGGACCACATTCACAGGTGAATAATTGGAATAACTCAGCAAAAGAACTCTGTGAGAATACTTTTAAGATCCTTACACAGGTGATTATTTCCAAAGAGTAAGTGGAATAGTATGGAACGGGGCTGCTTCTGATTTTCACACACTTTCTTCAAGAAACAGGTCTTGTTCCACACTATTCCATTTACTCACAGACTTCTTGTGTTGGGTGCCAATTATTGGGCTGTGAAGTGGCCCAGGAACATGTTCCATGTCAGTGCATTTTGCTGTTGTATCAACTGTTTAGTTACTGATATTTGTTTTAAAGTAGAGTATTGAAGTAATCCTGTGTTCAATTTTTGTTCATTTTTATGAACAGGAATTGAAGATATGAATTGAAGATATGACCTTGTGACAAATTATAAATTTCTTTTTGAGGCCAGTTTACTGATGTAATCTGCACAAAGGCAGAACTTCCTCCATGACCACTGCTACATCAATGTGATGTTGATGAAATGGCACCATACAAATGACTGTGTGACTGCATAGTTTAATATGCATATGTGTATTTAATGATTGTATGTTTGACTGCAGTAGTTGTGAAGGTACCTGAACATGATAACAATGGGCTATTTCATTTAAAATCCACACTACCACAGGGGGAGTATGAATTTCAAATGGAATGAACACAGTTCCATTTGAAACTCACCCTCCCTGAGTGGAAGATTCATGTTGAATCTTTCTCATCAGAGGGTGTATGAAATTCAAATGGAGCTGTAAATATGTTCATTCCATTTGAAATTCATACTCCCACTGTGGAAGATATTTTCAAAATCTTCCACATGAGAAGTATGGATTTAGCCCAATAGTTTCTTGAAGTCACTCACCTTCTTGCCACTTGCCTTGACTCCAACAACTCCTTCATCCATAAGATCACTGGCATCCTCTGTAATAAAAAAATAAAAAAATAAGTACATAATTAAGCAATTAAACAAACAAATAAATAAAACTGTAAACAAATAAATTGTCTTTTTTCGACACTTTACGACACAAATCTAGAAGGAAAAAAAAATTAAATGTCCATGTTATTTTGTCCGAATAAGCTTACTGTACGATCATGTTTTCATCGGAAAGTCAAAAATTACCTCCCGAAGTTGACCCGACCCCGGAAGTAGAACGAACCAGGAAGTATGTTTACACCTGAAGTCGGCAATCATAACTCATTTCGGCGTGATTTTAAGCTTATCTATCGACTTTTTTCAGCATTTTAAAATCTTATTACGAGTTTGGACACGTGTCGATTGTCGTATTTTTTTCCCGACGAAGTGTTGAATTAGAAATCATGTGTCGATAACAAGCCTAGTACCAACAACAAGATCTACCAATCACAGAAGCGCCACGGCATCGTGTGTTGTTGTCATAACGCTTAGGGTATACACGCAAGGGTGCACAGAAGTCATATTGTAGTGCATATCGGTGTGTTCCAGGAGTCATTGTGAGTTATTAATGACCGTGCAATGATAGCCTTGATTCAAGGCTTCGTCCTTTTCTTTGACTCTAAACATTTTCTAAGTCAGAAAAATGCTCCATAAGTTCATAGACCCTGTATTGAATTTTTTAAGGCAGAAAATGAGTTGGAGTAGGCTAATCATGATAATCTAGAAAATTAGTCTATTAGTAACATAGACCCTGGAAGATCTTCCAGGGTCTATGATTGCAAAAACAGGCAGAAAATTAGTCTCCGCCAAGGCGGAGTTGTCAGAATACTGCTACCGGCAAGGCGCAGTGATACCAGAAAAATAGTCGGGAGGAGAGTCTAGGCAAAAATCAAATAGTGCCGTAGGCACGCATGTCATTGGCGATTCCCTTAGTAGATCAAAATCATGATAGCTCTGGTTTGTAACATAACACTGACCCTGGGGTTTGGCATTAAAGTGTGAGTATACATTATCTTAACTAATTAGGAAGTCGCGTGGCTAAGATTAGTGAGTGGATATAAATAGAGAGGACCGCCTGGATGAATATGGGAATAGTATATTGTGGATGTGCTTAGGCCTATAGTATTTTAATAACTTTGGGGAGGGGGAGGGGACACCCTAAAGACTTGGACAAGTCTAGTGCAATGAGTGCGCGGTCAGGCAATCACTTTCTTTTGATTAGATCACATGCATATATTAATGAGGTTATGAATGGTGGGATATTATGCTGCATTTTGATTTAGCAGTTGTGGCAATGCTCACTGGATATTTATGGGTACCAATCATTTTGATACACCCTGTATAAGTGGTGCAGCCAAATCAACAATATAATTAATTGTCCAAGTCTAGTGACTCGGATATTTTTTCCACTTTTTTTTCAAAGTATGCAGTAATTTGCCAATTTGAGATTCTTGCTCATGTGTGACACTAGTTCTGTTAAATATGCCTAATTCACATGCTCACTTCAAGCAGCCAAATCAACAGAATAATTGCAGAAGTCAAGCAAATGAATTCTGTCACTTAGTCATCACTCTTTACCATGTAGATCAAAGACAGTCAATTGTGATTTTACAATATTGATTGTGAAAATGACTTGCCAGACAGAGCAGATAATTTTATCTGAACACTAGTATGACTCGCACATTTACTGCATGAAATTGACAATAAGTAGGCAACCTGTGAATTCGCTGTCGTAATGCACATAATAATATGACCGTTGCTAGGTCAACTGGATCACGCTTTCTTTGTTA
The DNA here is from genome assembly GCF_039555335.1 of Amphiura filiformis. Lineage (NCBI taxonomy): Eukaryota > Metazoa > Echinodermata > Ophiuroidea > Amphilepidida > Amphiuridae > Amphiura > Amphiura filiformis. The sequence goes on along the minus strand of NC_092637.1, from coordinate 66,580,845 downwards.
CGAACCACTGATCGAAATGATCACAACACAAAGCATATGGCATATCAAAATTCGGAACAGGTGCATGAGCCCAGGCTTGGAGCAGTAACAAATGGTTACTAACGTGCACTACAACAGCGAATTAGTCAAGTTTCTTACCCAGCATATCAGTAGCCTCCTCATATCCTCCTGAATCCGGATCTCCATCAACATCTCCGGTATCCAAATATCCTAGACTCTCTACCTTGAGTTGTGCTTCTACCATCTGAGCCAATTCCTGCTTGTGTTTCTTGGCTTTGTTGCCTGGTCTCTCATGCCTCTCCTTCCTACATGAGCAGTGTAAAATATCAAAATATAATAAAGCAAAAAAATACAGCATGTAAAATGTGCAAATCCCCCACTGATGGGGAGACACTGGTTAGTGGTGTGTGCAAAGGGGGGGGGGCACTTCCCCCCCACTATTGCTCAAAAGTCAGGGGTAATGCATCTGGAGAGATTTGATAATGTCTCACCTCCTTTTTCAACCAAATTGATGGTAATAACTCTTGTAAAGTGAGGGATCAACATTTAACCACAAATTGCCTCAGGCAAAACTCACATCCTGCGAACTAAATACCACACAAGGTCATTTTTATGTAACACATTGACCCATGTGTGCCATATACTGCCGCTAGCTATAATGGCAGCCTGGTGATGTGGTCAATACATTGACAGATACTCACCTCAGGAGGAAATTCAATTTGTGATCAATTCTCTTCAGGTAGTGAAACGTAATCGGGAGAAAATATGGGGAGTGAAGCGAACCAAAATTTTGTGGTCAGTCGATCAGGGGAATCGAGTCCTGTGGCCACCCACTTTTGAAATCCTGCGGACGCCATGACACTATGAACTTTGACATTTTCACCAAATTTCATGAATGTCCATCCATTTCTATGCATTTGACCTCAGATGACAGTATTAGCATTTGATGCTAAATTTTTGACAACAATTAATAACAAATGCTGACCCATGATTTTGCAAAATCAGGTCAGTCAGGTAAGAAACAATATTTTGTGGCCTTATACAAAATACACAATTTTCTTACACTAGTTCAGGTGTTACTTCTTTCGGAGCAAACTTATCCTCCTCCTTGGTCATTTTCTTAGTGAGTTTCACAGCTGACATCTCTTCCTGTAGGAATTGCTCCTCCACCCTGGCTGCTTCTTGCGGTCTTGACATTCCAGATGGAGCTGTGAACAAGAGGTCCTCCTGTGTAAACAATTAAAAGAACATTTTTGTGTGAGGAAAATTTTGGCCATTTATTTTCAGATTTTATTCAGATATGTTTATAACTGGATATAATTTTGTTGTCAATGTTAGAGAGTCTGCTGGTATGGATACTTGTGACACGTGGCATAGCTGCCGGGGGGGCAGGGGGGGCAGGGGGGCAATTGCCCCCCCTGGCAATGCCTATTTGGGCCCCTGTCCCATATATAGCGCAGGGCAAAATAATAAAGGAGTGAGAGAGATGGAAAAAAGGGGAAAAGAAAGAGAAAGAGAGAATCCATATAGGCCAACGATATAAGGTGCGGATAGAATTTGAACAATTTTAAAATTTTGTTAAAAAATGGAACTATATTATATCAAAATGAAGTCGCTATACCTTGAATTTTTTTTTTTTTTTTTGCTCTTCACGTTTTCAAACCACGGAAAAAAAATTGGGTCAACCTTTTTGAGGAAGGGGCGGTAAAATTTTAGAAAAGGCCCTGATTCACATTTATTCCTCATTTAGGCCTGAGAAATAAATTTCCCCATTTAGGATATAGAAACAAATTAGTTTGATCTTTCGATCGACCATCGATGCTTGGTCGATCCTTATTATTTATGAAATATAAATTGTGACATGATCAAGGGAAATGAGTCGGATGTCGCTAATATTGATTTTGAGATATTGGCAAAGAAAGTGTTAAAATTCTTTTGTTAAATTATATTGTTTTCAGTGATTGATAAATTGACATAATTTCACAAGTTTCTGAAAGCTCTAAATGTCCTCTTTAGAAACATGTGTAAAACTCATTTTCAACCAGGGCCGACATGTGACTCATTCCCCTTGATCATGTCACAATTTACCATTAATTCTGATTCATTAGTCGGTAGTTCATTAATAATAAGCATCGACGCAGCATCGACAGACAGTTGATCCAAAGATTGAACACATTTGTTTCTGGTGACTTAGGCCTGGGAAATAAATTGTACATGAAAAATGAGCAGGGTCCAACTTTTTATGAAGATTTGGCTAAACTTTCAAAATGTGTTACATTTCAGAAACACCAGGCTATTTGTGAGCTGGCATAAGCGGTGTGGGTCACAGGATGATCTAGTCAGCAATTTTCTGTGAAATGTCACTGGACTCTGTATGTTTTCACTCAACTGCCTGTCTTTATCCGACTTTCAACTTGCAGAAAGTGTAAATTTTGTCGCTGTCAGGTCAAAAAAAATGATGTTTTCCCAGACTGTTTGTACAGAAAGTCAATGGGGAGTATCAACTGGTGTGCAGCCTTGTAGCAACATGTAATTGAATGCAGCTTCAAATATTTTCAAAGCTGCTGTTTTCTTCATTTTGTTCATTTTTATATGAAACAAATACTTAACCCCAACTAACTATCTGCTTTTTTTTTTTTTTTAAGGAAAGAAGAGAAGAAGGAAGAAATATGTTTCTTGGCAATGGTCTAAGCATTCAAAATATGGAGTATATGCTATCAGTTTGCTTATAAATTTAAGTTTTTTATGTTAATTTTGATAAAGGATATTAGAAAATGTGGATGTTTTCCAAAACAATAGAATGCATAACCTGAAATTAGTCTTAGTACAAGTCTTTGGGCTGGATTGTCATAGCATACAAAAAAAACACCATAAAAATGCATGTTTCTGGCCCTTATTTCCAAAAATGAGCCAAATATCAAAATTTGACTTTAATTGCAAGTTAGAATTAATTAAAGGATTAGGATTTAGCTATTTCATTTGGCAAAACAGGACAACATTTTTTAATCCCAAATATTTTTAGGATTTCCTGTTCTTTTCTGGAAAATTGAGAACTAATTTGGTGAAAGCAAATAATATTTTATCATACCTGCGACTGTCGTGTAGCTGAAATAGAAAACAAAAATAAACAAGATTAGTTGCAAACAAATTAATGTAAAAGATGCACCACAAATCAACAAATATAAACTAGTTTACACATACATAAGGCCAAAAAAAAATATTGTTGTGTTGCCCTCAAATTTGAAATTTGGGTAGGATGGTCGGATTCTTTTTTTTTTTCTTCTTTTTTTTTTTTTAAACCTTCAGTTTTTACAAATCCCCTCAAATATTAAATAATGCTTGTTCAATTAGGGGACATTTGTCAATTTTGACTTCTGGATACCTGTTAGACAACAATTAAAGACTAGTCTTACAATAAAATATTAATTTTAAATGAAAAATATTGAGTTTTTGAACAAATCTGTAAAAAACATCATTCAAAAAAAAAAAAATTAAGACCCTGATTTTTCAGGATTTAGGGTAGGACGGTTGCAATTGAGGGCAACACAACAATTTTTTTTTTTTTGGCCTAATACAACCAGGGATATGAGACATACAATTAATACTGCAAAATTATGTTCAAAATCACACCTCCATGTGAGTGTTCATAATTTTGTAATTATACACTTTTGTGTTTTTTATCTCTTTAAAGAACAAATAGCGCATATATGCATGTTCATACATGTATGCACTTTGCATAAGCCTTCAAGTCCAACTCGTACAATATCTTGAAAACGTATGCGTACAAATATTCCACGATTTGATATAGAAATACCTGATATTTTCATTGGGGGCGATGAGAATCACTTTGAATGTTGCCAAAAAGATTGCTGGGAGGGAGGGCATATTGCGAATCGTATGGATTGCTTACCGCTATGCTTCCCTTTCTTGTCCGGAGATTTCCTGAACATGTGCTCTGCATCCCCTGCTGATGATGTCTTGCTGAGAGGTTTTCTGCTAACTGGGGAGAGAAGGCACATGATGGTAGATCAACAAGTGAGCTATAATAGAAATGAACTTGTCAAAAATGTCAATTTTTAATAACTAACATTTATATTTGTAATGTATCACAAAAAAATATCAAAAAATCTAAATTATTTTATATCAGAAGGATAATTTATGTTTGCTTGAATTAGTGTGTTTAAAAATTAGAATAAAGGTACCATTACTGTTTATAGCTACTGTTGTGCATCTATCGCCTTATTGTTCTATGTCACCCGTGTTATGAGACGATACATGTAGATGCACGGCAGCGGCTAAAAACAATACATGTATACTCTAAATATTAAAAATATTCATTAATTTGTCTGTTTTTTTGTTTTTTAGAAACAAAAATACCTGCATATAGTGCATATATCTTTCAAGAATCTGAGTATGTTAAATATCCTTGATTTAATCCTGGAGATCTGATAGCCTAATGTTGGGATTTTTACTTTAGATATAGCTCAAATATGATATTATAATTAATTATTAGAAGAAAATTTATACACTTAGAGAAAGATTATAGTTCAAAATATGATATTGTAATAATTATTGAAACAAAATTATATACACTTGAGATAGATTTACATGTAGTAAGTAAGCACAATGCTACATAAGTCATAATGATGCAAAGTAATTTATATTTTAAAACCCCATGAGTACTACTTGATTGGTTACAAGAAGACTTTTACGATTTATTGAGCCAATCAGTAACATGGTAAGAATGGTGGTAGGGCTAAAGAGGCTACCTGCTGATTGGCTCAAAGAAGACCATTATGATTTATTGAGCCAATCAGCATCATGGTAAGAATGGTGGTAGGGCTGAAGAGGGTTGAGCTTAAATATATCAAGCTGTATTTTAATTGTTCACTCTGATGATTATATCCTGTAATTAACCAATCACAAAGGCAGTAGTTCTCATGGGGTTAAAATGTCAGCTATATAACAACAGGCACAGCAATCATATAAACATGCAACACCAATCACACATGGTCACAAATGCATACATACCACAAACTTACCATTCAAACTAAATAATATGCAATTTTTCACCTAAAATTTTTTAATTTGATCATTTATGCAACAACACAAATTTTTTAGCAAAATGCATACATAGATACACTATCAACTTACCAAACTATTTAAAAAACTGTAATTTTAACCTTAAAAATAAATTATGAATAAAATAAACAATATCACAAATGAATACAAACCCAACATTTACTCAACTTACCACACTAAAACTGAAAATTATCTTGTTGAAAGCAAAGAAAATTTACATAATGAAGATGCTAATGTTCTTATGCATAATGCATGTACTCAAAGCAATTTCTAATAACCAAATTAAGCTGAAGATATTTTTTGTGCAAACTGCAAACAAACCCAGATGTAGATCGTGTACATAAGGTATATTGCTGATAGCGAAAAAGTGATCAGGCAAAAGTGATGCATGCTGGGAAGGAAAAGGGCTCAAATTCGCGATCTTGGGTGCCAAATTCTATAGCTTTTGAACCCTTTTCATTCCAAGCATGCATCACGTTTGCCTATCGGTCTCGATCAGCAATATACCTTATAAAATATTACTTTTAAATCCCTTCTAATTTTCATAAAATTAACAGGTCTTCCATACCTCTCCTCGGTTTAAAATAATTTACACCTTATATGGTTATGATGAATATTCATGATGGCCCGTCAATGAAATGGAAATGAAGTATGGATGATTGTATAATGTGATGACAACAAAAATGTATTGTAATGAATCACTCCACCTAGGGAACTGAATGATTCTCCCTTTACCCAAACACAGAATATATATCATAAGGCCACAAGCCACTATTTAAAACCAATCTTGAAAAATCTATAAAAAAAACCCAGAAAAACTTACTACTTTTTCTCCTAGTATAAACTAAGAATGTATTGGGTAAAAATGAACAACAAATCAACTATGTTATAACCATTAATGCTGAGAAAAAAAGTTTTTGACTAAAATTTCAGAAATCATAGAAGCGGGGCCCTGGGATCACTTACATGATTGTGTTCTTACGGTGTTTTTAATTGCCACCCTTGCAGATTTGTCAATGGAAGACAAGCTATAATAGTTTGATCAGTTCATAATTGGCATGAATGGTTAGGCTTTCACCGCTATGCTGAAAAGTAGACCCATGATATTAAAGAGTGATATAGTTGACCTGTCTGGTCTATATTGTGCATGTTGACCACAGTAGATAACATATAGGGACTTGAATTTATAATTGACAGTTCTCAAAATAAATATTAGTATTAATTCAAGATGTTACAAGGCACATGATAATTATGAGCCGATCAAACCACAGTTCCATAATCAAATGCATTCCAATTAGGCTTTTCCCCCATTTGACCGCCAGTTTAAAACAAATTGGAGGAAATGGATTTTTGTCACCACCTATCCCAAAATTCTTTTATCCCCACCCCCACCCCTCCTGCGGGTAAATAATTCTGAAGTCACAGCTGACAGTTCCCAAAGAGTATTCCAAGGTATATGACTATGTGTTATTTTAATTTCTAATCGCTATTTTGTTAAAAATGCCAGAATTTCTTTTTTCTTCAATGGAGTAATGGCAAAAATCCACCCGATCATATAATTTTTGTTCCTTTCTTATATCAGTATTGATTTACCTGGACTTATGACTGGCTTTTGTAGACTAGTCACCTCACCAATGTGGGACTTATATTTCTTCATATTTGATGTCCATGGCCGCTCATACCCACGTTCAGGACCCATACCGGCCAGTGCTACAGTATGAAGTAAACACAACGACTCAAACGATAATGTGATGTCAGATAGAGACAAACATACATGTACATTTATGAGCATATCATACTACATTTAAGCAATTGCTAGGAGCGTAGCATTTACTTAGGACGTCACTTCCATCACTGATCAGCAGAGTGACTGGTGATATCTATTTGATAAGTCGCTAGCATGCCCGAGAGGTAAGTCAGAAGACTTCACGGCAACTTTGGCACTTGCAGTGATTGCATGCTGCTGATGACGATTGTGAAAATGCTACCAGCGTTTGATCACTAACGATTTTTGAATTGCATGCTGCGACTTCTAGTATGATATGTCCTTTGTGTTTAAAGAGAATGATTAATTTATCCATGTTGGCTGATGACCTCTACCCATGTACATCAGCCATACCTGGCAGTGATAGAAAGTTAACATGACTGAAATGTTAATGTGATAAAGTATAATACTTGGCTGACCATAAATGTAGCATGTGTACGTAGCCTCTTCATCATCACCCATTAGGTAATAGTGGGTGATGATCAATGGGAAATGTCGGTGCTATAGAAAGAAAACACAATGACTGAAATAATAAATGGGGTATGATGTGAGGATAGAAACATATTTAAAACAGTGATTTATGTCCATGTTGGCCGACCATAATGTGTATAACCATGGCTTGTGAACAGGACCCATAGTTGGTAAAAAACAATGACTGACACAATGATGTAATGTAAGGATGGAGACACATGCCTAGACATAGGGTGGAAAGGAAATATTAATGACTTTTGTCCGTGTTGGCTGCTCATACATTGAATAATTTTGAAATGAAAGACAAGTTTTTGTCCTTATTGGCTGCCCATACATGTGTATACTTTAAAAATTCAAATTAGTTATTAATTGAAATAAAAAATAAAAATTGGTTATCCATGAACATCCTTAATATGTCTGCAAAAGTAATTTAGAGAATTCCTGCCATTTTTATAACAAAATATTCACTAAAATGTCAGAAAATACAAGCAATATAAAAATGTGACACAATCTGGTCCACGGAAGCTAAAGGCAGCAAATTTGAAATTGAGATAAAGGCAAAAATGTGGAGTAAAAAATAACCTATAACTTTAGAACCAAGCATGCTAGACATTTCTTGTTTTCTGTATGATAGCCTAGTGTTTGTATAAGGTAATAATTATAGTAACTCGATGCCTCCTTTGGCCTCCATGGACCAGATTGTGTCACAAATTATAAATTTATACATCCACCTCCAAGGAAAATGGTCAATCCTATTATAAGTAATTAATTAATATATTATAGTTAATTAATCAATTAACAATTATGTTAAAAGTGCTTTCAACCTGAATCAACCATATCAAAACTTTGATCTTTCCCAATCATTCATTGGAAGAAGTGGTTTGGTTTTAGTTGCTAAATTTGTTTTGATTGCTTAGTCTTGTTTTTGTTATTATGACAGCATTATTGGAATCATGCCACACTCAAGGTGAACCAGATTCCTTCTTTTAAGTTCATGAGAGTTCAAAAGTCGGGAATATACCGGACTTTTGTACATAAGGAAGTATATTCTAAAGCATGGTATATACACTCTGTTCCCGGGCTCTGTTCACATTCAAGTCATTTTAGAGATTCTTTTAATTACCATTATATATTGTCATTGAAACTTTTATTGCCATTAACATATTATATAATTGTTGGGAATAATTAAACATGAACATTGTACATTGAAACATTGAAGTTGCCAGCTTTCTTGGTCGGGGTAAATTAAAATTTGGGGCAAAGACACAAAAAAGTTTCCTGGTTGCATCATTTTGACCCTGTAATTATCCGTGGAATATATATATTATATATACACAAGGTTTTAGAGTGACTGTACAATCATATTTAAGTCTTTGAACTTCTAAAAAAGGGCTTTATTGGGTCTTTGGTATGAACTATTTTGGCCCATGATCAGGGTACATTTTGAAGGGAAATGGAATCCTTCATCCTTTTCTTTTCCTTTGCCTGACCGATTTTCTCTTTCATTTTTTTGTTAGGGGGCACTTTTCTCTTTCATTTCTTGTCAGGGGCGCACTGCACCCCGTGTCCCCACCCCTTGCTGGCTACGCTACGGTTACCCTAAGAAATGGGCATGGGTTTGACAGCTCGAGCTGCACACCGTCTCAAAATAAATTCAAGCCCCCCCACACCTGATTGTTAGTATCACAAATTGTGTGTTATTTGTTGTTGTTGTCATTATCATCATCATCTTCACTCAAAAGTTTCCTTGAAATTCTTTCTTGTATATCCTTGTACAATTCAATGTAATACAAGCCTATACTTTGAAAGGGTGTCAGGATAACATTATTTTTCCTGCTATTATTCATGCATGCAATGCCCACATGCAGGAAGACAAGATAGCGGACACAATTGATCACTGTTTAGTGATTATGTTTCGTTGTTGCCATGGTAACAATGTTAAGTCAATATTTACCTGTCACTGTCTATATGGCATGTGTTTTGAAATATGGGTTTTTTTCTTGGTGACTCATCTGGGGAACAACATTGTAAAATATACCAGGCTACCACATTTTGTGGTTTTCAACATCAAAAAGCAGGGAGGGGCAGCCAAGATTGACTGAATTTTGATGTCATCATTGGTTTATGTAAACACAAAAATGTCTCAAATAATTCCAAAAGTGTATGTATATTATCAAGCAATATTTTATCAGTCTAAATCCGTTCAGGTTCGACAATAAAATTGGCCTGTCAATAAAATCCCCCCCCCCCTTTGGCCTACCAAAAAAATTGCTTGCCCTGCCCCTCTTGCTGTGCCAAAACATCCTGTAGCCATGGGGTCCCAAATTTTTGGGAACTCAATTGGCAAATTTTAAATGATGTAGATATAATGCGAGTGTATTAGGACATTTTGCATATTATATTACATGTTTCCATAATATCTTGGACATTAATTTTGAAACCTGGGCCAATGAAATGTAAACAAATTAAAATTTGTTTCCTTTTAAAATATTGACAATAATCTTGCATGTACATTGTATTCATGGATACAAAACAAAATAAACTTGAATCACAATATACTTCAATCACAGAATGTGAAAGGCCCAGGGGGGGGTCACTCCCATTGGGGTCAGTACACCATCCGCGATAATGAAAACGCGTAAAAAGGGTAGTTTTTCGTGGGTAGGCACGATCTGGCACGCATAGCAACGCTTCAGGGTGTCAAAAACATGAAATATTGGGAAAAAGGATAGCAAAATTGCAATTGCTAATACGCGAAATGAAATTTAGGGTATGAAATTTGATGCAAGGAATAAAATCCCTGTTTAGGATATTGTTTTAGCTAAGGGTTAAATCCTTGTTTAGGGTGCTTTTCAAAAGTTGATTATCATGCGGATGGTGTACAGGCCACAATGGGAGTGACCCCGGGTGAAAGGCCCATTCAGTGATTTGCTCACTGGTGGGCCTGGATGGCCAGTGTACTGTAGAAAACATAGCAAAGGCCTAGACCTAGACTACCAAATCAATGGAACAATTTCTATGCTAGGTGGACTGGTGGAATGTGTTTAAGTCATGGCTACACATTTTATCTACACAGATATAATTTATATATACACAGGAAAATTAATGCTCTATTGGGCCCAATATGTAAAGTGACATTTTGTGTGTGCTTCTTGTTAGCCACCAAACGCATTTTGCCGTAATGGGGTTTTTTTTGTTTTCTTTTCTGCTGCAAAGAACACTCCGAACAAAGTTATTCAGTCAAGGGAAAATCACAAACGGTAAAACGCACACACAAATTGTCAAGACTTTGCAGACATTTTCCCTTGAAGTCACCAATCAATCAATATTGTGTCCAGTCATCCACGCCCAAATGCAAATACCATGCTGCACATGCGATCAATAATGCATGGTCAGCTGGGCTCTATGCATAGTGGTCAGTGTATTGTACATTTTAAATAGTTCATCATGCCATTAAAAGGAAATAAATTATAAAACAAAACAAAAATTGATTTTCGAGTAGCATGGGTTTTCCCCTTGCTTTACGGTAAATTTTAGATTAAGGCAATCTGAAACAAGGCTACTTTAGCAATACCCCTGGTACGCAATTGCTTTGTGACGGTGAGGTCAAGGAAGACCAAACCAAGGAGAAAATACACTGGGCTCACATTGCAATACACGTCTTGTGCACATCTGGACCCAATATCAATTTACTGATGTCACAGAAAAAAGGTCTATACGGGCACTACTATAAACAGGTGAAAACAAATGTAACATCATTACATCATTAATAAGAAGAAACAATTAATGTTCGTCAATTCACAGCTGAAAACGCCACAAATCACTACAAAGAAACAATATCACATCACAATCACAGCATACTCTCAATACCTCGCTTACTGCTGAGTCCTCTATCCATGGCTGAAGAAATATCAGTTTTATAGAGTAGAAAAATAAATTCACAAAGTAAATGAAAGTGAAAGTCTCTATGCAATGATATTATAGGCTTAAGGCTTATATACCTCTCCTAAAAGCTCTCCTTAACTTCCCCAGGAGAATGATGTGGACAATGTAGCTCACCTACTCAATACTGATGTTCAATTTAAATTACTCTCCTAAAAGCTCCCCTAACCATTCTGAGTAGTACATGTATTCGCCAGCGAAGTGGTTACATAATTCTCTGGTAAGTGGTAACGCACCTTTTGGAACTGGTAATGCCGTAGACTTTATGTTGCGATCATTTTGATCATGAATAGTGCAGAACTCAAAAGCGTGATCCATGTTGACATAGTGATAATCGGATTACACGTAACACTTAGCTGGCGAATTATGTAGCCCTGTATCATTTGCAAAAAGTATTAGTATAAGAAATTGAATGGAACACTTTCCAAATTACATTGAGCACTGCAATTAGCAAACAACAAATGTCAACAAATAACAAACCAAAAGAACAGTGAAGCCTGGTATGTGTACTGGTGTTATACACAAAATAATGACTGCCATCTGCCTGGTTGGGATAAGATTTTTTGCATTACATTCTAACCACCTCCATCCCTATCTAAATAGGTTTACATGCCTTCATCAATCTTTGGTCTATTGAATCATGAAAGGAAAAAACAACAACACACATTATTTTAATATTAATACATGCACTGTATTAAGGCCAAAAAAATGTTTGGTTACCATTCCAAGATAAAAATTTGGAGGGTCGGTATACAATGTATGTCGATGTTTTTTTTTTTTTCATGGGATCTTCCTCCATTTTCCCTCCATTTTGAAATGGCTAGCATCATTAGCATCGTCAAAATTGGTCATATTGAATATAAATGGAAATACTTCTTCCTTTTAAGCAAATATGAATTTAAAAAATAAAATAACAAATATAAATTGTCCTTGGTATTGTCCAAATTTAAGGTTTCTCCTAAAAAAGTGACTGAAAAAAAAAAAACGACCCAAAATTTCTAATTTGTCGGTCGGTCGCTGAGGGTAACCAAACATATCTTTTGGCCTATTTGTAAATAAAAAAACAATATGCATGAACAAGGCTCTTAGTATTGATTAGACATCAGAGCAAACCGCCCTCTGTGCAAAAACATTTCAAACACATGCATATAAAGCAACTCAGTCAGCAGACGAAAAGCACAACCACACTGCACATGTCAATTCTGTTTTGTTTTGGGGGTTTTTTTTGGCACCTGTGCCTTTGTGTAACCAAGCGAGTTAGTGTTTTTTTTGTTTCAAATTTTATACGCATTCAATCAAAAATATGTACATTGTACCACTAATTAATAACCAGGTATCAAGTTGCTCGTACATTGTACCACTAATTAATAACCAGGTATCAAGTTGCTCGTACATTGTACCACTAAATAATAACCAGGTATCAAGTTGCTCGTACATTGTACCACTAATTAATAACCAGGTATCAAGTTGCTCGTACATTGTACCACTAAATAATAACCAGGTATCAAGTTGCTCGTATATGTACCACTAATTAATAACCAGGTATCAAGTTGCTCGTACATTGTACCACTAATTAATAACCAGGTATCAAGTTGCTCGTACATTGTACCACTAATTAATAACCAGGTATCAAGTTGCTCGTACATTGTACCACTAATTAATAACCAGGTATCAAGTTGCTCGTACATTGTACCACTAATTAATAACCAGGTATCAAGTTGCTCGTACATTGTACCACTAATTAATAACCAGGTATCAAGTTGCTCGTACATTGTACCACTAATTAATAACCAGGTATCAAGTTGCTCGTACATTGTACCACTAAATAATAACCAGGTATCAAGTTGCTCGTACATTGTACCACTAAATAATAACCAGGTATCAAGTTGCTCGTACATTGTACCACTAATTAATAACCAGGTATCAAGTTGCTCGTACATTGTACCACTAATTAATAACCAGGTATCAAGTTGCTCGTACATTGTACCACTAATTAATAACCAGGTATCAAGTTGCTCGTACATTGTACCACTAATTAATAACCAGGTATCAAGTTGCTCGTATATGTACCACTAATTAATAACCAGGTATCAAGTTGCTCGTACATTGTACCACTAATTAATAACCAGGTATCAAGTTGCTCGTACATTGTACCACTAATTAATAACCAGGTATCAAGTTGCTCGTACATTGTACCACTAAATAATAACCAGGTATCAAGTTGCTCGTACATTGTACCACTAAATAATAACCAGGTATCAAGTTGCTCGTATATGTACCACTAATTAATAACCAGGTATCAAGTTGCTCGTACATTGTACCACTAATTAATAACCAGGTATCAAGTTGCTCGTCCATTGTACCACTAAATAATAACCAGGTATCAAGTTGCTCGTATATGTACCACTAATTAATAACCAGGTATCAAGTTGCTCGTACATTGTACCACTAAATAATAACCAGGTATCAAGTTGCTCGTATATTGTACCACTAATTAATAACCAGGTATCAAGTTGCTCGTACATTGTACCACTAAATAATAACCAGGTATCAAGTTGCTCGTACATTGTACCACTAAATAATAACCAGGTATCAAGTTGCTCGTATATGTACCACTAATTAATAACCAGGTATCAAGTTGCTCGTACATTGTACCACTAATTAATAACCAGGTATCAAGTTGCTCGTACATTGTACCACTAAATAATAACCAGGTATCAAGTTGCTCGTATATGTACCACTAATTAATAACCAGGTATCAAGTTGCTCGTACATTGTACCACTAAATAATAACCAGGTATCAAGTTGCTCGTATATTGTACCACTAATTAATAACCAGGTATCAAGTTGCTCGTACATTGTACCACTAAATAATAACCAGGTATCAAGTTGCTCGTACATTGTACCACTAATTAATAACCAGGTATCAAGTTGCTCGTACATTGTACCACTAAATAATAACCAGGTATCAAGTTGCTCGTATATGTACCACTAATTAATAACCAGGTATCAAGTTGCTCGTATATTTGTACCACTAATTAATAACCAGGTATCAAGTTGCTCGTACATTGTACCACTAATTAATAACCAGGTATCAAGTTGCTAGTATATTGTACCACTAAATAATAACCAGGTATCAAGTTGCTCGTACATTGTACCACTAATTAATAACCAGGTATCAAGTTGCTCGTACATTGTACCACTAAATAATAACCAGGTATCAAGTTGCTCGTACATTGTACCACTAATTAATAACCAGGTATCAAGTTGCTCGTACATTGTACCACTAATTAATAACCAGGTATCAAGTTGCTCGTACATTGTACCACTAATTAATAACCAGGTATCAAGTTGCTCGTACATTGTACCACTAAATAATAACCAGGTATCAAGTTGCTCGTACATTGTACCACTAATTAATAACCAGGTATCAAGTTGCTCGTATATGTACCACTAATTAATAACCAGGTATCAAGTTGCTCGTACATTGTACCACTAATTAATAACCAGGTATCAAGTTGCTCGTATATTGTACCACTAATTAATAACCAGGTATCAAGTTGCTCGTACATTGTACCACTAATTAATAACCAGGTATCAATTTGCTCGTACATTGTACCACTAAATAATAACCAGGTATCAAGTTGCTCGTACATTGTACCACTAATTAATAACCAGGTATCAAGTTGCTCGTACATTGTACCACTAAATAATAACCAGGTATCAAGTTGCTCGATATGTACCACTAAATAATAACCAGGTATCAAGTTGCTCGTACATTGTACCACTAATTAATAACCAGGTATCAAGTTGCTCGTACATTGTACCACTAATTAATAACCAGGTATCAAGTTGCTCGTACATTGTACCACTAAATAATAACCAGGTATCAAGTTGCTCGTACATTGTACCACTAATTAATAACCAGGTATCAAGTTGCTCGTACATTGTACCACTAAATAATAACCAGGTATCAAGTTGCTCGTATATGTACCACTAAATAATAACCAGGTATCAAGTTGCTCGTACATTGTACCACTAATTAATAACCAGGTATCAAGTTGCTCGTACATTGTACCACTAAATAATAACCAGGTATCAAGTTGCTCGTACATTGTACCACTAAATAATAACCAGGTATCAAGTTGCTCGTACATTGTACCACTAATTAATAACCAGGTATCAAGTTGCTCGTACATTGTACCACTAAATAATAACCAGGTATCAAGTTGCTCGTACATTGTACCACTAATTAATAACCAGGTATCAAGTTGCTCGTACATTGTACCACTAAATAATAACCAGGTATCAAGTTGCTCGTATAGTTAGAATGCAGCACATTCATGATGCAAAATATTTTATTATACGTAAATTACTTTTACAGATATTTCAATTAAAAATGCACACACATATTACATGCATGGCATAAAAAAAATTCATATGGAACAGGAAATTCTCAGAAGTTGTGGGGCCAAATTGGGCTACCAAATCGCGGGTTTGGCAACTGTTTCAATACTTACATGCGGCCGCCCAGGTTGCACCTTTTTTACCAGGTGTTGTGGATGATCCCTGTATTAGCAATGCAAATGAAATTAAGAAATATTATTATTATATCATTGTTTGCTGATAAGGATGATGGATTGGTCATTTTGGATTCAGATTCAACTTTATTTAGCCATGGAGGGTCCACTTCAACCCTAGGTTGTGCTTCCTTGTATATAATTAATTCCGTGGATATAAACTACAAACAAATATAACAAAACCTGTTTACAAGAGATAGTAGTTCTACCATGTAGTTGTTTTAACAGTCAAGAATTATCAGACTATACACCATATTTTCCTCTCCAAATTAATATAAAATTTGACAAGGGAATGACCTTAATATTCCACTAAGGGTGAAAGGAGTGTGAATTTCAAGACATGTGCTTACCCGAATGAGTCATATCGTCCATATAAAGGGGTGTATCATAATGGATTTCAGGTGGTATATAGCCCAATATAAATATACTCACAGGCTTCTTGACTTTTTCATCAAATTTACTGAGCACTTTGATGAGGAACGGCACTGGTTCTGCTGGAAGATGATGAGTCAGCCTAGCCATCAGATCCTATGGAGAAACAACGACAATGATAGTTTAATAATGAAAGTATTCAGGGTTGTACACCCACTATGTTACCCTCATATACTCTTGATGGCACACACCAAGTTTACTTTATAAGCTCAGTGCAGCCTGCAGTGCCATACTACATGTAACTAGAACGCTGTTACTTTCCTATTCGGCAAGGATGGCAATTTTGACATCCTGGTCTGTTTACAAACAGAGAGGTAGACAAAAGCAAGGCTCCCGCTAGCCTTCAAAAACTCTGCGTCCGATCGGACGCACCACTGTAAAACCTGGCCGGGAAATGCGCGTCCCACACAATTGTTGTGCGTCCGTACATGTTAATGGGTGGTTGGGCAACAGGGAATACAATTTTACAAAGCCCAATTGCCGGTATTGAATCACATTACATCGCAGTTTGATGCAAATATTTGACTATTTCCTTTCAGATTCCTGATGAGATTTTAAAGATTTTATCATTATGTAAATATTATTATAACAAATTACGTGAATGCAAACTTGCTGACAATGTACGATAGTTTAGAAAGTTGTATTTTTGCTTTTCGTGTTTGAGCAAAAGCTTATCACGTCTCGCTACCGTAAGAATTTTCATTCATTGACTGGTTGACCGGTGACCCGAAAGTGTTGCAAAATGGGAGTGGCTAAATGTGAAAGGTCAATAACTCGTGTGGTCGCATGTCATAAGATGGGCATGCAAAAAGGGTGGAGGTGTTACATTTTTCCGAATGGACTCGTCAATAAAATACTATAACTTCACAACCCCTTGGCCTATTGAGCTGATTGATACATCATTTTATAGCTGAAAGATGCCTTTATGGCTGTGTGAAGTTTCATTGAAATAGGAATTCAAGTAACAGAATAACAGCAGCTTGAATCTGAAAAATCAGGGGTGGAGGCTCAGGTGGTGGCGGCTCAGGTGGTGGCGGGTAATGTATTAGCATTATAGGAAAATGTAAGATCTCCATTGCGTTGGTTTGAATAAATTATTGTATCTTCATAACCCCTTGTCATATGGAGCTGTTCAATGTCTCCTTTTAGAGCCAATTACTGAAAGAAACAAAATTTACTTCAAAATTGATCAATTTCATATTCCACATTAACTTTTCATTACATTTTGTACCACAGGTTGCCTCTAAATGCACAGAAGTCAATGTAATCATGTGCAAAAGCCGCAAAGGTCGATGTCTCCTTTAATATTCACTGTATCGTGATAAATGTATACATTTTCTGAAAGATAATTGCACAAGGAAACTAATTTTTGCACTTTGAAAATGGTAGGAAGTAGTGTTGGGAAGATATGAATGATTAATTGAAATTTAATTGAAAAATATCAACTTTTTTTAACGCACCCTGTATATCGTGAACACGATTACATAATTATTTTTGAAGGGTGGGACTGGTGCATCACTATGTTGTGAACATATCCTGGCACATTGGACAAAATCCAACTTCAGACATTTGTTGTGGGGTATTTTATGTGAAGAATGTCCAATTTGAGAAAAACGCATTTGAAATATCAGATTTACATTGCCGCCTATACACCAGGGCTACGCCCAGGGGGGCCACTCATATATAAAAGTTGTAAGCATGCGTGTGAATGCACTTCAGAAAAGCACCCTTAACAAGGACAACCATTGTGTCTTCAAAATGACCCTTAACAAGGATAATAGTTTGTTAACCATACCCTTAACAAGGACAAAGTTACAAGTGGATTAAATCCAACCCTTAGCAAGGATGCATGATCAATTTTGAAGAAAAAAGTAAAAGACATCAACTTTCAAGGTTTCTTATTTCCTTTATTATACTCTAATTGGATACTTCCTAACTGGATTTGTAGGCTTAGGCCTACTCAGTTATCATTATTCAACATAATTATCGCCTGCATTATTAGGGCAGTATATTTTTATATTATGACGATTGTAGGGGTAGGAATGTGATTATATTTAGGCCTAACTACCCTTAGCACGGACACATGGTGTCAAAAATGACACCCTTATTTGCTATAATCAATGATTTTGAGACCCTTAACACGGGCCCGTGCGGGCCGTGTTGCAGTAGAAAAAACACCCATATTCCGCGTTTTTGTTCACACGCATGCTTACAACTTTTTATATGAGTGGCCCCCCTGGGGGGCTACGAAATCCCCGGTATCGTGGTATCGACGTTCCCAGAAAAAAAGAGTCGCAGAAAAAAATCAAGACGGGAAAAATAATTTAAAACATCCTAATCTTTAATATCATTTTGGTTCAAGTTCTGGAAATATTCTGTGAACACTACCACTCGTGAAATATTTTCTGCGAACTTGGACGCTAACTGAAAAAAACAACTAAATACCAGTGACAGGAATAAATATGTAAACAAAGTAAAACAGATACTGTGTGTTGATTTTAATTGCGTATGACTCGATTCACTGTAGTCTCTAACGCTGCTGCGTCAACATGAACTCCAGACCAGCTATCGTACACACCGCTGCATCCCAGAAATCCCAGAAAGCGCCAGAAATCCCAGAAATCGCGCTGGGATCCCAGAAAGTAACATGAAGTAACAGAAAGAGCCTACATTTGTAACTGGGATTCCCCCCGAGGTTTTTCAACATGCGGTAGAGCCTAACTGAGATTGTGAGTTTTGTAGCTTTATTTACATGAAAATAGTCACTCTTTGGGATGGTCAACCAATTCATTCAAGTTTTATTATTTCAATAATTACTAGTACTGTAACAAATACCAATACTTAATATTTTTAACAGGAGCTAACTGTTTAAGGGATGGGGTATGAACGTTTGGACAGTATTTATTGTGGGACATTAGAGCACATAAGACATATCGAATTGCATTATGAATACGGTACGAAGAATGTCCTTCTGATATCAAATAATTTTGATTTTTTGAAATTCGCAATGTAATACACATTTTATGGCAAATCATTAAACATTTATATTTTGGATATTTAACAGTAGGTCTACTCGAAGTAAACTTTATAAATATGATGATTTATACTTAAAGTGTATTTAGGTGGGATGAAAAGCCGACGAGCCCTGCCTGGACGGCGCTGGGCTCTTCGCCCCTGGACCCCACTTGACGGGCAACCCTCAATTTCTAGCTAAGACCCTGCTTATAGGGTAGGCCCCGGCAAAAAACGCAATTTTTTGAAGTAAAAAACGAGATCCCAAATTTTGAAAAGCGAGAAAAGCGAGATTTCCCCCGAAAAATGGCACGAGAAGCTTTCAAAACGCCCGAAAATGCGAAAAATCAAAAAATAAATAAATAAATAAAAAATCCACAAAAATATTTGCTGCCCTCTATTGTCAGAACAATGTTTAGATGTAAATAAACCTGCCGATGGCCGGCCAGTATCGAAGAAAAAAGTGACAAAAGTTGACCTTGAATTATGTTTTATAGTCAAAATAGTCCAGTAATTCAATAAACATAATGATATTTGGCCTAAACTTGAACTCATTTGAAATGAAATGTCAGTTTTTATTGAGTAATTGCATGGCTTTTTCACTCGACATGTGCTTGCAATGCTGTTGAATTCTGCACTTCGGCGTAGTTGGAACTTCATTTTAATGGAATTCGGCGAACTTTTATGGCATAAAGCAACATTTTTATAGTAAGTGCACTGCTTGGAAAAAATTTTAAAAAGCGAGATAGTTGGTTAATAGCGAGAATCACGGCGTGAAAAGCGAGATCTCGTTTTTTGCCGGGCCTTACCCTGCTTATAATCACTCATTTTTGGGCTGAATCAACTTGCGTCCGACTGGATGCAACTGGTTGATGAAATTTGTTGAACATTGCGCCCAGCACTACAAAAATGCGTCTGGACGCAAGAATTCGCGTCCAGCGGGAGCCTTGGACAAAAGCCCTGTCAAAACTATTCTGGTTGTCCAAACACTCAAGTATCATCACTCCAATCACTTGAATCAGGTCAATAGACAATTAATTTTTTTTATTTCTTAGTCCAGTAGAACTAGAATAGACATGACAGAGTGATTCGTGCAACATGAATTAGAGCTTAAAATAACTGCACATCAGTTATTTGGAGGGCATTGTGAAAAATCTAAACATTTTGCCTTTGGAACCGAGGAATATATTCCGAGGTCCAAAGCAAAATGTTTAGATTTTTCACAATGCCCTGACATATTACCGATGCAAAGTTATTTAAAGGGGCATTTCGTGATCCACAGCCTCATCCCCCCACTTTACTCAAAAAAAGTTGAGATTTTTATATCACTGGAAACCTCTGGCTACATAATGTTTATATACAAAAAATGTCTTGCAGATTAATTCGTTTTGCAAAGATTTCGTGAAATTTGAATTTCGTTCTGGTGCACCAGAACGAAATTACAACGCATTATCTATGGAGCAGTGTAATACACATAATCATGCATAACTCACTTACGCAAAATCGGAATCAACTGAAATGTTGGGAATAGGCTTTTTTTCGTGGATATGTACTGAAAAATGTCATAAAAAGAGGATGCTAGGTCCTGTGAGGATCACGAAACACTCCCTTTAATAACTTCATTTATAACAGTCAATTTGATCTCTTCACTTTACTAAATAACACAAAATTTTGCTCAAATGATTTTTATATACATGTATCTTCCAGGACCGGGTTTCTTTCCCTTCCAAAAATCGATCAGGCTAAAAGTACAAGAAGACCAATAACAAAAGTGCGTATCACAATCTGTGCAAGTAGTGCGGCAGTGCACATTCCAAATACGGCAGCCAGCGCGTGCGGCGCCGTGCGCAGTTTGTTCGGTGCACAATTTGGTGCTTACGGAGGTTACTAATATTTACTTTCGAACAATTTGAATTACGCATTTTGCGGTCAATTGTGAGCTATTAATGACCTCGATTTGCGTTCGCGTTTTCACAAATACCGGGTGTAATTGGATCGCACGCATCGCGGCCGCTGGGAAATGAGGTTATGAATAGGGATTAATAAGCTGTGACGTGGTACCATGTGCTTCTATTGTCCAGTTTAACAGTTCAGACCCAGAACACGATCATGTCAGTAAAATTGAATATTTTGTTCTGGGACTGATTATTCGTACTATATGGATAAGTTTCCAAATTCGGAAACGTTGACAAACTTAGATTATGATCATTATATTCATGCATTACCTCAAACAGGGCACTAATTCTGTGTTTTTCGATGTATGCTTGCACCCGTTGTTGGCTTGTCATGGTTGTGGTGATATGTGCCTCTCATACAATATACAAAATCAAAGCATAGACTAAAATAAGTCGAAAAAATAACACGGTTTACTTTCACTCGTAATTTCACTCTTACACGGCTACCCAATTTCGACAAGAATTTGTGTTGTTGTAGACTTGGGCAAAGTGCGATAGCGCAGTTCCGGTGTATCAGTGTGGGCAAATCGATGCTAGTTATAATAATACGGGGGAAAATCCCCCGGGGGGCCACTCACATATTTTGTCTGTACGCATGCGTGACCAAAAAAACAAGGAAAAAGGGGGTGGTTTTTTATTAGGTAAGGCGAGTTACGCGAGTGACGCACTTAGGGTCTAAAAAACACTGATTTTCAAGAATAAGGGTAGTTTTCTGAAACTGAACAACTTGTTTAGGGTACCTTTTCAAATTTTTGGTAGGCCTAAATTACGAATCCGAAAAGGGTAGGCCTACATTTTTTCATTTTTACTGGCCAAAAAACTCATTAAGGGGTAAATTCTATATTAAATTACCTTATCAAGGGGCTAAATTTGCTGATAGGGTAAAACTCGCTTAGGGGGTGTTTGAAAAAAATTTGGTCACGCATGCGTACAATGTCATATTTGAGTGATCCCCCCGGGGAAAATCCCCCAATCCCTCGATCCCCCACTACTCGCAATTGTTAGCAATTAGAAATAGGCCAATAAAAATAGGCCTGCTGTTTTCCCCGGTGTTTTTCGTTTGTATGTGTGTTTGGTTGAGTTTGTTTTGTTTGTTTGTCTGTTTATTTGTTTGTTTATTTTTTAGTTTAAGTGGGGGTTGTAAGGTTGTTTGTATGGTTGTTTGTTTTATTTGTTTGTTTGTTTATTTATTTGTTTGTTTGTATGTATATAGGCCCTATGTTTGTTTGTTTTGTTTTGTTTTGTTTTTTCTTTGGTTTTTTGGCTTTTTCAAATGAAACAGATGCTACTGGAACTATTGACTAAAAAGTAACTTCGCATAGGCCTATATAATTGGCCTAATTTGGGGGAAAATGGACGATATGTATTATTTTTTTTAATTCCTTCTCCAATACAATATTGAAGTCACTAAATTCAAAAACTTGAAATAAAATGTGTATTTTAAGTTAAAGGAGGATTTCGTGATCCTAGCATCCTCTTTTTATGACATTTTTCAGTATATCCACGAAAAAAGCTTATTTCCAAAATTTCAGTTGATTCCGATTTTGCGTTTGCGAGTTATGCATGATTATGTGTATTACACTGCTGCATAGACAATGTGTTGTAATTTCGTTTCAAATTTGGCGATATTTTTGCTAAACGAATTAATCTGCAAGAAATTTTGAGTTTGTATCACCACCTTTAAGAGCTATATTTTTAAATGACCCCCCCCCCCCTCTTTTTTTTTAAGGGCATATCTATTGAAACAAGATATTCCTGAAAAAATTGGTGTCAGTTCCAATTTACAATGTAATTATTATTTGAATGTAATGTTAAAGATGGAATTGCATGAGAAGTTTTGCACTGCAAGACAGACAGGAACATTTAGTGGTAGTTCATTTATCATTAAATCATTATACACTTACATACGTGTTTTGGCGCAGCGTCAGCCTTCTATTCTAGATAAAAACGTTTTTAAAAATAAAAAATATGCAAATGAGGTAGCTAATTTGCATATTTTGCGACAAAAATCACATGGGATCTTAAGACTTCCCCCTTACCACCATCCAACCAAGTTAAATCTCTATACGCCTCACCAGTTCCAGAAAATGGCAAAAAGCCTTTTTAAAAATAAACAAATATGCAAATGAGGTGGCTAATTTGAATATTTTACGACAAAAATCACGTGGGATCTTAAGACTGCCCCTTTAACACCACCCTACCAAGTTACATCTATATACCCCCTACCAGTTCTGAAAAATGGCAAAAAGCGTTTTTAAAAATAGAAAAAAGGAAATGAGGTGGCTGATTTGCATATTTTGCGACAAAAACAGCATCCGATCTTAAGACTGCTCTTAACCATCACCCCACCAAATTACATTTCTATATGCCTCACCAGTTCCGAAAAATGGCCAAAAGCATTTCGACAAATAAAAAATAGGCAAATGTGGTGACTAATTTGCATATCTTGCGACAAAAATTGCATCGGATCTTACGACTGCCGCTTACCACAACCTCATCAAGTTACATCCCTATACGCCTCATCAATGGCAAAAAAAACACCCAAAAACAATTTTTAAGTTAAATATGCAAATTAGCTACCTAATTTGCGCCAAAAATTGCATCAAGTCTTAGGGCAGCCACTTACCACCACCCTACCAAGTTACACCCAATACACCTCACCAGCTCCGAGAAACTGCCGCTTACCACAACCTCATCAAGTTACATCCCTATACGCCTCACCGGTTCTTCGAAATGGCAAAAAAAAAAAAAAAAAAAATACGTGCCAATTAGCTCCCTAATTTGCATATTTTGCGCCAAAAATTGCATCAAGTCTTAGGGCAGCCACTTACCACCACCCTACCAAGTTACACCCCAATATACCTCGCCAGCTCCGAGAAACTAACCTGGAAGCCAAAGGCATTTAAAAACAAAGTTCACACAATACAAATGTATAAAGACCCCATTATAGCATAAGGCAATTTATAAGTCATTTTAAATGATTTTAAATATGACGTATAAAATTTGTCTATAACACAGGGAGATATAAAATGTAGGGATTTGGGTACTTTTTGTTCAATTTTCACAGAAATTGAAGGATTTTGACCCGTGTTTTTGTTTGTCTGTTTACCCCAGGGTCGCTGAAACAAAGAATTATATTAATTAAATCACCTAATTTATAATTAATAAAAGACAAAGAAAGATAAAAGCAAAAGTATGCTTCATTTAGTTAAACAATAGTAACATCCCTGTTGTGTACAAAAATAACTCTATACGACAATGCAAATCAGGATCAATTCATGGACTATTATTAAAGTGCACAGGGAAATGTTGAGTATGTAAATTAAATGGAACCGCCAAAATGCCAATGGGTATGTAATTTAACTAGAACAGCCTTAAATTGATATCGATATTAATATTGACGTCACAGATTCGATTTGTCACGTGATCGTCGAACCTGTACTAGAAGGTATCAGTTCTGCAGGAACTGACACAAAAATAACTCTATACCATGATACGACAATGCAAATCAAGATCAATTCATGGACTATTAAAGTGCACAGGGAAATGTTGAGTACCCAGTATGTAAATTAAATGGAACAGCCAAAATGCCAATGGGTATGTAATTTAACTAGAACAGCCTTAAATTGATATCGATATCAATATTGACGTCACAGATTCGATTTGTCACGTGATCGTCAAACCTGTACTAGAAGGTGTCAGTTCTACAGGAACTGACACAAAAAACAAGTTTAACTCCATTCGAAGAGAATAATTATTTGACATTACAAGTTGACATTCGTAATTTTATCCTGAAAAAAGACAAATTGTGTTGGTAAAAGCCTGGCTCGTACGGCGCTTTTCAGTGCTGCAGTGCTGATTTCCAATGCTGCAGACGGACGTACATTACATGAAGATGTTCATTGATGTGTGCCTAATGTGCAACACGAGAAATTGGGAAGGGACAACAAAAGATTAGTCCGGGCCATATAAATTGGTTATTTGCATAATAAACACAATATTGATATGTCATGCTCAAATTCTAAGCTCGTACGGTGAAATTGATCAATTTTTTTTAAAATTTTTTTTTAGTCCAATTATTTCTCATGAAGTTGATATCACAATTTACTAAAGAAGCGGCCTGATTTATCCATATGTGTAAAAACCATTAAATTTGTAATACTTGATTCCGAGTTTTTTTTCTGATAACAAAAACAGTATAGGCCTACGTTCTGTGCATTGAGAGTGTTGACAGTCCATTCTCTCAAAGCTGGCAATAGTCATATCATGGCGTCAACAGTGAGAGTACTGTGTATTATGTATAGGAAAATGGACAGTAACTGCAGTATGATTCTTTTAATCACTTATCATGCTTATTGACAGTAGCCTGCCTGGTAACGCGTTAATACGTACGCTGTCAGGTTAGTTACCGATTTAATGACGGAGTCCTTTTGTCCTGAACAAAAGGTACCTCTCGATGAATAGCTTGTCGGTAAATCAAATCGGCACAAAGGAACAATGCGTTACATGAT
This sequence comes from Amphiura filiformis, assembly GCF_039555335.1. Classification (NCBI taxonomy): domain Eukaryota; kingdom Metazoa; phylum Echinodermata; class Ophiuroidea; order Amphilepidida; family Amphiuridae; genus Amphiura; species Amphiura filiformis. The sequence goes on along the minus strand of NC_092637.1, from coordinate 66,555,095 downwards.
CTATAATTTGCTCCTCCACGGATATGATAGCTCCATGGTTCAATACCCTATTGTGAAGTGGCGGGAGTTTCAAAAGCACGGGCCCTGAACAAACTAATAATGCTCGGGCATATTGCCAGGCAAGGAACAATGGGAATTGTGATGATGTACGCGCATAGTACATGTTAAATTATTCGTCTGACCCTACGGATCCCAGAATTGTACGCGTACGATTGATTTAAGAAGTTACCCAGCAAACACAAACGTTTTAAAACTTTAAAAGGGTTATATTTGTCGGTTTTGGTAAATCACTTTAATAATATTAAACGTAAAGATCATGAAAAATGTTATTGTAAAAAAAAAATTCAAATATTTTTTGGCAAATATTTTGCCAATAGGCCTACCTAGGCCTAAATAACATTATGTTAGAATGTTTTGCAGTAAGTTTTTATATTTAAGGAATATTTTTGAATGTTATGAAAACGTCCATTTATATACCCTTTATATAACCCGACATTAAACGTTTTCTGGTAACCTTTTTACGAATAATGTTGGAAACGTTTTGGGTTTGCTGGGTGGCATAAAAGGTTTAAGATCGATATGCTTGTTGTACATAAGACAAAAGTCAAAGTTGCTTCGATGTTCGTAAAAAGTGATCGTTCGTCTACACGGTCTAGGTTTCATGTCATACCGTACTTTTAGTGAATTTGAAACATGTTTATTTTATGCCCTACATAATTATGATCCTATAAGGGTTTTGGGGTCCTTTTTAAGGTTGTTGGGTTCAAATCGAGGGTTTAGAGCCAGAACTAGCTATGTCCATTTGTTTTCTCAATTACATGTTACTCATTTCGGCAACAAATGTGAGGTTTAGTATGCCCTCCATAATAAATGCAAGTGACTTTGGGGTATGCATGCACTTGAACAGTTAGTTAGACGCAAGTGACCATGCTTATACCCCAAAGTCACTTACATTTTCTTATGGAGGGCAGAATTAACCGTCCATTTGTTACCGAAACGAGTAACATGTAAGTGTGTAATTGAGAAAACAAATGAACATAGCTAGTTCTGGCTCTAAGCCCTCGAAATACAGCTTGGCAGCCAAAATATTCGAACTCAGCATATCCGAATTAACAATAAGTTGGTTGCCAGCTTTTACGTAAACTTGCCGATTGACACCTGAGCGCATCGCATTAGTTATCTGCCAGTTTGGGCATATGATTAAGTAGGCCTATATTGGGCTATTCCAGTTGAAAACCACACTACCCATGTGGAAGATATTGGAGATACCTTCCACAGGGGAGTATGTTTTTCAAACGTAATTGGTCAGGGTTAACCATAATGAAACCCATTATGTATTAAGCAGTATGCAGACTTTTTATTATATAATTCTACGTTATTTAATCTATTGCCATTCTATTTCCAGTAAAATCGATAATATATTTCTGCTAGATATTATATGTAACATATTATCGATTTTTCGTCATCAAACATTCGTTAGAACTTAAACATTACTGGAAATAGAATGGCAATAGATAAAATAACGTAGATATGTTACATACAATATTATACGTCTAATACTCGGAGTCTGCATACGACTTCATGGCTTTACCTATATCTTCCGCAACTGGAGTGGGAATTTAAATAGAAGTTTAATACCCAACTGTTTATTCTATTCGAAACTCATACGCCCTCTGTGAAAGACTTAAGCTAAATCTTCCACAGGGGTAATGTCATGTATAAGCGCTCTTTATCAAAGTCATAGTTCATTGAATTTACAACCGTATGACAAAACAGGTGAAAATAGTATAACTTTTTGCACAAGATTTGCAGTTTAAAGGAAATTGGCCATTGATCATTGAAATGAAGCTAGTATATGGATAATACAAGTGTATACTCTTTCATTTAATGACATAAATTTTGAAAAATATTGTAAGGAACACTTACACTTTTGACTTTTAAAACCTACATTTTGGTCAAGAATTGTGCTTGGATAGGTCGTTTTCAACAGATTTACCACATTCGTCTGGCTTTAAACATTGAATTGCGTTATCTGTTGACCTATTAAATGAAAAAAAAAAGCGTTTTTATGGGGGAGTGTTAGCTTTTGTTCGATATCAGGTTTTGACAAAAACAACAATCACAGATGCCGATTTTCTCACACAGCTCTTATGAAGCTATGCACTTAACCGTGTAATATATAGTATAAACACAGACTGCGGCAGAGGCTAGACTCACTGTGCTTGGAAATCATGATACCGTAAACGTTCGCCTAATGGCGCTTTTGGATTCTTAGAAATGTGAGAGCGCCATCCTTGTAAAATCTCAACAGCAATAAGGATACGTGTATGTTAAATTGAGCAACCTGGACATAATGCCTCAGAAAAAATATCGTGACATGACCCAATACTTAAGGTCACTAGGTTAGTTGCTAGAGCAGCAAATGTTTTGGGGTTTCTTCAGGTATTCTTTCTCAAAGTGCCATTGGACTTAATTTGTAAATCGATTCATACGTTATACCTAACTCATTTTGGTAAATCTTTTTATAACATTGTAATTTCTTCATTATTTTTTTAATATTCTTCAGTTCAAAATTACACCCTTCTATTGTCTGACCCGTTAGCTCAGTCGGTAGAGGCTGCGCCTTGAATGGCGAATGGTACTTGTTCGAATCTTGATTTCTGCCCCCACTTTTATGTGAAGAAGGGTCAAGAAATGTTTTTGGATTTTGTCCCCATTTTACGAACGAATATTGTTAATTTTTTTAAAATTAATTTTAATTTTAATTTTCTTATACTTTTTAGATAAATAGGCACTGCGAACAAACGGCAACAAAAACCGCTGACAAAATTTGCTCCACCTGCTACCTATCAATGCGTGATATATTCCACTACATTTAACAGTTAAATGACCTTTGAAAAATAAAACGGCCTCAATGTTTCAAATTGTGTAACTACATTACTTTATTCATTTATGCATTATAAATGATCAGCTATTTGTTCTTTTCTTAAAAAGATCGAACCCAAGTAGATCAGACCATTGATCATATAACTATCAGACCACGAAGTAGTTACGTAACTCCCTGATGGTATCGGAACCAAGCACTGTTTGTATGGCGATCATTACGATCACGCTATTTTGGTATGCCTTTTTTGTGTACTGATTGTTTCGATTGTGGTTCATTACTTAAGCGCGTGATCCCGTTGACATAGTAACATTACGTAACTTCGATACCGGGCTTCGATACTGAATAGTTGTTGAGTGCACATAATATGGAAAGCCAATGGGGTATTGTGTGCCGTCCAAAGCGCCTTATAACATGTTCTCATTGTGTTGTGGAATCCTAGCCAGTATTCAATGATAGCTATAGAGGCCTTGCGTTTATCGATTGGCTCCAAACAAAGGATTTGAACCGGTTTCTTCCCCGTAATCATGGCGCAGTGCAGTTCATTCAATCAAATGTTGTCATCAACCTATTTGATCGTAGTGCATTTTGTTATGTGTGTGAGACGATAGCAGGGATCGATATAATGGGATAGGCATCGTAGTATTACGTAACACACTGGAAGATGTAGTTTAACTCTAGACAATAGGCGCCATATTGCAGGAGGGTTAGAGTTCATAGAGGAAACGTTAAAGGTTAGTAGATTAGGTCACCCAGGCACATCACTAATGTGTTTCACGAGTTGTAATACCGACAGGTAAAAACATTGATTTTGTAAAATTCTCCCGATTTTTAAAATTACTAAATAAGGTTAGTACTTCAAACCATTCTTTGATGAATCTATGCAATATGACGGTAATTTTTGAAACATCTAAGAATCAATCTTAAACATCTTCATGATATTCATTTTTTGCGCATGGTCAAAGCATGCTCTTGCGCTATCCACAGACTATCCGGTGGAAACTTCAAAGCAACGATCATGCGTTAATATTTACAAAATGGCGAATGATGTAGTTTAAGTCGAACAATAGCGTGACCGGCGTGACGTAGTTTTTGGCATTGTTCCTATATGCACTTTCACCCTCCTGACGATAGATAGATGCGGTAGATGCAATCATGCTTTTGTTGAATGCATTTGAGTAGTCCGCCATATTTACGGGATGATACGTCATATACACAGCCCCTATTCAGTTGGACGTTGTATGATTTTGTTCGTTCACTCATTCAAATTTTATTTATATCATTTGAAGACTGAGCCTATTATGATACATCCTCCGTGGAACAGTTTCAAACAAATATAGCTAGGGATTATTGGGGCAGAGGTTATCTTTTGAATCCTCTTAGAGGGCTATCATTTTTTTCGGAAGGGGGGTCCCAAATTTACAAAAAGTCTGCGTCAATAAAATTGCGCACCCCCTATTTCGGCAACAAAAATTTTATGATCCCAAACCCCAAAATTGTATTGAAATCAGTCTTTTGAATAAAATAACACACTTTCTGTGGTCATCGTGTGACTCCCTACATTTTGGTCATAAAACATTTTATGACCCCTTCCTATTATTCTTTCCAAGACTTTATGACCCCCGTATATTTGCGACTCCCCACTCGCGCGAATTGAAAGACTTGTCGCACGCGACAGTTCGTCTCACACACATAACAAATGCCTATACAATCAAATAGGTTCATTACAACATTTGATTGAATGGATTGAGTACTAATACTCTAAAATGAAACGATAAAAACAAAAAATCATGAAAAAAGACACATACAAGATAAAATAATAAAATTATATAAACAATGTTAAAGATAAAATCAAGAAAATAGAGAATAAACTTTCCTCAAATCAGAAAAAAAACACATTGACAGACATCACAATCTGTTAGAAATTATTGCATGAGATTCGAACCATCAATCTTCTCCACAAGTTCTCTTTATCCTCGCACTATAGTCTAATGCTCTGCTCACTGGGCCACAACGTATCAGGTGAATGATTACCGCATTATCATGAACAAGTTTGTTCGATCTTGTACATAATTGCATGTGTCGATAGGTTTCACCCTTTAACAACACGTACCCTTAATGATCAGTGATAAAAGTCGGCTTTTACAGGGATGGCGCTCTCTCATTTCCATGAACTCTATAGCGCCATTAGGCGAACGTTTACGGTATGTGTATTCGGGTGTATCGAGATGGAAACTGTGCGTAGATGGTATAAGCCCGGGGTATAAGATAATCTTTTTTGTAGTCAAACCTTTTCATGGGACTTTAAATGGGATAGCCCATTGAGTGTCTATAACGAAGATCCCCTGGCAAAAACCCCGAACAAAAACCCTAGTCGAAAACCACGCGCGGGCTTTCCAAACGCTTCAAAAGTTCACTACTTTCTCAATGTTTTTGTTTTACAACTTGAGACCTTGTGACGCCAGGTTTCGATGACCTTAATTCGACGTGCGCGGGTGTATGCATATGTGTATATCTTTCCATGTATACATTTACTTTTGGGTGATAGATGCATGGGATTTCCAATTGTCTAATTAAAAACTGTTAAACTCATACTGAGAAATAAAGAAAAATTAATTAGTCATTGTCAGCCAGCCAAACTGCGTTATCATCATGACACAAACAATTTAGTAACTCGCATGCATTATACAACTTGGTACTTTTTGTTTGATAAGGAGGACGATAAGGAAGCAAATTATTCAGCACTACAAATGCACGAGAATTGCATTTCTGGACTAAATCACGAACATTGTACTTAAGGCCAGTTATAAAATATCAGAAGGTATCAAAAGTATTTGTCCTGATTTTGAAAGACACTGGGACACATACTGTTGTCAAAACGTCTTTATCTACCATGTCTACTATCGTCAGGAATGAGCCTCGACACATGCATATTTGTAATACGGAGGAGCTCAAATCTGGAATTTCAGTAAGTACAAAATCAATGCGAAAATAATAGTTATGTCGAATATGAAATTTTCATATTGGACATAGGCCTATAAATAGCTAGCGCGTAGCGAACCTTATTTCATATTGGGACAAAGCGAACCTTATTTTCATTGGACATAGCGAACCTTGTGTGTGCGCGCGTCATTGGGCGAACCTTATTATCGATAGGGCTAATATAGCGAACCCTTCGGCATAGCCAGCGGACACTAGAATCCTGTTCCGTTTTCTGCTGCGACAAACGCTATCTTTTCCATTCTCCCTTTTCTCTCTTTTGTAATGTTTGTGATTTTCCACTCGAAACAGATTCCCATTGTATAGGTTTTTATCGGGGAGAAGTTCGTCACCACATCGTTTTGGAAATACGAAAAACAGCAACGCGCACTAGGACCGCGCAAAACTGTAAAAGCACGCAAGACGTCAATTGTGATACGCCGTGTCTACGGATATAATTGTCGATTTACTGAAGATAGACCCAAGTTGAAAATTGCAGCAGCAGGAGCACTTTTAAAATACAGTGAGGCATATTGTGCTACCCCCCCCCCCCCCGGGTGCTACCCCTCCCTCCCCTCGGATATCTCAGCTTACGTTAGATTTTGGAACTAAACTTTAAAACTGTTAGTATCTCTCACCCAATACCTGACAAATGTGCCAGTAAAGAGTGAATCTGGTTTATGTAGGCCTTAAAATAAAGGTATCGGTCACAAACACAGGGAAACCGTATTCTGCATAGTATAGATAATAATAGGAGCCTACTTCCAGAAAAGACATCTGCTACTGGCTTGTTTTTTACTAGTTGAACTTCCTGTATAGTCTATAGTTCAATTTCTGCGTTGCCAGTTTAAAGCGATACCAGCTACCGACCATGATAGTGCTATTGAATTAAAATTGTGGAAAACAAATCCCCGAACAAATTTAAACATTTGAGCGGAAAGTATATAGAAGTAAAAACGCCCTGAAAACATTGGATTAAGCATGAAGGCTGAGATATTATAGTGGGCGTTTTTGCGGACGTTTCTCTGTGCGTGAGACGTCACGTTTTCCGTTTTTCAGATATCGCGATTTTCAGATGTCCGCTGCGACCTTCCGTTTTTTCCGCTCAATCAAATAATCAGCTTTTCTCGGGGCTTTGTCCGCCTTATTGACGTCTTCTACAGCGAGAGACGCAAAAACAAAAGCGCCCACAAGATATCCGAGTAGGTCTATAATTTGCAACTACCACTGCGTCAGACGTCGCGTTTTCCTTCTCCGCGGTGTTTTCGGTTGTCCATTGACCTTCTGTTGTTTCCGATCAAATGATTACATTTGATCGGGAATGATTTGTTCGTTTTATGGACGTTTTCTGCAGGAGAAACGTGGCGGAAATTTCAGCCGTCGCTGGTCGCTGAAGACGCTGGCGGAAAATAAACCGTAGCGCCAGTCTCGACGGCAAAACCTGCGACGCCTGCAAGACGTCTGACCATGTTTAAAGGTCAAAATATACATGATGATATAGTCAAACGTTTTTGCGGGCGTTCTCCGTTGCGCCAGCGCCAGCCGTCGTATTTCCGACTGTCCGGCCCAATTTTCCTTGCGCCGCTATCTTTGATTGTTTCCGCTGAAATGTTTGTCATGGCGTCTTCCATAGCGGAAGACGCCGTTGGAAATTGTATCCACTGCGGAAGATGTTATTGCGTCTGTCGCAAACGCCGTCTATATTTTGAACTTTTAGAAGCTAAATATTTTCAGTTAGTTCCAGTTGCGACAGAGGCAGTGATTAATTTTCCGCTACTCGGCGTCTCCCGCAGCGACTATTTATTTATTTATAACATTCGGCCGAAGCCAGGCTAAACCCAATAGTGCTCAGAGGCTACTAAATTCAAGGGATGACTACAAATTGCCTTAGCGTCTTCAGCGTTGCAAAAGACGTCCACAAAGTCCAAACAAAGCTGATACTTCTTCTTCTTCGGCATCTTAATTATTCATGTCTGCCGCAGCGTTGGACGCTGCTGGAAATTGTCCCCGCCGCGGCAGACACTTTTAAAATTAAAATTAAACTTTTAAAATTATTGGCTGCGTCTCTTGCAACGTCAATATGCACGCAATACGTCCGACTATAAACAGGCCTTCAATCTTGCTCAAGGTCGTTGTTTGGCACTATATTTTGGCAAAACAGTTTGTGAAAAAGTTGGTAAGTTTGAATACAGTTACGTTGTTCAAATGTGCACACAATTTATGGTTAAGTTTTCAACTTGTCTAAAAGCATCTTTTTGCAACTTCGTAATACGAGTAATATTGTCTACATCCGCATTGTTAATGTAAAAAATCATAAACATCAGCATCAGCCATCCTTTACCAAATTCTATGATAAAATTTTTATAATATATTTTTTACTTGCAGCGAAAGTGCCACCTGAAAGGAGGTGATATTAAAGTAGAGCGCCCTGGTTTGGAGAAAACCCGCATCCATCTGAAGGATCTAAACGATGTCACGATGCAGGAACGAAACTGTACCATCGAAAAACACAGATATGATTTCATCATCTGCCTCAAAAGCGAAAATGATGTGGTTTACTTGAAGGCTGACACCAGGTAAAGGGCTGTGCAATTTATTATGTATCAGAGGATGATTTAAGGAAGCCCCATCATGCACTGCAAACTCCCAAACTCTGTGCAAAAGATGTTGTTTTAGAACTGTGTGTGTGTCATTATTACTTGGTCGATTTCAGAACAAAAGTGATGTGTGTATAGGCCTAAAGGATAATTCACACCTTCTGTAGATAACATAAAATGTGAAATCGACCAGCAAATTAACAGTGTTTATTGTAAATATAGCAGTACAAATTCAAATTTTACCATGCATGTCTATGCAGTATAGCAGCGCAGTGATGTCATGTTACTCATACAGCTCTGCTCACTGCACAGTTAACACAGTGGGAAGTTGGGTAGTGCTTAAATCATCCTCTGATTATGTATAGAGCGGCACATAGTTATTATTACGCCACCCCTAATTCGGATATATTTCAAACATGTGCAGTCCCTGTGTGAATGACCGAGCTTAATTCGTCAGAAGTGACTCTGACTTCGTCAGGACCAGAAACATATCTGACGAAAGTTCGACCACTCAAACAGGTACCGGCTGCAGCAGTACTGTGATAACGGCCGTCGTTACTGTCTTATTATAATGTTATTATTCTGATGAATTTAACGGCTAATTTCAGTGTGTATATAGGTGGGGGTGTCGGGAGAGGGGTTGCATTTTCCCGACTTGGGTTTATATCAGTCAAACAAAACGAAAAAGGTTTTAAAAATAAATAACAAAAAGTCAAAAAAAACAAAAACAAAAACGTTTTCCCTGCCCCGAGAAAATTACATCTGATGCCACCATTGGTTGGTTGGTTTAAAAGGTCACTTCGTATACGCTCATAAAGTAAAGTAATGCTAAGAGTTATCCTGAACAGACTAAAGCCGCTGAAGAACAGCTAGGCAGGCTTCAGAGCAGGAAGGAGTACCACAGAACAGATATTCAACCTTAGAATAGTGTGTGAAAATAATTATCTGCAGCACCAGCAGGACATATACCATGTCTTCATTGACTTTAAGAAGGCGTTCGATAGGGTGTGGCATGCAGCGCTTTGGACCACTGGGAACTTATGAGTGCAGTGCTGCACAGGCAAATGGTAACATTGGCCAATGGTTTCAAACAACAGCCGGGGTTAGACAAGGATGTCCGATATCACCAACACTATTAAACATATTCCTTGAAAGAATTATGGCTGATGCGCTAGAGAACCACAAGGGAACTGTCAGCATTGGAGGCAGAACAGTATCTAATCTTCGATTCACTTATGATATAGATGGTTTAGCTGGCAGTGAGCATGAACTAAAGTCCCTGATTAACAAACTCCATCAAACATCACATAGGTATGGAATGGAAATAAGCGCAGAAAAGACCAAGCTGATGACCAACAACCCAACAGGAATCGATGAAACAATGGAAATAAGTGAACAAAGATTAGGCACAATAACCAGCTTCATATCTTGGTGCGATTATTTCAGATGAAGGGTCAAAACCTGAAGTGCTCTCCAGGATCGCACAAACAACCAGTGCCATGGCAAAACTGAAGCTTATGGAGTGACAAAAACATCTCACTGGGATCAAAATCAAACTAATGCACATCCTCGCATCTTCCTTTATGCTTGTGAATCGTGGACACTGGCAGCAGACCTGTATGGGAAAGAGAATACAAGCACTGGAGGAGAAGAACAGTGAAGCAAGCCATTGGTCCCATCGATAGCCACATCTCTCGCTCGTCTGGTTTAGCAAAGACAATCCTGCAGGGTACAGTGGATGGTTCAAGAAGAAGAGGAAGACAGAAAAAGAGATGGGAAAGACAACATATGAATGGACTGACCTTTACTTTGCAACCCCACAGAGGGCAGTGGAAGAGAGGAACAGATGGGGAGAGATTGTAGAGAGACGTCATCAGTGGTGCCCCGACAACTAAGCCGGTTAAGGGCGCAGTAAGTAGTAAGTAAGGGTCTTTGGTGCAAATGTCATAAAATTCTTGCATCTGATTTGTTTTGTTTTTCAGGCACGAAATGGAAGAGTGGTACAAGGCCTTGCTGACTCCTCTCACAGCTCTTGGATGGAAGGAACATGATAACCCAATCACAAGAAGAGGGGGAATAATTCGGACATGTCAAAGCGTGAAGAGCAGAGCGCCCCCACGCGTGTCCCCGCTGAGGCAAGATAAGTCAGCATCGGTGGCTGTGGCAGAAGATGTATTTTAAAATACGGGCACAGATGAGCAAGCAAAGGTAAAATCACAGGTGCTCGAAGCGACAACGGAGCATTTTGTTCACCAGTCTTGGAGTTTCCCACTATATGCGAGATTTTTTTTCCACGAGAGCAGATCTATATAATTATATATAATCACATAGCCCAAGAAAGAACAGGGTTACAATAATTACAAACTGACATTTAAATTTACTATCATTATGATGAGCAAATACTGACAATAATACGGAGGCTCGAACTCGCGCGGTAACCGCTCCGTCAAAGTCTATAATAAAGCACCTTAGGCCAACCGATTGATTTTTTACAACCCAAATTACAACATAAATGTACAATTGCATATGTAATTATCTTCCTACTTTTGTTGGGTCTATTATCCGCTGTATTTTCGATTCTGTTCCAGGAAAAAGATGCGACTGTTTCTACTCCGAGTTCAGACGGAAGTCGTTCTAGTATATCAAGTGAATGGTCATTATCGTCGAAGAGTACAGAAAACAGCCCAACAGGTATTGCTAATTATATCAGTCAAATTGTGCAACGTAATATACAGGGTGTATCAACATAAATAGATTTCAGATGGTCAGAGGGTACGTCAGACATGATTCGAACCGGTGATTCATTTGTAATTCTGAAGATGTAGTCAGAGATTCAATATGGCTGCCATTTCAAGCATTACTATTTAAACGTTGTGGTTTGTTTTTATTGCATAGAGCTATTCTATATGGTCCGATTCGCTTGCTCGAGGGAGTGACGTAATATAGTGACTAGTCGTTCGCGCATGTAAAAAAAAAAGTTCGTTCCCCTTATAAAAATCGGCGAAGGTAAGTAATGCCGGTCTTGTTAGAGACTAAGAAGTGAACATGACCGGTGAACTCACCAGACATAGTAAGCTGGAGCAAACAAAATAGTTCCAAATAAAAACGCACAGAAATCGACATTTTGAAAATATTATTTGTATGTATTACAAAATTAAGAGGATATTAACGTTCGACCGCGTTGAGCTATTATACCCATAGAGTCACACATGCTAAAATCTTTATTTTTTATGGGTCAAGGCTGTCAGGGACACTTACACTACTTTCGTCATTTTTGTATTCTTCATAACAGATGACCGTTCAGAACCAAACTTCTACCCCGATGGTTCATCGATTAAAGCTCCTGTACCATGTACAGATCTCAAGGAGCACAACAAAGACAGTATTGATGTGAGCAACCCTCAAGAATTCAATAATCATGTCGATAACCTTGTCGACACTAACTATGTCGACAATATCCCAGTCCACCAACGGCATGTCGACACTGACCATTATGAAGTCAAGTTAGAAGATTTTACCCAGGAAGATCATCACGTGTACATGGCTCTTCTGAATCGTGGAGCAACGGCACTGGATCCAGTAGCTTATGATGATCAGATTTTCAGTACAGGTGCCGCAGCAAGAAGCAGAAGAGTTGGTCGCAATAGTGAATATATATCTATCGAATCTGGCGCTTATCAGACCCCATACCAGGAGCCTGAGGTAAAACTCCGAAATCCAAAATCCAGGAACTTGAAATCTGTAGATGCACCAAGTCCACTCCGTAGCAGAGAGAATTCTGTTTGCAACGTTGTACAGCCACATCGTATTCAGGATTATCCCACGTGTAATGCGTTGAGATCTTCATCGCGCCCACTCAAATGGGAGACGCCAACCAACAATGATGCAGCAAAGCCACTGCGTAGCAAAGAAAACACCTTTCAACGTGTTCACACAGTACCGCGTAACCTTGAAATCAAATACAGCGGCAGATCATCCAATGATGGCAGACGGTCGTCACCACCGTTACCTGCTCGTGATGGGATTACCAATCACGCTTGTTGGAGGTCTGTTTATTTCTTTCTTATATCAGTATCTCTGATAAGCTGAATTTACACTTCATCGCTGATTGGTTTTGACCAATAAGGTAACGCGCTTTTCCCAACGCTTCAAAAAGAGGGTCACCAATAGTTTGACGCTTCGGATGGAGTGTAAATTCAGCTTGGTTGTCTATAAAGAAATGGAGCAGTGATGTCGTCACCCTATAAGCCATACGCCATAAACCTAAGACTAATATCTTAATCTTATCCCGAGTCCTAATCCTAACCCATAACCTAATCCTAACCCGTAACCATAAAGCTTTCATGGCCCTTATCACTGATGATCTTAAAACGTGCCTGAGGAGGAGGGGAGAGGGGGTTTGTAAGCCATATGGGCACTGAATTAAAAATCTCGAGCCAATGGGAATGGACTAAGCGATACGAAAAGGATACATAATATGAAAAGATTTAGAAAAAGGCTAATCTTGTCCTGTACCCGACCCGTTACACATGTGAGGGATTTCCCGCGATTATGTATATAATGGGCGCATCCAGATATTTTTTGGCTCTCCCCCTAAAGAAGACATGGGAAAATCTTAATCTTTTTTAAGATCTGACCTCGTAAATCATAAGACAAATGAAATAAGAAAAAACAAAGGAAAGATCATAGCCAGCAGTAGTACATATAGAGCATCATGCCTACGGATTTCATCACAGTCTTACCTTAGCACGCTGGTAAGCAATACAATACAATACAATACAATAAACGGAATTTATATAGCGCCTAAGCATAAGTATGAACAAAGCGCTTTACAATGATCTTAAAAGTACAACTTACACTACATCTTAGGCTACACTTAATGTACAACTTAATTAAAAATAAAAAACTTAGTTTGGAAACAGATAGGTTTTCAGGTTAGATTTAAAAGTGGCCAGACTATGTGAAGTACGAAGTTTTAAAGGTAATTTGTTCCAGAGTTCCCATATGTTGTGTGAGTTCTTTTACATTCAAGCAGACTGCCTAGCATGTGATCGTAGGAACATACCATCAGAAAATGTGTGAGATTTTAGGAGATTTTGTATGTACAGTGGTGTTGTTTCATGTCTACTTTTATAAGCGAATGTGAGTAGTTTGTAGGTAATACGCTCATTTACTGGAAGCCAGAGAAGCTCTTTCAGCAGAGGAGTGGATATGTTGTGTGAGTTCTTTTACATTCAAGCAGACTGTCATCAGCATGTGATCGTAGGAACATATCACGGACTCTCATGTTCAAGTGTGTGTGTGTGTGGGGGGGTATATACCCCCTCGCATGTTGGTGCTCGCAATTGCTAAGGACGGCTTTTTACCCCTAAAGAAGACATGGGAAAACTCAAACATTATGCAGTCATGTCTACAGCAGAATTCACCACGACCTTTGCAGGACTTAAACCCCATTACACCAAGATAACCCTCATTCAAAACAGCTCAACTATGTTAAATCAGGGATGTGTCTCATATCCCTGGTTAAATCCATAAACATATGTGTCTGATTTACCTGTGCGATATCGCAATGTGCTGTGATGAAATAGGTATTATAATTTCAGTTGGATGCACCATTACAAAGCAAACGCACATTTACAATACTGAGCGTGGCCTTTGTTTCCGAAATGAGAACAAAAGTCTGCATATTGTTATCCAGCCATGTTGATGGTACAACTCATGTCAAACTTGTCACATTTATTGTGATCGTATCACACAAGTAAATGAGAAACATGTCGTTTTAGACTTAACACGGTGGAAAAAGTTTTTCCATTTTTTAGCTCCCTATCGGGCAGTCAGAACTCCATATTTGGGAGGGCTCGACAACAATCTTCCCAAAATCGCATTTTAATCATTTTTAGATGACCATAGAGGTAAAAAATTGAAGTTTTTTACAGCTTCTATGGCGAAAATTGATCAAACCGATCACACGATGGTGCTCGCTCGAAGTTGGAGCTATCTCGAGTCAGCTGTTGAGCACAATTTGCCATTAAAATTACACGTCCGACTGTTATGAAATTCTGGAAGACTCTCTTCGGAAAAACAGCTCGACAACAGCTTTCCCGTGACATTTTTTACTTCAAATTGTAGTATGTTAAGGATGAACATTATAATTCACATGTGAGCCTCTATGGCTAATATTGGGTGAAGGGTTTTCCCTCCAGCCCACTAACTAGTATATTGCTTATACATGCAGTACAGTGAGTGAGCTAGAGGTCAATCATCAATTGGAGCTGTGTGTGCACTGAATAGGAAAAACGGACAGTAACTGCATAATGAATTATTGGGAATCCCATGTCTTCTTTAGGGTAGGTGCCGTTAATTTCTGGAATAGCCCAATATAAGTGTTAAAGCAGAACACTTAACATCCCAGGTACAGTTTACACAATAGAAACTAGAATTTATATCCATTATATCAGTATTGTGTAATATCAATCGTTCTTTCTATTTCTAAAAAAATCGCTTCCTTGATTCATTTTCTTATTATTATTTTATTTATTCTTTGTTTGTTTGTTTCATATTTGTTTGCTTGTTTTGCACAGACGATTTATGGAAAAACAGCAACAAGGGGAGTACGTCACAATTGAGTTCCACAAATCGGATCTGCAGGCGGGTAAACGGTTACACTTTGCCCAGATTAAAGGATCGATATGGTAAGTAGGCCCCCAAGACGGATATGTTCAGTAGATTCGGGATGCATGATTTTCAGCCATTTAAGTTTAGATTCGTTGTGCGTTTCAGCCATATCGGTTTATTGATTGCCTTCGATTTCTTGAAAATTTGGTTTAAGAAAGGGTGTTTTTTTCAAAATTTCGGGTCTGTTTTTCGAAGTTCGAATTAAAGTAAAATATAGCCAATTTACTTAAAAGCCGTTGCCCAATACCAGTATTATTTAATTTCAATGGATTGCGATATTTGCGATAGCGCCAGTTGATAAAAAAGTGGATGTACTTATAACGGTATTTATATATTAGCTATTATTAGCCTTATATGTATTCTTTCACAAATTCATCTTGCAGGATCTGTTCATGGGAGTCATCAGGTGGCATAGCACTAGAACAACAGTTACACCCTGGAGATGAGCTTATTAAAGTGAATGATATCGTGGTCAAAGGTCAGGATGTCAACTTCGTCCATACCGTGATATCTTCCATAGACACTGAGGTACAACTTTGTAAGATCATGAGATGTAGTTGAAAAATTAGTCCATGAAATTGGTATTCACTGAGGACCCAGACTGAGGGCGTTTCGGCGTCTATGAAATACCTTTTCTATAAATTCTTATATTGATTGATTTTAGTGCTTTAAGGGGTACTACACCCCTGTGGTAAATTTGTGACTATTTTTTGTATTTTTCTCAAAACTAAAACACACTGGTAACAAAAGTTATGTATATTATTGGGGCAAGGAATCCAATTACTACACTGAAATTTCAGTGACTCAAGACAAGCGGTTCAGTATATATGATAGGAAATGAGGTACATCCTAGCGGTACCTCATTTCTTATCATAAATAACGAACCGCTTGTCTTGGGTCACTGAAATTCCAGTGTAGTAATTGGATTCCTTGCCCCTATAATATAGATAACTTTTGTTACCAGTGTGTTATTAGTTTTTGAGAAAAGTGCAAAAACAGTCACTAATTTATCGAAGGGTGTAGTACCCCCTTAATTGGCTAAAAATTGTCCAAGTACTGTTTTATATTTACAAGTCTGTATTTATCGATTGTGAATTTAAAGTTGAATAACTCTCTATAAAAAATAATATGTTTAGGCCCGGGCCCTATGTGAAACGCATTAACCCGCTATATCGCGAAGGTAAAGGTTCGCTATGTCAAATATGAAATAAAGGTTCGCTATGTCGAAGGTTCGCTATGTCAAATATGACATTACAACAAGTTGCCATAGACAAAGTGACAAACTCTGAGCCGGGACATCATCACCCAATTTACATCTCGCCACGCGCCATCCACAGCCAATACAATTGGAACACCAAATATGGGCATTATAGTGGTGCCCGACCAATAATTATGGATATTGCATGGTACATCAAGGGAAAATACCAGGATGGTGTCCAAATTTGGCTTGAATATACCTTAGGCCTAAAAAAATTGTTTGAATTGCGTAACCCGACCAACCCGACCCTAGACTTTTTTTTCTTATTTTTTTGCCAAAAAATTAAAAATGTTGTTAAAAAAAACCCCTAAAATTAAAAAAGAAAAGAAAAGAATAAAAGCAATAAAAAGCATAAAAAGTGTCTTAGGCCTTATGGTCGATACTATCGAGTGAGTTTGCAATGTCAAATATGAAATAAGGTTCTATATGTCGAATATTATAGCCCTACTCCTTTAGGCCTACCCTAAACTCTAACCCTAACAATAACGAACCTAATTTCATATTCGACATAGCAAACCGTCGACATATCGGGCGGACATCCGAAAAATGCGCTTCACATATTTATTACACAACCTGCATTCCACGCATTTCTTTTTCTTTATCAGGTTCGCTTGACGTTAAGAAGGGCTCCACATGCTATGGCGCTAATCGTCAACCGTACATTTCCAGAACAAGATTTAGGCATCAAAGTGGAAAATAACATCGTAAGTTGAATTTATTATATTTTTTAATATTTCTGTATCGGGATGAACCACGATTGACCACGATTTTTTATGTTCTTTCCGTTTTTGTTCCATTTACATTATTTCTATTATGTGTTCAGCATTTGTGATCCAGCTGATATCGTCTGCATACTGCAGATTTGAAGTAGAGGTCACGTTTTACTGTATACTTATGATCTTTCATGTGTTTAGGAAGTACAAGTCTTCTCCTGTAGCTGGTTTATTATTGTCATCAAGTGATGCGGCAAGATAACGGGTGAATAAAAATGGGCTAAGGCAATCACCCTGTGGCTCTCCGACATTCGAGTGGATGTCGGGTCCAGTATTGCTTCCTATCTTGACCTGAAGTTCGACATCCTTTATGAGTATTTTCATTGTGTTTGTAGCGCGTTTGACAGAATTTGTAATAGTTTTCCTCTGTCTACCGTGTCGAAAGCTTTGCTCATGTCGAGCATTTCAATGCAAGAATTAAAATCTAAATCTAAATTACGAACATCTTTAACTTTAATGAACTTGCAGATAAAGTCCATATCAGCGTCCGGAGCGTTTGGATCGTCCACTAATTTAAAGTTGAAGACTACTGGAGTCATTACTGCGGGGACATTAGTTGATTGGGCGATAACTGAAATCAACTGGCAACCTGTTAACTTCTATGCAAATACTAAAGAGGTTAGTTGGATATTATATCAGTAATTACCTTTTCGGTAAATCCCATAATTCCCTGCGGTTAGACCCCCAGATGTCGTCATTTGACGTCACGTCGCCTCAAATGACGACATCCCAGGTCTAACGCATGGAATTATGGGAATTACGGAAAAGGTCAATTGACCATTTCGGAATTTTCCAAAAGCCTTTGCGATTAAAACCAAGTAAACGTCATGGCGATGTACTGTCGGTGTGTGCGCATGTACGAATCAATTGCAAAAGATGTTGTGAATGGTCGAAAAGGCATATTTGATCTTGCTTTTAAATGTAAATTTTTATCATAATACTGAAAATAAAATGAAAATAAATTATCTTATAGTTCCGCATGTCATTGATTATTTCATGCGTTCCTCTATACTTTATCAGGTGGAAACACTACTCCATAGAGGTAAAAAGGATGTAGCCTTGGTAGTCCAGCCGTCCGATCTAGTAGTCGCAATGAAGGAGGAATCAAACTTGTGTTCCAAATGCGGGGTAACGCCTAGCCCGCCAAGCTCACCAAGATGCTCCAACTGTAATCTGAGTTTGAAATCAAATTCATGAATAATTAATGGATTTGCAACGTGATGATTCATTAACTTAAGTAAGGGGATATTACACCCCTCGATAAATTTGTGTCTATTTCGCATTTTTCTCAAAAACTAATCACACACTGGTAACAAAACTGGTGACTCAAGACAAGCGGTTCAGTATATATGATAGAAAATGAGGTACATCGTAGCGGTACCTTATTTCTTATCATAAATAACGAACCGATTGTCTTGGGTCACTGAAATTCCAGTGTAATAATTGAATTCCTTGCCCGTATAATATACATAAATTTTGTTACCAGTGTGTTATTAGTTTTTGAGAAAAATGCAAAATAGACACAAATTTATTAAGGGGTGTAGTATCCCCTTAAGAGTTCGGAAAGTCAAACAATACGCGGGCTCGGTGCAACACTGTCGTATCAACTTTTTTGAAAATTACTCGGATTTGGGTACCAAAATAATTTTCAGAAAATAACAAAGACAGATGGTGTATATAATAAAATATACAACTACACAGGATTAATACAGCTATTATCTGGTTTACCCATAAAGTGTGTTTAAATATACGAGTTTTGAACACATCGTTTACCATGTTTACGACCGCAACTGGTGCGGTTTATAGTGAATCAAATTTCCCGCTAATACAGTTCTCTCAAGTGTTGACGTACACCGATGTCGTAACTGAACATCCCCGTGTTTATACCAAGACAGCTAAGCTAGTGCCGCGTGTCAGAGTCCCTCCGGTTTTCAGACACCGCCGAACCACCGATTAGAAGAAATCGGGAAGCGCCGTACAAAACCTTGACGGCTGATGGCAAGAAAGTAGAGAGATTGCGAAATTTACGTGAAACGTGACACGGGAACGCGAACGGCAAGCTACATTAGTCGAAAATCGGTTATTATGCCCTCTAGAGGGTGAAATCTATTGTGAATTGGTCAATCGTGGAATTACCGTAAGGCGATTACGTTGCGGTTGGTAGCAAAAAATGACGTTCCAAAATGACAAAAAAACGCAATATAAAATGCAGAAAAATGTTATGTTTATCATGTTATGAAACGAATCAAAGTATCCTAATAGAACAAGTAGAGTCCGACATGTAATAAAATCCATTTTGGGGGTTAAAATTTGATCTCGTATAGACAAGAAGAAGTGAACAAATTTCGATTTTTTTCGATGCGAATTCGAACAGTCAGATTGCCTATTCATTTGTGTGTGGAAAATGCCGTCCAAAAATCAGCTTGCGAAGAGGCGTCTTAGACAAGATTGTGTCGTGTTACGGCATAAATGCGGTATAATTGTCTGTTTGGGACGGGGAACAGAAGTTCGTGCAACGCTATTTTTCGCCTTGCTTTTTCGTTGTGCATTAAACAGCTGTCAAAGTGTTTTGCTTATGAATACTATTCAGTAAACTCCAAAATGTTTTTAAAACATGATAATGCACGTGTTTTCGGTTTTAGTTAAAACGTTTTGATAACATATCGATATATGTTTATATAAAAATCATGAAAACTCGTGTTACACTGAAAAAATAATACAACAACATTTTAAGCCAAAATTCGAAATGCTATAGTAAAATATCATTTGGCAAACATATTTAAGTGTCTATTGTGTTAGAACGTTTATCAGCAAGTTTAGAACAAATGGGTTTTTGAATGTTATTAAAACTTTTAATGCCCTTGACCCTCACATAACCTTTAACTTTCATCGTTTTTTCAGGATTGTTTCATTCCATTTTCCCCATGGATTAAAAACAGAGGTTCCAAAGTAAAGTACCATTTACGCATACCAATACGGCTTCTGATACAGTGTCTCAACAGAAAAAATCAAGGGTCACAGCTGCCAGAATCCATGTGAGCGGTTCATCTTCCAGCCCTTGGAAGCCCTGCTGATTCTTGTATATTCCGCCATCATGCATGGCCAAAAAGATGTAATTTTTTCCATTTTTAAGTGAGTCCGCTACATATGGTATTGACGTCAAACAATGTCTCTCTCTATATGCACAGCCGCGTATTTATGGCGTCCTGTTTACTCGCTGGCGTGCCCCAGCCCCAAGAGACAAGTTTTAATGTCACTACCACTCTGAATTGCTATACTGTATAAACGTGATGCAGTGATGTCTTTTAAGAAACTGTTTACTAAATGCTCGGACCCTTTCTTTATTTAAAGGGAGTCTCTGGCAATCACAACATTATGCAAGAAAAATAATTATCAAGCACGCATCACGTGCTTTTATTTAAAACAAACTCATAGTGACCATAAAAAACCAATAACAACATCCGTCTCTCAACACGCGATATTCAAAATTCCCGGGCGCGAGAATTTTGAATATCCAGTCTTGAGAGCTGACTGTTTTTATTCGTTTTTAGGGTCAATATGAGTCTGTTTTAAATAAAACCATGTGTTTCGTGCTTGATAATTTTTTTCTAACATGTAAGGCGTAATGTTTTGATTGCCGGAGGCTCCTTTTAAATGGGCTGATTGATCCCAAATGTAAGTCAAGTCTTGAGCGATGCTCATTAGTAACTGTGTATCTATCGTAGCATAGTAACTGAACATCGCTGTTGCTGGTTTCAACTTGATGTCTTAAATCGTTAACATAAAGTACTATAATAAAGAAGAAACAAATGTACATTTTAAAATGGATTAACGATAAATTTATAATCAATGATGTGCATCAAAACGAAATTAAGGCAAACTTGTCCGACGTCAAATTGATTTTGAATTACTAAAATAGTACAGAGTAATAAGGTTGAGCAAACTCATACGGTACCTTTTATAATTGTCATGAATTCAAAGAATTGTTCATATCGTGGCCCAAATGTCTGATTCTATGTTGTTTATCGAAATAATTATGATATTTAAAGGACATAGCCAATGGTATAACAATTTGTACTTCCTTTCCCTTGATAATCATCTTACAGTTACTGTTATAATAGTTATAAGGTTGTAATATAAGCATTCAAGTTTATGTTCATTGGTTTGTTTATTGTGTTTACATGGAAGATTATGTTTGAAATAAAACATGCCACTTTGATATTGCATTACTTGTTTCGAAATTGTACGTGTTGCAAGCATCTTTTGACACGTTTAATATCTGTCAAAATATACAGTATTCAATAAACCAGTATTTTTGCCTAAATATAAAATTGAAAGCAAAAAAAGTACAAAAGTAACAACTCGCCAGAAAAAGTAGGTGACTCAATGAAAAAAGCTTAATTCAATTTGACATACTATTTGAGTAATTTTTGATAAATTATCAAATTCCACCATTTATACGCCACTTTCGCACAACCGCTTTACGCATTAAACATTTGATTTGTACTGTCGACTCTGGTACTGTATATTTTGATTGCGTTGGACGAGCGTGTCTAAACTAGATAAAATGATGAATACAGACTTGTTAATGATAAATACAGACTTGTTGATATACATACAAAATACAGACTTAATACAAATTAAATACAGACTAAAATTGTCGAATGACAGTTACAAGGTTTAACTAACACTCCAACATGTTAAGCGTTTGCATTACTTATTAGTAATAATGAGTCTGAAAGTCTCAAACTATTTTTCCCTATTGTGGTGTACTTTTGTTGATGTAATCGTATTCCACAATTGAAGGAAAAAAATACTTTTCATGGCTCATCGCTCGTTGGTAAAAAATCCAATAATGCAAATGAGTGGCATATAATAGGAGTGTTAGCCAGAACCGTATAATTCTCACCCGACAAAATACAGACCAAGACAATACAGACAAGATGCAATACAGACCAAATCAATGCAGACGAAATAAATACAGACCAAAGTAATACAGACGAAACAAAATTGCTAAATGTTACTCTCTGTTCACGAAATGTGGCAAATATCCAGTCTCGTGCTACATTCCGTTAGCCAAACAAGCAGCGTGCAACATTTATCTTTCAAGGTGAACATAGATATTGTAATCTTGTTACCATGGTAAACTTAAAATTAAAAGATAACACAATCCACTACCCTACTGTTTCTCTTTTCTGTTTACGAACGGACAACAAACATGTATCCTTTATAATGAACATGCGAAATACAAAAGCATCAACTTCTGTCGCAGTGCAGAAGAAACGATTTTCTGAGACCAAACATACATACCAACGCAATACAGACAAAACGCAACACTGACAAAACAAATACAAACAAAACGCAATTCGCCGTAGAAGTGATGTAATAATCGGATACTGCCATAGCAATAGATGAATACAATTTTTGAATAGATCGCCCTGCATTACAAGCAGATTGGACTAATCACCTAGCTGTGTATGTCAGCAAACAGATTGAATACAATACCACTCTAATCTTACACGAGCGAGTGATCAGCCTTTGACATCTATGGTTCAATGCATATAGGTACCATGTGAACGTTGTAGTGAAGGGCGATATATTCAAGATTGTATTCATATTTGCTATGGTAGTTCATCCGATTAATTACGTCACTTCTACGGTGAATACAGAAAAAGGTACAGACTAAGGCAATGCTATTCAGACAAAAAGCATATAGACTCTGTTAGATGGTCTATGCAAAAACATACAGACCAACCCAATACACATAAAACAAATACCAAAAGAAATACATGCCAAGGTAATTCAGGCAAATAAAATACAGACGAAACATACAGATTACAGCAATACAGACAAAAATTGCTCGCCTATGAATATTTTACTAGTATACATAAAATGTGCTTCAGTAATGTAAACATATAATTGATTTAAACGACACAGATATAACTGTCATTGTCATAATTTTATGAAAATAAATTATGACCGTTAGAAAGCAATATTGCAAGCAAATATGTAAATTACTCTCAATGGTGCAACAATTCTGTAGTCAAAATCATAAACATGTAGTATGCCTTTGTACCAATACGAATTTCTAGTATGAACTACCAGTACGAATTTCTAGTATGAACTACCAGTACGAATTTCTAGTATGAACTACCAGTACGAATTTCTAGTATGAACTACCAGTACGAATTTCTAGTATGAACTACCAGTACGAATTTCTAGTATGAACTACCAGGACGAATTTCTAGTATGAACTACCAGTACGAATTTCTAGTATGAACTACCAGTACGAATTTCTAGTATGAACTACCAGTACGAATTTCTAGTATGAACTACCAGGACGAATTTCTAGTATGAACTACCAGTACGAATTTCTAGTATGAACTACCAGTACGAATTCCTAGTATGCCATCTACCAGTATGAACTACTAGCCCGGACTACTAGTATGCCTTTGTACCAGTACGAATTCCTAGTATGCCATCTACCAGTATGAACTACTAGTATGCCTTTGTACCAGTACGAATTTCTATAGTATGTCGTCTACTAGTATGAACTACTTGTTCCCGTAGAGAGAAATTCATATTAAACCATAAACATTATTCATGATTGAAATATTGAAACAATTCAAGAACATAAACAATGAATTATCATTATAAAAAACTATTAAATACGTATGTTTTCATATGATAATTTAAACGTAATAATCGACCGTAACGTCATGGGGCTTACTGTGTAACTGGTTCCGTATGGTATAGAGAACGCATTATTTTGCATGATACAAGTTCAAAGCGCATACAACCAAGTCCCGGGTAACGCTAAATGTTGCACACAATTTCGTATAACGAGTTGATAATCTGAACAGATTTTGTGGAAAAAATTGTAACGGATAGACTCTACGTGCAGTCCCGCTTACATTTACGACACGAAACGTGAAGAACTGGATGTGATCCAAACTTTAAAAAACTCAGTTTACACATAAATTTACAAGAATTCGAGAACTTTCATAAAGCATTTTGATTCAAGTTCAAAGAATATAATTATTGTTTGTTAAAAAGTTATTATTGTTACTGTTGTATTCATAAAGTTGTAATTTTCTAGTTGAAGAATTCAAGAACTTTCATAAAGCATTTTGATTCAAGTTCAAAGAATATAATTATTGTTTCTTAAAAAGTTATTATTGTTACTGTTGTATTCATAAAGTTGCAATTTTCTAGTTGTATTTATATTTAGTGTTACATTTTCCAGTTTACATATTTATATACAGATATCCTTTATTAGTTACCTTCGTTGACGTTATTATAACATTGTTTTCGAATTAATCTAGCATAATATTAATTCTATCAAATTATCTAGACACCGTAATAATGCCACGTCCATCAAAGAAATCACGTGTTGCAAAAGCAAAGCACAGTAAACGGAAAAGTAAGAAAATATCAGAAATACAATCTGAAAACAAAGAAGAATGCGAGAAAGAAATTATAATCATCGATGATAATATTCAACCAAATCCTGATTCGATTCACATTGCCTACGTAAATCAAGTGGCTGGTACTTTCCATCAGGGTGATTTTTTATTTAGTGACCATTCTAGAGGTGTCCAATGCTCTTGCAATACATTAGTGTATCTTTGCCGCATTCCTTTTATTTCTCGAGAATTAAATACTGTGAATTTAGATCAAATATTGAAGGATGGCGATTATCTGTATAGAACTTTATCCCAGAAATTACGTCTATCAGGTGAACTCCACGAAAGTGGTTATTTAGAAAATACGCAATTACCTACAGAATGTAAATTACAAGACAACTCAACATATGCAATCAATTATGAACCCTTAAGATACTGCATACTCGAACAAGAGGATGGTAATGACCTAGAATCACTCAATGTACAATTGCAAGCAGCATTTGCAGTTTCAAATTTAAATATACTGATATTTCAATCGTACATGATGGCAATTTACTTGGATTCAGCATCCGGATGCTATATGTTCTTTGATTCACATTCACGGGATGAATTTGGGTTCCCCACAGCAAATAACGGTCATTCCGTACTGTTGGTTTTTGAAGACTTTGACAATTTACATTCTTACCTGAAAGTCTTATGTTCAAAATTGAAAGTCACAACTGAAATATTCGGTATTCAGTCGGTTCATATTCAAAAGACTAGCGAATTATTATCAGAAAATAGCAATCACGACGAGGCATGCTGTTCCACGTGGGCCAGAAGTCAAGATATACCACAAACGAAGTCCAAAGGACTTTCAAAATACCAAAAGTGGTATCAAAGTTTGACTACCGAACAAAAAAATGAAAGACTCGAAAAGAAGCGAAAAATGTCAAAAGAACAGTATGAATCAACCGAATACGCAGAGCATAAAAAAATGCGGGCACGTCAAAAATACGAAATTCCTGAAAATGCAGAGAAAAAACGTCAGCAATCAAAGAAATCATATGAAATTCCCGAAAATGCAGAGAAAAAACGTCAGCAATCAAAGAAATCATATGAAATTCCAGATAATGCAGAGAAAAAACGTCAGCAATCAAAGAAATCATATGAAATTCCAGATAATGCAGAGAAAAAACGTGATCAGGCACGTCAGCAATCAAAAAAATCATATGAAAATCCAGATAATGCAGGGAAAAAGCGTGATCAGGCACGTCAGCAATCAAAGAAATCGTATGAAATTCCCGAAAATGCAGAGAAAAAACGTCAGCAAACACAGTCAAATATGTACAGGAAAAAATCGGATATTAGTACAGTTATTTTTCATTTTCAAGAATCCGTTAGAAACGATCAGCTTACATACGTGTGTCAGATATGTCAACGTATTTTTTTCAAGAGACAAGTCAGGGCACTGTACACTAGCGCCTATAATCGGTCTATCCTGGAGCAAAGTTTACCTTGCAACACCGATATAAATGCATTACCCGCTGACAAAAATGATGAAGTTCATGATCAAGTGTGGATTTGCAGAGCATGCCACGAGAATTTATTAAAAGACCGTGTGCCGAAGTTGTCAACTGTGAACAAATTGGCATTAGTACAACAACCGCACCAATTAGCCGAACTAAACATGCTAGAAAGACATCTCATTTCGCCAGCTATCCTATTTATGAAAATGATCCCATTGATTAAAGGTGCTCAAAAAGGTATCAATGGACAAGTCGTGTGCGTAAAAGCTAATGTTAATAACACCGCTGCATGTTTACCAA
Organism: Amphiura filiformis; assembly: GCF_039555335.1. NCBI lineage: Eukaryota > Metazoa > Echinodermata > Ophiuroidea > Amphilepidida > Amphiuridae > Amphiura > Amphiura filiformis. The sequence goes on along the minus strand of NC_092637.1, from coordinate 66,528,715 downwards.
GACTACCAACGGAACAAAGTCTTATCCGGATCAAGTTAAAACGTCGCCTCATTTACAAAGGACATCATATGTGTCAGGACGTTAATCCAGAAAACGTTAGACAAGCACTTAAATGGTTGAAAGCCAACAATCCGGTATTTGAAGATATCGATATCAACTTTGATCAGTTTGATTCTGTGTTAGACGACCAACTGATTTCCGGCGAACACGATCAAGAAAATGACATCAGCGCAGAACCCCATTCTCCAAATGAGAGCGAACTCGCGACTGAATCTATAGCTAGCGACAGCACAGAATACATCGATATTGATGAAGAGCAAGAGATGCACGACCAAGATGAGGATAGTACTGACAACATAGAAATGTCCGAATACGTCGATGAAGGACAAGACTTGGACAACCATGATGATGTTAATGATGATGATGCTGCTACTAATAATGATGATGACGATGATTGTAGTAATGATGACGAAGATAATGATGATCATCACATTACGAACACATCTGCTCCTCTGTATTCCTTTTTGCACCCGGTTGATTTTTCTCAATATCTTGCTGATAAACATGACGAATCAATCCTCTGTATAGCTCCAGGAGAAGGCAATAGGCCACAAAAGGTTTTGGAAATGGAAGCGCAATCTTTTCCCGCCGAATTCCCGGATGGTTCAAATACTTTCAATGAGGACAGAGAAGATAAATTATCCCCATCTCGCTATTTCAATGCACGCATATTTTCAGCAGACAACAGGTTTGCCAGAAACCCAGAATATATCTTCTTTGCGTTGTATGCAACAGAGGTGCAACAGATTTGTGACAATATTCAAATTGCACTTCGCAGAGGTAGTACCAAGACTGCAGATGGAAGAAAGATAACAGCTTCAATGTTAAGAAACCATGAAGAAGTGAAGGGTCTGATTCGAAGAGATGAAGGATACAGATTCCTAGCCAAGATACGAGGAACGCCCGCTTACTGGGAAAAATCAAAGAGAGATGTTTTCGCAATGATACGCCAACTAGGAATTCCTACCTTTTTTTTTTTTTTTAGTGCTGCTGATAGACGTTGGATTGACATAGACAATGGTATCCTAATATCACAAGGAAAACAGCCAATGACTGCAGAACAGCATAAGAACATGACCTGGGAAGATCATTGTAAGATTATCATGTCAAATCCAGCAACAGCAGCCAGAATGTTTCAGCAAAGAGTCCATGCGTTAATAAATGACGTGATTCTTTCTCCAGCCAATCCTATTGGAAAAGTCGAAGACTACTATTACAGAACCGAATTCCAACAGAGAGGTTGGCCACATATTCACATGATAGCATGGGTGAAAGATGCGCCAGAATTCGATAGAGAATCAGACGAGGAAATTGCGGAATTCATTGACAAATATGTGTCATGTGAACTTCCTCCAGAGGATGACGTCGAATTACATGAAATAGTATCAAAAGTACAGATGCATACTAAATCCCATACAAGGTCATGCAGAAAAACTGGTCAGATATGCCGCTTTAACTATCCTAGGCCACCATCGAACGAAACCTTCATTTGCAGACGTCCAGAACCCATAGACGATCTAGATCTAAATGAACTGGAAGCGGAAGTGAAGCGTGCAGATAGAAAAGAAAGCGAAGAGAATGCAAAGGAGACAATTAAGCAAATGTGGAAAGAAATTGAATCAGCCACCGATGACACAGATTTTGATGAAATCCTCCAGAAAATGCAAATAACACACAGTCAATTTGAAACATGCTTAAGCACACTTGCCAAAAGAAACACCGTCTATCTGAAACGACGTCTCAAAGATCAATGGGTAAACAACTACAATCCTCACTTGATAAGATGTTGGAATGGAAACATGGACATACAGTACATATTAGATCCATTTGCGGCTACAATATACATGCTCTCGTACCTGACGAAGTGTGAAAGAGAAATGGGTGACTTGCTCAGAAACGCACAAAGAGAAGCTAGAGAAGGGAATACCGATGTTCTTACAGAACTTAGAAAAATTGGTAACGTGTACTTGCAACACAGAGAAATCAGTGTAATGGGTGCTATTTACATGGTTTGCAGTATGCCTTTGAAACAAAGCTCACGTAATGTTGTGTTTGTTCAAACTGATGTTGATGGACACAGGATATCGTTGCCACTCCAACAACTTCAAGAGAATGCTGGAAATTCTGAAGAAGTTTGGCTAACTTCCCAAATTGAGAAGTATATCGGTCGACCAAAGATAGCAAAATATGAAAACATGTGCATGGCAAAATTCTTCTCTAGCCATTATCAAGTATCTAGCAAGGAAAGTATACACACAGAAATCGAAACTGATGATCAGACAGATGATGACCAAAGTGATTATGAAGATGGAAGTGTACCAAAAGAAGGAATTAAGAGATGTCGACCAAAGAAAAAGGCTATCGCATTGTCGGGATGCTCAGCGAAAATGAAACAACGAACCACCGGAAAACCAGCTGTCATTCGTTATCCTCGAGTATCAATTCATAGGGATAAAGAGCGTTACCATATGAACATGCTACGCCTATATCTGCCACACAGAAGAAAGCAAATCAAACCTGAATCACATGAAACGTATGAAAGTTATCACTTACAAGGTCGCGTAACCATTAATGGGGAAATCGTTTCAGTTCAAGAAATAGTGCAACACAACATGAAAGAATTCGAACCAGATAACAGTGACCTAGATAATGCATGGGATGCACTCCAAGAAATACCTGACCTTCAGGATGCATGGAATGCTTTAAATCCACAAGGAGAACAACAACAGCAGGATGATAGATTGGAGCGTAATTTGTACGAGGATTCAGATGATGAGCTTGCTGAAATCGAAATTCCTGAATTACAGCAGTCGCAACAACAACGTCAAGATATACCGAGGTGTGCAATAGAAACATGCCGTCCTGAAATTACAGAAGAACAAGCAGAATCTATGATGCGACAGTTGAACAACAAACAACGTCAACTATTTAACTATGTTACCAAGTGGTGCAATGACAAGGCCAGTGACCATACCCTATCACCATTCCACATTTTTCTTACTGGAGGAGCTGGAACTGGAAAATCACATGTGATCAAGTGCATAACGTATTATGCTAGAAAAACCTTTCTTCCAATGACAGAAAATGTTGAGGAAGTGACTGTTCTACTACTTGCCCACATGGGAACTGCCGCCTTTAATATATATGGCCAAACAATCTGTACTGGGTTAAAGATACCTCCCAAAGGATCACATCATTACACGCCTCTTGCAGAAGAATCTGTAAACACGTTGCGAATGAAGTATCGACACCTACAACTTGTCATTATTGATGAAATATCTATGGTGAGTGTACCACAGTTTGACTATATACATGGTCGATTGCAACAGATCAAAGGTTCTTCAGACACCACTTACTTTGGCAATGTGTCAATTCCTGCAGTTGGAGATTTTTACCAACTACCGCCTATTCCCCCAAGAACACCATTGTGTCTTCCACGTGATGATATATTAATGGACCTCTGGAACCTATTCAATGTTGTTGAACTGACAGAAATTATGCGTCAAAAAGATGATGTCGTCTTTGCTCAAATGCTGAACAGACTTCGCACAAGGAAACGAAATGAACAAATAAGCGATATTGATATGAAGTTACTTCAGTCACGTACAGTTTCAGATAGCCATGATAACGGACTCTCCGCTCCCGATGACGCAATGCATCTATTTTATCGCAACGATGATGTCGATGAACATAATGAGAAAATGCTAGCTACCCTGAGTACACATATACATACGATACAAGCCATTGACATTGATCAAACAGGTGGGCGTATCATAAGAATAAATGAGCAACCACATAAGACAAAACGCAAAGATCGCAGCACAACTTTGGCAGATGAACTAAAATTAGCAGTAGGTGCCCGAGTTATGCTGATCTCGAACGTTGATGTGACTGACGGTCTGTGCAATGAAGTTTCTGGTGTATTTAAAGGTATCGAATTCTGCAACTCGACAAATATGCCAACTGTCGTATATGTCAAATTTGATAGTTCTCGTATTGGTGCCAAGGCAAGAATAACAGAATTCATCCCACCACATTATCAAGAATGTACTCCCATAAAGCCACGCAAGGAATCGTTTCAGTTGAAAGGAAAGACGTTTACCACAACCAGAGAACAGATACCGTTAAAACTTTCCTGGGCTGTCACCATTCACAAGATCCAAGGACAAACTACGGACCAAGCAGTAATATCAATGAAATACTTGCAGCAGGCAATGGCATACGTAGCACTAAGTCGAGTCACTCATCTTGATGGAATGTATCTGATGAATTTTGATGCCAAGAGAATCTATTGTGACGAAACTATTGCACCCAATATTGCCAAGATGTCACAATGTGATCTTTCCGTGGCTAACCCTTTATTAGAAATAAATCACAACAACTATTTCATTATTGCACATCATAACATTCAGAGCTTAAATCGACATTTCGAAGATATGAAAAACAATAGCGAGTTCAGAAAAGCTCACGTTATTTGCTTATCTGAAACCTGGTTGACAAGTAGCAATAACCCTGAAACAATTGCAATTGATGGTTACTCATTGGAATCAATCAATTCTGGTAGTGGAAGAGGGGTTGCCATCTATGTTCAAAACAGTGTGAAATACAATGTATTACCATTGATAACTGAGCACTCCGACGTATTAGCGATAAGAACATCAGGAAGAAGCAACTTGCTGATTGCAGCTATATACAAACCTGTTGCAACAAGCTCAAGAGTATTCAATGATGAAATGAATGAGATAACAGCCCAGATTGAAAATCTAGAAACAGATTTTAAAGTCCTTGTGGGAGACTTTAATCGTAACTTGATGAAAGAGCAAGTCCTTCCTGCATTCAGACAATACAATCAAGTGATTGAAGACCCAACTACTACCAAAGGAACTCTTCTGGATCATATATATATCAAACCAACACCGCAGAACTACAGTGCTTCAGTATTGACTTCCTACTACAGTTACCATCATCCAACATTTGTTGCCATAAAGTATTAGGAACTTCAGAGTCTTGATATTGAAGGATACATATTGATTTCAGTCAACTCTAGTAACGGTAAAGGAATAATTGAAATGATCATTTAGTGACACTCCAAAGTGTGTTATTTGCAATTCTATAGAAGACAATGAACACGTTCTTATGGTACAAAAACAATCATTTTAGTTTAAATTCTCCAATTATATGTATCAATTCGTGAAGACGCTATTAATTTTGATGTATCACTGAATACAATTTTTGGATGGAATATCAATGATAAACTTAATATTTTAACCAATATTTCGATTGAATTAGCATTTTTTTCCGAAGTCAAAAATTATTTAAAAAAAAGAGACCAACAAGTTCCTATTAAAAGTTTACTTGTTACAGAATCAAATCAACTCAATGAACTCGACAAGAAAACTTAAAATATAAAGATAAATGAAGCACAATTAAACGGATGTCAGACATGTTCGAATGTTATGTAATATACAAAGTGTAACTCCATCGTGAGTATATAATGGTATTGTTTAAAACTGAAAGTGTTTGTTACAATATATTTGATTTTATATTTGACCATTGTGATCAAAAACACTGAAAAGAGAAAAAATAATTTACAATAATTAATGTGCAATATACTGTATGCTAGTAATAATCAATATCTACATGTGCAATAATAGTGTAATGAACACTACACCAAAAATCTTGTATGCGAAATATAATCGACAGTAATGTATTACATGATAAAATGTGACGTATTTTCATCTACAATTTTAATCAAATATTCCTGTCCAATTTGTTATTTGTATTGAAATATTTTGCAATTATAAATTTGCCATCTTTTAATTATCATAGAGCTCAAAATAGGCTCGTCTGGTCCAGGAGAGCAGGTTTCACTGCTCTTACCGAAACGAGTCCTAAAACTACAGATCCTCAACAAATTGAGAATCTGTGGTTAAAACCAGAATGCGGCAATCTGGATCACTGACGAGGAGCCACATTCGCATTCCCTGATTTGGCCCCCAAGTTCGGCACATTAAACAGGAACAAAATATTCCTAAGCACAATGCAAGAGCAGTTGACCCCATCCGTGACCCAAGGGTCAAGTTATAGGGGTCAAAGGTCAAATTTCGAAATTGGTCCAATCGAGCTTAAAATTAAACAGGAATTATTCTTACGACATTCTAAACATGTTAAAAATATAATAATATTTATGACCCCAAAGGTCAAAGTTTAGGGTCAAAGGTCAACTGCGGCGGCTTGTACTCAGAGTCTGTTGACTCTAGTTACAAGCCGACGACGGATGTCGGCTTGTTCTGTCTCTTCTCAATTCTTTCTTCTTCTTTCTTCTTCTGGCAACTCGTGACATTTTGCGTGACTTGCCACGTTTCGCCCTAGCTCTCTTATGCTTCGACAGATTTCAACCATACTTGAGCCAAATGACCACTGGACTAGGCCAAACCTTCCATTTGACTTTGACCTTGCTGTGACCTTTGACCTAGCTATAATGGTCAAAAGTGTGATTTCACAAAAATGCTACTCCTTCCACAAATTTCATGCAATGATCATGTGACTCATGCATATGAATCAACATGTGGCAGTGCTTAAAACTTCCTAAAAAGAATTGAGGTCAAAGGTCATTAAGGGGTCATTTCCGGTCTGAAAGCTAAAAATATTCAAAAAATCACTGTCTTTACAAAATATATAGCAGAGAGTCGCCATTAGCACACATGCATTGCTACTAGCCAGGGTCTTTAGGATGCCTACAGGTTTGGGGTCAAAGGTCATTAAGGGGTTACTTCCGGTCAAAAACCAAAAATGTTCAAAAAAATTTTATCTCAAAATGTAAACAGACCAGAATAATATAACCAACATACATGAATTAGTGTTCCTTGATGTATGCATGGTATTTTTATTTTGGGGGTCAAAGGTCATTAAGGGGTCACTTCCTGTTTTTAGCTGAATAACTTCAAGAATTTTTATCTCAAGAACTGAACATGTTAGAATTTTTTAATTAAAATTGGAACAATGCATTTTGTCGGTGTACATAAGGTTTTTTTACATTGAGGTCAAAGGTCATTAAAGGGGTCAAAAGGTCAATCAAAATTTTCAAAAAATCAAAATCGATGTATAAGTTCCGATTAAGCTGAAATTCACCAGGAATATTTCTTATGACATCCTAAGCACAGTGCAAGAGCAGTTGACCCCATCCGTAACCCAGGGGTCAAGTTATAGGGGTCAAATTGCGGCTTGTATTCAGCGTCTGTTGACTCTAGTTTCTTCTTTCTTCTGGCAACCGCAATCAACTGCATGTAGCTCCGCAAGGATTGACAGATTTCAACCAAAGTTGACCCAAATGACCATTGGGCTAGGCCAAACCTTCCATTTGACTTTGACCTCGCTGAGACCTTTGACCTAGCTATAATGGTCAAAAATGAAAAAAAAAAAAAAATGCTACTCCTGCCACAAATTTCATGCAATGATCATGTGACTCATGCATATGAATCAACATGTGACAGTGCTTAAAACTTCCTAAAAAGAATTGAGGTCAAAGGTCATTAAGGGGGTCATTTCCGGTCTGAAAGCTAAATATATTCAAAAAATCACTGTCTTTACAAAATATATAGCAGAGAGTCGCCATTAGCACACATGCATTGCTACTAGCCAGGGTCTTTAGGATGCCTACAGGTTTGGGGTCAAAGGTCATTAAGGGTTACTTCCGGTCAAAAACCAAAATGTTCAAAAAATTTTATCTCAAAATGTAAACAGACCAGAATAATATAACCAACATACATGAATTAGTGTTCCCTGATGTATGCATGGTATTTTTATTTTGGGGGTCAAAGGTCATTAAGGGGTCACTTCCTGTTTTTAGCTGAATAACTTCAAGAATTTTTATCTCAAGAACTGAACATGTTAGAATTTTTTAATTAAAATTGGAACAATGCATTTTGTCGGTGTACATGAGGTTTTTTTACATTGAGGTAAAAGGTAATTAAAGGGGACAAAAGGTCAATCAAAAATTTTCAAAAATCAAAATCCATGTATAAGTTCCGATTAAGCTGAAATTCACCAGGAATATTTCTTATGACATCCTAAGCACAGTGTAAGAGCAGTTGACCCCATCCGTAACCCAGGGGTCAAGTTATAGGGTCAAATTGCGGCTTGTATTCAGCGTCTGTTGATTACAAGCCGACGACGATTGTCGGCTTGTTCTGTCTCTTCTCAATTCTTTCTTCTTCTTCTGGCAACTCGTGACATTTTGCGTGACTTGCCACGTTTCGCCCTAGCTCTCTTATGCTTCGACAGATTTCAACCATAGTTGAGCCAAATGACCACTGGACTAGGCCAAACCTTACATTTGACTTTGACCTGACTGTGACCTTTGACCTTGACCTTATGGCCAAAAATGTTGATTTCACAAAAATGCTACTCCTTCCACAAATTACATGCAATGATCATGTGACTCATGCATATGAATCAACATGTGGCAGTGCTTAAAACTTCCTAAAAAGAATTGAGGTCAAAGGTCATTAAGGGGTCATTTCTGGTCAAAGTCTGAAAAATTTGTAAAAAATATTCAAAAAATCACTGTCTGTACAAATTACATAGCAGAGAGTCGCCATTAACACACATGCATTGCTATTAGCCAGGGTCTTTAGGATGTCTACAGTTTTGGGGTCAAATGTCATTAAGGGGTTACTTCCGGTCAAAAACCAAAATTATCAAAAATGTTCAAACAAATTTTATCTCAAAATGTAAACAGACCAGAATAATATAACCAACATACATAAATTAGTGTTCCCTGATGTATGCATGGTATTTTTTATTTTGGGGGTCAAAGGTCATTAAGGGGTCACTTCCTGTTTTTAGCTGAATAACTTCAAGAATTTTTATCTCAAGAACTGAACATGTTAGAATTTTTTATTTAAAATTGGAACAATGCATTTTGTCGGTGTACATAAGGTTTTTTTTTTCATTGAGGTCAAAGGTCATTAAGGGGTCAAAAGGTCAATCAAAAATTTTCAAAAAATCAAAATCCATGTATAAGTTCCGATTAAGCTGAAATTCACCAGGAATATTTCTTATGACATCCAAAGCACAATGCAAGAGCAGTTGACCCCATCCGTAACCCAGGGGTCAAGTTATAGGGGTCAAATTGCGGCTTGTATTCAGCGTCTGTTGACTCTAGTTACACAGCCGTGACGTTAGTCACGGCTGTGTCTTTTTTCTTACAGGTTCTTTCTTCTTTCTTTCTTCTTTCTTTCTTCTTTCTTTCTTCTTTCTGCCGACCATTACATTTGCTCTAGCACTCACATGCTTGGACCGATTTTGACCTGACTTGGTCACAGCCATCATTGTCCATGCCCCTACATGTCACATGAAACTCATGGGGTCAAAGGTCACGCAGGGGTCATAGGGGTCAAAAACGTGATTTCAACTCAAAATGCTTCTTCTCTCACAGATTACGTAGGACAGTGACGCCACTTGCACACATGCATTGTTATTACCCAGTGTCTATGGGGTCCTCACAGATTTGGGGTCAAAGGTCATTAAGGGGTCACTTCCGGTATAAAACGAAAAACCTTCACAAATTTTTATTTGCTAACAAAAACATAGGACAGTACCGGTATGTTCACACATAAATTGTAGTTACCCTGTGCATATGTGGTATTTTTTTATTTAGGGTCAAAGGTCATTAAGGGGCCACTTCCGGTATAAAACGAAATACCTTTAAAATGCTTCTTCTCCCACAAATTACGTAGGACAGTGACACCACTTGCACACATGCATTGCTATTACCCAGTGTCTATGGGGTCCTCACAGATTTGGGGTCAAAGGTCATTAAGGGGTCACTTCCGGTATAAAACGAAAAACCTTCAACATTTTTTATTTGCTAAGAAAAACATAGGACAGTAACGAGTATGTTCACACATGAATTGTGGTTACCCAATTCATATGTGGTATTTTTTTATTTGGGGTCAAAGGTCATTAAGGGCTACTTCCGGTATAAAACGAAAAACCGTCAACATTTTTTATTTGCTAAGAAAAACATAGGACAGTAACGGTATGTTCACACATGAATTGTGGGTACCCAATTCATATGTGGTATTTTTTTATTTGGGGTCAAATGTCATTAAGGGGTCACTTCCGGTCTGAGACCAAAAACCTTCAAAATGCCCCTTCTGCCACAAGTAATATAGCAAAGTGGTGCCACATGCACCCATGCATTGACTTTAGCCAATGTCTATGGCCGTTTTCATATATTTTGGGGTCAAAGGTCATTAGGGGTAACAACACGGCTGTGTTCGTGGGTTAGACCACAGCTTAGTCTAGTTCTTCTTCTTTCTTCTGGCAACTCGTGACATTTTTGCGTGACTTTCCACGTTTCGCCCTAGCTCTCTTATGCTTCGACAGATTTCAACCATACTTGAACCAAATGACCACTGGACTAGGCCAAACCTTCCATTTGACTTTGACCTTGCTGTGACCTTTGACCTAGCTATAATGGTCAAAAATGTGATTTCACAAAAAATACTACTCCTTCCACAAATTTCATGCAATGATCATGTGACTCATGCATATGAATCAACATGTGGCAGTGCTTAAAACTTCCTAAAAAGAATTGAGGTCAAAGGTCATTAAGGGGGTCATTTCCGGTCTGAAAGCTAAAAATATTCAAAAAATCACTGTCTTTACAAATTATATAGCAGAGAGTCGCCATTAGCACACATGCATTGCTACTAGCCAGGGTCTTTAGGATGCCTACAGTTTTGGGGTCAAAGGTCATTAAGGGGTTACTTCCGGTCAAAAACCAAAAAGTTCAAAAATTTTTTTTCTCAAAATGTAAACAGACCAGAGTAATATAACCATCATACATGAATCAGTGTTACCTGATGTATGCATAGTATTTTTATTTTGGGGGTCAAAGGTCATTAAGGGGTCACTTCCTGTTTTTAACTAAATAACTTCAAGAATTTTTATCTCAACAACTGAACATAGTAGAATTTTTAAATTAAAATTAGAACAATGCATTTTGTCGGTGTACATAGGGTTTTTTTTCATTGAGGTCAAAGGTCATTAAGGGGTCAAAAGGTCAATCAAAATGTAAAAAAATCAAAATCCATGTTTAAGTTCCGATTAAGCTGAAATTCACCAGGAATATTTCTTATGACATCCTAAGCACAATGCAAGAGCAGTTGACCCCATCCGTAACCCAGGGGTCAAGTTATAGGGGTCAAATTGCGGCTTGTATTCAGCGTCTGTTGACTCTAGTTACAAGCCGACGACGAACGTCGGCTTGTTCTGTCTTCTTCTAATTAAGTTAGGCGTGCAGCCTAACTTATTTTTTTCTTGCCATTTCTTTCTTTCCTCTTCTTACACAGCCGTGACGTTAGTCACGGCTGTGTCTTTTTTCTTACAGGTTCTTTCTTCTTTCTTTCTTCTTCTTTCTTCTTTCTGCCGACCACTATATTTGCTCTAGCACTTACATGCTTACACCGATTTTAACCTAACTTGGTCACAACCATCATTGACCATGCCCCTACATGTCATATGAAACTTGTGGGGTCAAAGGTCACACAGGGGTCATAGAGGTCAAAAACGTGATTTCAACTCAAAATGCTTCTTCTCTCACAGATTACGTAGGACAGTGACACCACTTGCACACATGTATTGTTATTATCCAGTGTCTATGGGGTCCTCACAGATTTGGGGTCAAAGGTCATTAAGGGGCCATTTCCGGTATAAAACGAAAAACATTCAAAAATTTTTATCAGCCAAGAAAAACATTGGAGAGTGATGGTATGTTCACACATGAATTGTGTTTACCCAGTGTATATGTGGTATTTTTTAATAAGGGTCAAAGGTCATGGAGGGGTCACTTCCGGTATAAAACAAAATACCTTTAAATTGCTTCTTCTCCCACAAATTACGTAGGACAGTGACGACACTTGCACACATGTATTGTTATTAACCAGTTTCTATGGGGTCCTCACAAATTTGGGGTCAAAGGTCATTAAGGGTCACTTCCGGTATAAAACGAAATACCTTCAAAAATTTGTATCAGCCAAGAAAAACATTGGAGAGTGATGGTATATTCACACATGAATTGTGTTTACCTAATATACATGTGGTATTATTTCATTTGGGGTCAAAGGTCATTAAGGGGTCACTTCCGGTATAAAACGAAATACCTTCAAAAAATTTTATCAGCCAAGAAAAACATAGCACAGAGACGGTACATTCACACATGAATTGATGTTACTCACGGTTGTTTGATGTATATAGAATTGGCTTCATTATTAATTAAATGCAAACTATAGATGGCGCTATTTATCCTAAATCATATTTCTTTATTTGCAAGACGTAGGTGATTAATACTGCCATTAAAACAGCTGGAATAGGTGAAACAAGCAACAAGTAAATTTTATAAACATATTTTATCAAACAATAAAAGGAATTATTGTATTAAAAGCTTGAAAGCGTAATTTCCAGTAACTAAATAGCGCCACCAATTTTGTCATTAATAGACACAATTTATATCCGAAAAAGTTTTAAAAAATGCTATAAAAGTGAATAATTTTGTAAAATAGGGGAAATTAAAGTTGCAAATGACTCAAAAGCATCTGTATACATTAGCATGATATCGCTTTTAGCTGTTTAAGCCCAAAATTTGGTTGTACATTATGTTTTGTTTGAAAAACTAATAAATGATCCCATCAAACAACCGTGTACTCAGTGTATACGTGGTATTTTTTTATTTCGGGTAAAAGGTCATTAAGGGGTCGCTTCCGGTCTGAGACGAAGACTTTCAAAATGCCCTTTTCTGCCACAAATAACTTGGCAATGTGATTCCACGTGCACACATGCATTGACATTAACCAATGTCTATGGAGTTTTTATATATTTTTGGGTCAAAGGTCAAAGGTTGGGTTAAGGGGTCACAACACGGCTGTGTTCGTGGTCTTAGACCACAGCTATGTCTAGTTCTTCTTCTTTCTCACAATTTGCTACTACTCCCACATCCTTGATCGGATTTCGACCAAACTCAGTCACAAGCAGTATTGGGTAGCTGGCTACAAAAGTTATGGATTTGTTTAACGTCCGAGGTCATCCAGGGGTCACAGGGTCAAATAAGGTCATTTTAACCGAAAATGCTCCGATTGAGCTGAAATTTAAATGCAATGATCCTTATGACATTCTAACCATGTTTAAAACATGTTTAAATTTATTTAAGGTCATTAAGGGGCCATAAAGGGGTCAAAGGTCAAGTTTTTCAAAATGCTCCAATTGAGCTGAAATTTAAATGCAATGATCCTTATGACATTCTAAACATTTAAAAAAAAAGATTCATTTAATGTCATTAAGGGGTCATAAAGGGGTCAAAGGTCAAGTTTTTAAAATGCTCCAATTGAGCTGAAATTTATATGCAATGATCCTTATGACATTCTAAACATTTTAAAAACATTTTAAGAATTATTTAAGGTCATGAAGGGGTCATGAAGGGGTCAAAGGTCAAGTTTTCCAAAATGCCCTGATTGAGCTGAAATTTAAATGCAATTAGCCTTATGACATTCTAAACATGTTGAAAATATTTTAAAATTCATTTCAGGTCATTAAGGGGCAATAAAGGGGTCAAAGGTCAAGTTTTCAAAATGCTTCAATTGAGCTGAAATTTAAATGCAATGATCCTTATGACATTCTTAACATGTTTTAAATATTTTGAAATTCATTTAAGGTCATTAAGGGGTCAAAGGTCAAGTTTTCAAAATACCAGCTTTCCACGATCAAGGTATATTAAAATGGCAATTAATGAAACAGTCTTATTAAAATTAATACTATCCAGCACAGTAGGCCTATTGCTGCTTTATCAGATCGTCACAATCATCCGCCTAACTTACCTCGTGCCCTTGCAAAGGGCACAGTTGCTCTAGTCTTCTTCTTACAAGCCGACGACGGATGTCGGCTTGTTCTGTCTCTTCTCAATTCTTCTTTCTTTCTTCTTACAAGCCGACGACGGATGTCGGCTTGTTCTGTCTCTTCTTAATTCTTCTTTCTTCTTTCTTCTTTCTTCTTTCTTCTTTCTTCTGGCAACCGCAATCAACTGCATGTAGCTCCGCAAGGGATTGACAGATTTCAACCAAAGTTGACCCAAATGACCACTGGGCTAGGCCAAACCTTCCATTTGACTTTGACCTCGCTGTGACCTTTGACCTAGCTATAATGGTCAAAAATGTGATTTCAAAAAAAATGCTACTCCTTCCACAAATTTCATGCAATGATCATGTGACTCATGCATATGAATCAACATGTGGCAGTGCTTAAAACTTCCTAAAAAGAATTGAGGTCAAAGGTCATTAAGGGGGTCATTTCCGGTCTGAAAGCTAAAAATATTCAAAAAATCACTGTCTTTACAAAATATATAGCAGAGAGTCGCCATTAGCACACATGCATTGCTACTAGCCAGGGTCTTTAGGATGCCTACAGGTTTGGGGTCAAAGGTCATTAAGGGGTTACTTCCGGTCAAAAACCAAAAATGTTCAAAAATTTTTTATCTCAAAATGTAAACAGACCAGAATAATATAACCAACATACATGAATTAGTGTTCCCTGATGTATGCATGGTATTTTTTATTTTGGGGGTCAAAGGTCATTAAGGGGTCACTTCCTGTTTTTAGCTGAATAACTTCAAGAATTTTTATCTCAAGAACTGAACATGTTAGAATTTTTTAATTAAAATTGGAACAATGCATTTTGTCGGTGTACATAAGGTTTTTATACATTGAGGTCAAAGGTCATTAAAGGGGTCAAAAGGTCAATCAAAAATTTTCAAAAAATCAAAATCGATGTATAAGTTCCGATTAAGCTGAAATTCACCAGGAATATTTCTTATGACATCCTAAGCACAGTGCAAGAGCAGTTGACCCCATCCGTAACCCAGGGGTCAAGTTATAGGGGTCAAATTGCGGCTTGTATTCAGCGTCTGTTGACTCTAGTTTCTTCTTTCTTCTGGCAACCGCAATCAACTGCATGTAGCTCCGCAAGGGATTGACAGATTTCAACCAAAGTTGACCCAAATGACCATTGGGCTAGGCCAAACCTTCCATTTGACTTTGACCTCGCTGTGACCTTTGACCTAGCTATAATGGTCAAAAATGTGATTTCACAAAAAATGCTACTCCTTCCACAAATTTTATGCAATGATCATGTGACTCATGCATATGAATCAACATGTGGCAGTGCTTAAAACTTCCTAAAAAGAATTGAGGTCAAAGGTCATTAAGGGGTCATTTCCGGTCTGAAAGCTAAAAATATTCAAAAAATCACTGTCTTTACAAAATATATAGCAGAGAGTCGCCATTAGCACACATGCATTGCTACTAGCCAGGGTCTTTAGGATGCCTACAGGTTTGGGGTCAAAGGTCATTAAGGGGTTACTTCCGGTCAAAAACCAAAAATGTTCAAAAAATTTTTATCTCAAAATGTAAACAGACCAGAATAATATAACCAACATACATGAATTAGTGTTCCTGATGTATGCATGGTATTTTTATTTTGGGGGTCAAAGGTCATTAAGGGTCACTTCCTGTTTTTAGCTGAATAACTTCAAGAATTTTTATCTCAAGAACTGAACATGTTAGAATTTTTAATTAAAATTGGAACAATGCATTTTGTCGGTGTACATAAGGTTTTTTAACATTGAGGTCAAAGGTCATTAAAGGGGTCAAAAGGTCAATCAAAAATTTTCAAAAAATCAAAATCCATGTATAAGTTCCGATTAAGCTGAAATTCACCAGGAATATTTCTTATGACATCCTAAGCACAGTGCAAGAGCAGTTGACCCCATCCGTAACCCAGGGGTCAAGTTATAGGGTCAAATTGCGGCTTGTATTCAGCGTCTGTTGACTCTAGTTACAAGCCGACGTCAAACGTCGGCTTGTGCTGTCTCTTCTCAATTCTTTCTTCTTCTTCTTTACACAGCCGTGACGTTAGTCACGGCTGTGTCTTTTTTCTTACAGGTTCTTTCTTCTTTCTTTCTTTCTTCTTCTTTCTGCCGACCACTACATTTGCTCTAGCACTTACATGCTTGCACCGATTTTGACCTAACTTGGTCACAACCATCATTGACCATGCCCCTACATGTCACATGAAACTCGTGGGGTCAAAGGTCAAACAGGGTCATAGGGGTCAAAAACGTGATTTCAACTCAAAATGCTTCTTCTCTCACAGATTACGTAGGAGAGTGACACCACATGCACACATGTATTGTTATTAGCCAGTGTCTATGGGGTCCTCACAGATTTGGGGTCAAAGGTCATTAAGGGGTCACTTCCGGTATAAAACGAAAAACCTTCAAATTTTTTTTATTTGCTAAGAAAAACATAGGACAGTAACGGTATGTTCACACATAAATTGTAGTTACCCTGTGTATATGTGGTATTTTTTATTTAGGGTCAAAGGTTATTAAGGGGCCACTTCCGGTATAATACGAAATACGTTTAAAATGCTTCTTCTCCCACAAATTACGTAGGACAGTGACACCACTTGCACACATGCATTGTTATTACCCAGTGTCTATGGGGTCCTCACAGATTTGGGATCAAAGGTCATTAAGGGGTCACTTCCGGTATAAAACGAAAAACCGTCAATTTTTTTTATTTGCTAAGAAAAACATTGGACAGTAACGGTATGTTCACACATGAATTGTGGGTACCCAATTCATATGTGGTATTTTTTATTTAGGGTCAAATGTCATTAAGGGGTCACTTCCGGTCTGAGACGAAAAACCTTCAAAATGCCCCTTCTGCCACAAGTAACATAGCAAAGTGGTGCCACATGCACCCATGCATTGACATTAGCCAATGTCTATGGCCGTTTTCATATATTTTGGGGTCAAAGGTCATTAGGGGTAACAACACGGCTGTGTTCGTGGGTTAGACCACAGCTTAGTCTAGTTTTAAATTTATGATTGACCTTTTGACCCCGTTAATGACGTTTGACCTCAATGAAAAAAAAAAAAACCTTATGTACACCGACAAAATGCATTGTTCCAATTTTAATTAAAAAATTCTACTTTGTTTATTTGTTGAGATAAAAATTCTTAAAGTTATTTAGCTAAAAACAGGAAGTGAACCCTTAATGACCTTTGACCCCCAAAATAAAAATACCGTGCATACATCAGGTAATACCAATTCATGTATGATGGTTATATTGCTCTGGTCTGTTTACATTTTGAGATAAAATTTTTTTTAAATTTTTGATAATTTTGGTTTTGACCGGAAGTAACCCTTAATGACCTTTGACCCCAAAACTGTAGGCATCCTAAAGACCCTAGCTAGTAGCAATGCATCAAGCTAATGGCGACTCTCTGCTATGTAATTTGTAAAGACAGTGATTTTTTGAATATTTTTACAAATTTTTCATACTTTTACCGGAAGTGACCCCTTAATGACCTTTGATCCCAATTCTGTGAAGGACTTTTAGACACTCGTAATAGGCGATGCATGTGCGCAAGTGACGTCATGGTGCTATGTAAAATGTGGAAGAAGAAGCATTTTAGTGAAAATCACGGTTTTGGCCACTGACCGGAAGTGGATGACATTTGATCGGAAGTTGATCATGTGACATCTGTGGCACCACCAATAGTCCTAGTGACCAACTATGATCAACATTGCTGAAAGCATGTGGCTACGATGGTCGATTTAATGATCTTGACAGAAAGAAGAAGAAGAAGAAAGAAGAACGCGGTTAAAAGAATGCACAGCGCCGATGGCGGCTGTGCAACTAGATATATTGCATCCTTAGTAAGGCTGCGAAGTCTAGCCGTGACCTTGAAATGACATCTGATGACCTTGAAATGACCTTCACCACATTTTGCATCATATCCACATAACATATACTAATTTTCATTCAAATTGAATAAACTTTGTAATTTGACCCCTTTTGACCTTTAGTTGACCTCTGGTGACCTTGAAATGACCTCCAATATATTTTGAATCATATCAAGATCACATATACTAATTTTCATCTAAATTGGACAAATATTAGAATTTGACCCCTTTTGACCTTTCGTTGACCTCTGGTGACCTTGAAATGACCTCCAATATATTTTGAATCATATCAAGATCACATATACTAATTTTCATTTAAATTGGACAAACTTTAGAATTTTACCCTTTTGACCCCAAAACAGACCCCTCCTCCATGTTTAAGCCAAATCTGATTACAATCGTATATGAACATAATGCTAGAGCCCTTTTGGCATTATTCTGATGATCACAGCACGTAATATGCAGAAAATATTGAATTTTAAAGTGATTTTCAGTAATCAACCATTTTTGTCCCCTGTTTGACCTTGAACTCAAAATCTGTGAGGACCCCATAGACACCAACTGATGTCAATGCATATGTGTCAGTCGCATCTCTGTACCATAGAATCTGTAGGAAAAGAAGCATTTTGAAGGTATTTGGTTATGTGCCGGAAATACCCCTTAATGACCTTTGACCCCAAATCTGTGAGGACCCCATAGGCCCCGGCTATAGCCAAGGTAAATGTCCAAATCTCGAAACTCTACCATGTAATCTGTAGGAGAAGAAGCATTTTTGGTAAAAATCACATTTTTAGCCAAAATTACTCATGCATGACGTTTGACCCCAAATGGGTCATGTCAAATGTAAAGGCTGGGGTAGTGGAGCTTGTGCCCAACTTTGGTCATAATCGGTCAAATAATAAAGGAGCTAGAGCAAATTATGTTAAATGTTGACAGAAGAAGAAGAAGAACTAGATATATTGCATCCTTAGTAAGGCTGCGAAGTCTAGCCGTGACCTTGAAATGACCTTCACCACATTTTGAATCATATGCACATAACATATACTAATTTTCATTCAAATTGAACAAACTTTGCAATTTGACCCCTTTTGACATTTGGTTGACCTCTGGTGACCTTGAAATGACCTCTAATATATTTTGAATCATATCAAGATCACATATACTAATTTTCATTTCAATCGGACAAACTTTAGAATTTTACCCCTTTTGACCCCAAAACAGACCCCTCCTCCATGTTTAAGCCAAATCTGATTACAACCGTATATGAACATAATGCTAGAGCCCTTTTGGCATTATTCGGATGATCACAGCACGTAATATGCAGAAAATATTGAATTTTAAAGTGATTTTCAGTAATCAACCATTTTTGTCCCCTGTATGACCTTGAACTCAAAATCTGTGAGGACCCCATAGACACCAACTAATGTCAATGCATATGTGTCAGTCGCATCTCTGTACCATAGAATCTGTAGGAAAAGAAGCATTTTGAAGGTATTTGGTTATGTGCCGGAAATACCACCTTAATGACCTTTGACCCCAAATCTGTGAGGACCCCATAGGCCCCGGCTATAGCCAAGGTCAATGTATAAATCTCATTACTGTACCATGTAATCTGTAGGAGAAGAAGCATTTTTGGTAAAAATCACATTTTTAGCCAAAATTACTCATGCATGACGTTTGACCCCAAATGGGTCATGTCAAATGTAACGGCTGGGGTAGTGGAGCTTGTGCCCAAGTTTGGTCATAATCGGTCAAATAATAAAGGAGCTAGAGCAAATTATGTTAAATGTTGACAGAAAGAAGAAGAAGAAGAACTAGATATATTGCATCCTCAGAAGGCTGCGAAGTCCAGCCGTGACCTTGAAGTGACTTCACAGTTATCTGACATGCAGTGTTTGAAATTGGTGCCTCCGATCCCATATACGCTAATTCTTTAGTCATAATGAAGTTAATTATTGTGATTTTTATAACATACATATCTCTAACATTAATATAATAAGGCGTAATCGTGTTGTTGTTTTCCTTGAAAGACGGTATAAAAAGAACACAGCAAAAATGTACATACCTTATACGAGAGCTCATAGCATATAGCAATGTGTTGCAATAGAAAAATGTACCATGGCGTCCGACTTTAGAAAATTAATAATGTGATGGTAATCGGTCAGTGCCATAGAGTGCTATAGAGTGCTTGCACGGAAGGTCATTAGTTCAAATCATCCTCCAGACACGCTCCAGAAGACATGCAAATGCATGCAGCACAATACCAATCACCTGTGTAACTGGTATTGATCAAAGTAATTCTTTTGTACTCCATGCATTTGCATATCTTCTGGAGCGTGTCTGGAGGATGATTTGAACTAATGACCTTCCGTGCAAGCACTCTGTATGGGATTTAAATAAAGTGCATCAAGTCAGTTTCTTTAGTATTATTAACATGCATGACTGACCAAGAGTAAATAGAACCTCTGAATAGAAAGGACAATTATCTGTTTACCAAAGCGGGACAATCTACATTCATAGATTATCTTCTATGAATAGCTGTCTATAAGATGATTATGTAACAGTATCAATAACTTGTGATCTACTCTGTCGTTTAGTGCAGTATGCTCTCACATTTTTTTTAACTATACATCTTATGATTTTTAACGGTGTGTAGAGTAGCCTGCATTAGTGCCTAACTCTGTTATATTGGCTGTTAAGTTAGGCAAATTGTTTTACAATCACCGTTAGAAAGTGTCTGGTTTGCGAAATTGCAATTTTCATTTTAAATCATTCAAATTGGATAAAATGTTCAATTTTACCCCTTTTTGACCTTTGGTTGACCTCTGGTGACCTTGAAAAGACCTCCATTATATTTTGAATCATACTAGAATTACAAATAACAATTTTTATTCAAATTGGATAAACATTTAAATATTACCCCTTTTGACCCCAAAACAGACCCCTCCCCATGTTCAAACCAAATCTGATAATAACCCTATATGCACCCAATGCTATAGTCATTTTGGCATTATTCTGATGATCACAGAACTTAATATGCAGGAAGAAGTGAACTTTAAGGTGATTTTCAGTAATCAACCCTATTTTACCCCTTCATGACCTTGAACTCAAAATCCGTGTTTACCCTATAGACACCAGCTAATGTCAGTGCATATGTGTCAATCTCATCTCTGTACTATGTAATCTGTAGGAAAGGAAGCATTTTGAAAGTATTTGGTTATGTGCAGAAAAAATCCCCTTACTGACCTTTGACCCCAAATCTGTGTTTACCCCATAGACTCCAACTATAGTCGATGCCGATGACCAAGTCTCATTGCGCTACCATGTAATCTGTAAAGAAGAAGCATTTTTGGTAAAAATCGCATTTTTAGCCAAAATTACTCATGCGTGACATTTGACCCCAAATGGGTCATGTCAAATGTAAAGCCTGGTGTAGTGGAGCCTTTGCCCAAGTTTGGTCAGAATCGGTCAAATAATTAGGGAGCTAGAGCCAATTATACCAAATGTTGACAGAAAAAAAGAAAGAAAGAAAGAACTAGATATATTGCATCCTGTAAGGCTGCGAAGTCCAGCCGTGACCTTTAAGTGACTTCACAGTTATCTGACAGTGTTTGAAAATGGTGCCTTCGATCCCATATACGCTAATTTTAGTCATATGAAGTTTATTATTGTGATTTTTATAACGTACATATCTCCAACATTAATATAAGGCGTAATCGTCTTGTTGTTTTCCTTGAAAGACGGTATAAAAAGAACACAGCAAAAATGTACATACCTTATACGAGAGCTCATAGCATATAGCAATGTGTTGCAATAAAAAAAATGTGATATGGCGTCCGACTTTAGAAAATTATTAAAGTGATGGTAATCGATAAGTGCCATAGGGTTTTTTGTACGGAAGGTCATTAGTTCAAATCATCCTCCAGACACGCTCCAGAAGACATACAAATGCACGCAGTACAATACCAATCACCTGTTTAACTGGTATTGATCAAAGTAAATATTTTGTACTCCATGCATTTGCATATCTGTTGGAGCGTGTCTGTAGGATGATTTGAACTAATGACCTTCCGTGCTAGCTTTATATAGGAATTAAAAATGTGAATGAAACACCTCAAGTCAATTTCTTTAGTATTATTAACATGCATGACTGACCAAGAGTAAATAGAACCTCTGAATAGAAAGGACTATTATCTGTGTACCAAAGCGGGACAATCTACATTCATAGATTATCTTCTGTGAATAGCTGTCTATAAGATGATTATGTAACTGTATCAATAACTTGTGATCTAGTCTGTAGTTTAGTGCGGTATGCTCTCAAATTTTTGCCTAACTATACATCTTATATACATCTTATGATTTTTAACGGTGTGTAGAGTAGCCTGCATTAGTGCCTAACTCTGTTATATTGGCTGTTAAGTTAGGCAAATTGTTTTACAATCACCGTTAGAAAGTGTTTGGTTTGCGAAATTGCAATTTTCATTTTAAAATCATTTAAATTGGATAAAATGTTAAATTTTACACCCTTTTGACCTTTGGTTGACCTCTGGTGACCTTGAAATGACCTCCATCATATTTTGAATCCTACCGTGATTACATATACTAATTTTCAATTGAATTGGGCAAATTTCAAAATTTTACCCCTTTTGACCCCAAAAGAGACCCCTCCCCATGTCCAAGCCAAATCTGATTATAACCCTATATGCACCCAATGCTATAGTCATTTTGGCATTATTCTGATGATCACAGCACTTAATATGCAGGAAAAAGTGAACTTTAAGGTGATTTTCAGTAATCAACCCTATTTTACCCCTTCATGACCTTGAACTCAAAATCCGTGTTTACCCTATAGACACCAGCTAATGTCAGTGCATATGTGTCAATCTCATCTCTGTACTATGTAATCTGTAGGAAAGGAAGCATTTTGAAAGTATTTGGTTATGTGCAGAAAAAATCCCTTAATGACCTTTGACCCCAAATCTGTGTTTACCCCATAGACTCCAACTATAGTCGATGCCGATGACCAAGTTTCATTGCGCTACCATGTAATCTGTAAAAGAAGAAGCATTTTTGGTAAAATTCGCATTTTTAGCCAAAATTACTCATGCGTGACATTTGACCCCAAATGGGTCATGTCAAATGTAAAGGCTGGGGTAGTGGAGCCTTTGCCCAAGTTTGGTTATAATCGGTCAAATAATTAGGGAGCTAGTCCCAATTATATCAAATGTTGACAGAAAGAAAGAAAGAAAGAAAGAAGAAGCAGAAACCGCTGGGATGCAAGAGTCCAGCCGTTGCTCGGCTGGACTAAAGAAAGAAAGAACTAGATCTGGTTACAGATCTGGACCTAGCCGGGCCGGAAATGCCAGTCTTAAAGTTTATGGACATCTCACACCATTAATGGTGCATCACTTTAGCATGTAGGGGCTTTATCCGTCTTCCATAGGCTGAGATACAGCTACTTTTCCGTAATTTTAAACATTTTTTTTGCACATTTGATGTTTTGACCTCCTTAATGACCTTTGACCCCAATATAAAAAACCTTATATACACCAAGAAAATGCATTGTTACAGTTTAAATTAAAAAATCTACTATGCTTAGTTATGGAGATAAAAATTCTTGAAGTTATTTAGCTTAAAACCGGAAATGACGTCTAAATGACCAATGAACAAAAAAATAAAAATACAGTGCATACATCGCGTAACACTAATGCATATATGAAATTTATGTTACTCTGGTCTGGTTACGTTTTGAGATTTAAAAAAATGAACATATTTGATGATTTTTGGTTTTTGACCGGAAACGACCCCTTAATGACCTTTGACCCCGAAACTGTAGACACCCCAAAGACCCTGGTTTGTAGCAATGCATGTGTGCTAATGACAACACTCTGCTATGTAATTTGTAAAAACAGTGATTTTTTTGAATATTTTTAACTTTCAGACCGGAAATGACCCCCTTAATGACCTTTGACCCAAATTATGTGAATAATTTATAAGCACTGGATATAGCCGATGCATATGTGCAAGTGACGTCATTATAGGATGTAACATGTAGGAGAAGAAGCATTTTGAAGATATTTGGTTTTATACCGGAAATGACCCCTTAATGACCTTTGACCCCAAATTTGTGAATATCCTATAGACACTGGATATAGCCGATGCATATGTGCAAGTGACGTCATTGTAGGATGTAACATGTAGGAGAAGAAACAATTTGAAATTTGTTGCCAGAAAGAAAGAAAGAAAGAAAGAAGAAAGATCCGATAGCATCACAAGACCTAGCCGGTGTCCCGGCTAGGTAAGAAGAAACCACTGGGATTCAAGAGTCCAGCCGTTGCTCGGCTGGACTAAAGAAAGAAGAAGCAGAAACCGCTGGGATGCAAGAGTCCAGCCGTTGCTCGGCTGGACTAAGAAGCAGAAACCGCTGGGATGCAAGAGTCCAGCCGTTGCTCGGCTGGACTAAGAAGAAGAAGAAGAAGAAGAAAGAAACTACTGAAACAGGAGTCTAGCCGCCGCTCAGCTAGACTAATAAATGATTGGAACGTTCTGATAATAATAAGGCTGATAGCACATGCGCCGATGACTGAATACTGAGAAGCCTACTGAGAAAAGTAGTAGGGGAATACAAGTGTTGAAAGTGACTTGCCGGAATCATTGCATGGTGAACGGAATTGCTTCAGGGCTTGGTAATAATCCTTAGAAAGCCTATTTAATATTATGTAATGTATAGTGAAGAATGAAAAGGATTAGAACCATAGTGTTGCTTTATCGTAGCAGTTGCCTATACACCGAATACACAGTCATAGTGGGTGATTATAAAAGGTCGGGAACTCTATAAAACGATGATAAAATCTGTTTGGGCGTTCGCCGGCGCGGCAAATTCGGGATAAATCCTGGCAACTCATCTGGCACACATCAACTCGCCATCATGTTGTTTTTGTGTCAGATGGACGGTGAAGAATAACACAGAACTCCTATGACCGGTATAGGCTCTTATCGCGTGACTGATAGCCGATGCAGAGACTGCTGCAGTAATTAAAAAGACCAAAATGACCCACTTAATGACGGTTGATCTAAAATCTGTGAAGACCCCTAAACTACATTAGTCAATAAACAGTTTGAGTAAATTTCGTGGAATTCTGTCAACTGCTCTAGGAGAAGAAGGGAATTGCGCTAAATTGAAAAAGCGTGAAGAGATACAAGAGTCTAGCAGCCGCTCGGCTAGACTAAGAAGAAGAAGAAGAAGAAGAAGAAGAAGAAGAAGAAAGAAACTACTGGGAAACAGGAGTCTAGCCGCCGCTCGGCTAGACTAACTAGATATATTGCATCCTTAAAAGGCTGCGAAGTCTAGCCGTGACCTTGAAATGACCTTGAAATGACCTTCACCACGTTTTGCATCATATCAAACAACTGTGTGATATTTGACCGCACGATTGTCATGTGACAAAGCGTGGTCACGGGCAGTGATTGCCTGTGGTAAAGTTTTTACGTGTACTTCAAATAATTAATTGGTGTGGCCCCTGCATTGCATACGTGCTCCGTGTAGATTTCGCCAGGCGCACAACACTAAATCCTTCCGCATTTGGTGTAACCCTTCATAGTCCCGGTAAAAAAATAGTGCCTAAGCGAAATATATCGGCGTTCCGAGGGAACCGAATTTTGAGTGACTCTTGGTTGAGTTGATAAAAACGATAGAATAAGAGCTCAACCTTACAAATTTGTTCAGAAAACGTTCCGAATCGAATGTGCATGGGTGACAGGCTCTCGGAACAATAGCATGGCCGTAACTGGGAAGGAGGCGCAAGTGTCTGCTAAAACTCGGGATGGCGCTGTTCAGGGTTTCGTATCTGTCAAGTTTGTCTTAATTTATTTCAAAAAATCAAATTTAAATACAAAATAATATTTAAGACATTTGTGCGATCAAAATATTAATAAATGATTGGAACGTTCTGATAATAATAAGGCTGATAGCACATGCGCCGATGACTGAATACTGAGAAGCCTACTGAGAAAAGTAGTAGGGAATACAAGTGTATAAAGTGACTTGCCGGAATCATTGCATGGTGAACGGAATTGCTTCAGGGCTTGGTAATAATCCTTAGAAAGCCTATTTAATATTATGTAATGTATAGTGAAGAATGAAAAGGATTAGAACCATAGTGTTGCTTTATCGTAGCAGTTGCCTATACACCGAATACACAGTCATAGTGGGTGATTAGAAATTGTCTGGGAGTCTATAAAATGATGATAAAATCTGTTTGGGCGTTCGCCGGCGCGGCAAATTCAGGATAAATCCTGGCAACTCATCTGGCACACATCAACTCGCCATCATGTTGTTTTCGTGTCAGATGGACGGTGAAGAATAACACAGAATTCCTATGACCGGTATAGGCTCTTATCGCGTGACTGTTAGCCGATGCAGAGACTGCAGTAATTAAAAAGACCAAAATGACCCACTTAATGACGGTTGATCCGAAATCTATGAAGACCCCTAAACTACATTAGTCAATAAACAGTTGAAGTTAATTTCGTGGAATTCTGTCAAATGCTCTAGGAGAAGAAGGAATGTTGACAGAAAAGTTGACAGAAGAAAGAAATCGCTGAAATGCAAGAGTCCAGCCGTTGCTCAGCTAGACTAAAAAATAGTCACGACTAGCAAAAAAAAAAATATAGATATATATATGAAACAGGTAGGGGTTCGAACCCACACCCGTAGAGCGAGATCAGAGCCACAAGCCGGGGTTCTTACCGCTGCGCTATAGAGGGATGCTGAAGTTTTCTGAACAAATTCCAAGTAGTATGTGTTGGTGTTATTGTATAACATTGAGGTCGGATCTAAATTGTATAGAACTGATGTATAGTGTTGATGATAGTGGTGGAATTAGCATGATAAAAGCACCCATTCATGGTTGAATATTGTGAATAGATTGGATGAATGTTTTTTTTTCTTACCATGTACACTGTAGTATTATGATCAATACCAGTTTATAAAGGACATTTTAGTCAACAATACCGGTCTGACGTAATCCCTGCAGGACTCGGTAATAATCCTTAGAAAGCCTATTTAATATTATGTAATGTATAGTGAAGAATGAAAAGGATTAGAACCATAGTGTTGCTTTATCGTAGCAGTTGCCTATACACCGAATACACAGTCATAGTGGGTGATTAGAAAAGGTAGGGGACTCTATAAAATGATGATAAAATCTGTTTGGGCGTTCGCCGGCGCGGCAAATTCGGATAAATCCTGGCAACTCATCTGGCACACATCAACTCGCCATCATGTTGTTTTCGTGTCAGATGGACGGTGAAGAATAACACAGAATTCCTATGACCGGTATAGGCTGATATCGCGTGACTGTTAGCCGATGCAGAGACTGCAGTAATTAACCCGACATTTAACGTTTTCTGTAATATATTTGTGTTTGCTGGGTAGTAATCGAACTGGGCATATTAGATTATCTATTTTCATTTTGCTTTAGAAAGTAAACAGGGTATTATTTATATAATAATGGAGTTTGTTTCTTGTTATTCAAATAATATACACCAAGACTTCCTAAGCATCCAACACCAATCTCTGTTTAGATTATTTAGACAAATAGCATACACGTGTGAACATAGGCCTATACTAATTTTCCAATAGCCCGCAAAACTCAAATATCACTAATCTGGACTAAATGCTTAGAGCATTATAGATACAGCCAGTCGTATTTGCATATCAATACCGAGGAAAGTAGTTCGATGAAAGAAGATAATCTTCTCTGGTTCGATGCACCCAAGGTGAATCAATGGGTGCTTCCTATTACCTTTAGATTATTTGTCTCAGCATAGCGCCATCATGATTGCAATTGCGTTTACACATAGTCTTGGTTCAGACTCTATGCGGCTATCACGAACATACTAGGAACGACGAGCGTTAGGGCCGACACAAACTGGCTGTGTAGGAGGCTAGTTTGGATGTGAACGGGACTATGACGTTCTACCGCAAAATGCAGAAATCCGTAACCCGTATGGCGTTTGCAGTGAACGCCTCTCCGCAATCTCTCTAGTTTCGTATCACGTACGTCGAAGTTTATATTTTCAACAGGCGAACTGTTGTTAAAACAGAACGACTGGTTAAAAAGTCTACCAATGACCTCAAAAGGTCAAGTCGTCTGTGACAAATAAAAAGACGAAATCGCGACAAGAACTGTCGGTGACTGTCACCCTTGCGAGTGAAAGTTTTCCTAACATATTGGACCAACACCACAGCTGTACAGTTTTTCACAATATAACAGTAATCGAAAGAAAATTGCAAATGTTTTTCACTTTTTCCGCACAAATAATTTTGGGAAAAAAAAATAAAATAAAAAAAAAAAAAAAAAACAATGTTAAAAAAAAATGGAAAAAGAAAATAAATAAAAAAAAACCCTGCATGATTTCCCATGAGTTTTAGCATAATTATTATTATTTATTTCAAATAACAACTTGCCCCAAAATGCACAATGTGGGCCGGGCAAACCTGTAAAACAATTTGCTTTTGTTCCTAAATAGACTTATTATTTCAAACAGAAGAAGATGATTTAATGAACAAACTTAATGTTAGATTTATGTAGAAGTTAAATCTTATTGTAATTTATGGTATTTTAGTAAACAATAATTGGGCATTACAATCATGTAAAAAGTAGAACACATAAGGTGTATCTGTGGAGCAAAGCACCGTGGCTGTGGAGCAATTCACATATTATGGCTTTAAGGGTAGAGACAATAGAAATTTTTACCAAAGTAACATATTCTTGTTTATACCATGATATTGTTGTATCTCAATACTATCACAACTTCAGCTGTGTAACTTACCTAAAAAGTGGTTCTTTTAATAATTATTAAAAATACAATAAATAAAATCACTCTGCGCTTTTAGTACTGACCAGACTATAGTAATATTTTTTTTCTTCTGTGCACACGATACAATATTATGCAATACTAGCAGCTAATATTAATCACGCTTCAGTGGCAAGTACCTCTAACTGGTATTGAAATTTGTCTTGTCCGGGGGCGCTCAGTGGCGTTATTTTCTAGGGTCTATGGTGAAGGTGACTGATGCGTAGTAGGCCTATGTAGGGCTGTAAAAAACATGTTCAATGATTTTATCCGGAGAATGTAGAAATCCATGAATCAGCAAAATTTAGATTTTAGCACCTTGCCCAGCACCTTTGTTAGTTTCGATGTGCAAAACATTAAGTTATTTTACATGAATCTGTAATTTCTCTACTCAGTAGAGAAATTAGCTACATGCATTTGAACGGGGCTTCAACTTTATCAATAGGGCCTACTGCTGCTTTCCTCGGTTCTTGCCAAAACGTTTTAAAATATCTAATGACAATGATTTATCCTTCATTTTTCGGCATTTTATATACAATTTAAATTTGTTTTACCATTTTATACTTTCGCTGATATCACTTAATAACTCATACATATCACCCAGAACACATGGTTTGCCATCCACCACCGTACCCCTCTCCCCCACCCCCCCACACACACTTTTTTCCATTGGATCTATCGTCATCCTAATTCAGACGCTTTTATTGTTTCATTTACAACTTTTATTAATGATATTTATCACTAATGATGTTGCCGAATAGTCTTTTGAGATTAGTAGGCCTCATTCTCATATAATTGAAGTGCTCCCCCGAATAGCAAGATAATGGCATGCTTATGCTTAGTTTTGACATGTAAGAATACAAAATGATTTCGTGAGTTCTTAATGGGGAGTTATAAGCTCCATTGCAAAGTGAAAGCAGAGCGAGGTGTGTGGATGTGAGGGGCGTGTGTTGTGTTTATGGGGAGGGGTGGGTGATAACAGCTGCCTGGTATCATTCAACATTTCACTGTTACCATGGTTACGGCTTGCAATTTGAAGGCAGCGGGACATAGGATGCTCTCACGAACAACTTTTACCACCTGATGAACAATCTCAAATGCTCTACTTTGCACCAACATGACAGTATATAGGCCCATGAAAGTCAATTCCGAGTTTATCGTCACTTTTTTTTCCAGGTTGGTGAGGTGACTTTTTCATTTTTCATTATTTCATCAGATCTCATTATTGACCTAAAATGCGTGTTGATTTAAAGCCAAACTCATACATTTGATTTATAAACATGTTTTTTATATGGGTTAGGACTAGAAAAGTTAGAAAAGAGCCTGGTTTTGCATCCAAGTTATGAATATATGTTTTACAAACGAAAATATATGTTTCCAATTGCTAAAACTGGTGAAAACACTGATACTTTGGAAATAATGAATTATTTATTAGGCATTTTTGAAAATTTGACGCGGGTATTTTTGGTTTCCAAAAAGTGCCGCGGGCGGGGGACGATAAACTCGGAATCGCCTTTCACGCGCCTTATAGGAAATATATTCCATCAGTTAATGGTTTTATAGTTTATTATTTCGGTTTACCAAAAATGAAGAAATAATATAAGTAATAACTGTAAAAAATGGTTTATGTCCAGTTGCAGCCAAAATAATGGGATAAATTAAAGAATAAAACGCACTATACTATATCTTGGAGCTGTACATAGCGATATTCCTAAACCAACAAACCTACGGTATAACTCACGATAATAAACTCTCTTTTTTCCCCATTCATTTATCTAATGTAAATAACAAAGAGACGCTTATTATAGGGCCTACGCCAGACTGAGCACAGCTGTTGCAAAATTGATCAAGGTCCAGGTGGTGGTCGCTGTGCATTCTCTAAATTCAGTAAATTGCCATAGTCAACCGTGTAATTGAATGGGATTTGAAATTTTAAAACGCTTGAAATATCACAAACAAATAGGCCTATGTTAATAAATAATATAAATACATGCTAAAACTGTTGGGGTTCGATAATGAACCCCACAAAATACCATACGGCCGGGCGGTTTCACAAGTTGCCGGCTCTATCATGCCACTCGCCGCCTGTCAAGATCCAAAAACTTCTCAACACATTACCACAGACATTATACAGTAGGATCAAGGACGTTGGTTCGAATCAATTGTTTAAAATCAATCAATATATGGGAAAGAATCAGAATTCCAATACGCTCAGTGCATTCTGTCAGAATCGGAAAGGACAACATATTGACACGTTGTAACTAGGTGTTAACGTATGACTGGTGGAGTGCGCAATTTTGCAATATTTTCGCCATTTTACAATATACAAATATGCTCATAAGTTTGCCAATAGCAAAGATCAAGGATCTGGAATAAGTCATAGTTGAACCGGAATATATTTGCCAACTATGTTCTACGTTGGAGGTAAGTTCATAATGTTCTTCATAGCAAGAACAGTAAAAGCACTGGCAAAAATGCAACTTTTTACTAAAACGCCATATTCCGCGATAGTCCATCTTTACATGACTTTGGCGAACACTTTTGGTTCTCGTTTAAATTCTACCGATAGCACAGTCGATCTAATGTTATCTGCGGTTAGAGGACAGTTTAGAGAACTCTTTTGGCTGGTTGTTTGGTTAAAAAAACCCATAATTTTTAAAATATCGGGATTCAAGCAGGCGACCCGCATGCTGTGCAAAAGACGTTACAAATTGTCAATGAAAGAGCTTATAAATTAAAATCACGGACATTAAGCTCCACAATAGCCATCTACATTCCAAGCGGAAACGCTTTTCAGAAACATACCCATCTTTTTTCAGCAATCGCTGAAACCTAAATATGCAATTCCAGGCGATTTGTAAAAATAGCGTCAGCATATTTGACTATGAACTTGGGACACCGAAACAAATGCTTGCATTGGTGCCAGACCTATTATAATGATACGATAATTAGGCCCCCAATATTGGCTTTCATTTTAACCATTATTTATTGAACTGAGATTTTTACTTTTTGAGAAATTAATGAATTTATCGAAAAACTTTTCGGAGATCGTCACCTTACCAGCTTCACCCCTTAACTGATTATTTTCAACAATCTACATGTGACCATTATTGAGGAAAACCGGCATAATGGCATGTAGAATACTGTGACATTTTCACGTTATGTGATGTAAACACGTATAACAAAATATATGTTGAAAAAAATATATTGAATGTTTTAAATTATTAAAGTATTTGTGTTAAAAAACAGACATATTTACTTTAAGAATAAAGATTGCGGCTTTGACATTTTCGAAAAATCAACAACGTAGGTCTATTTCTATGGCCTTGTTAATTTCAAAAGATTGGCGTCGACACTCGTTTCGTCATTATTTATTTTTTGCCAACAAGTTTGCAAATAATTGCAATATGTTAATAATGTAAAAACATATTGTCACCAATTTTAATATTCTAATTTCAAAATGTAATTTCAAGTTGGTGTAGACTGGCTGGTACTTTAGGCTTACCATTTCCAAAATTAATTTAAAAGTTAACGAATTTCGAACCACGTGGCATGCTGGTGTAGATTGGTTGGTAGGCCTACTTTTATACCTATGCTTACAATTTCGACTTTAGAGCATCATTTCCATCATTTCACTACCTGACTCGAGTGGAGAGACATCATTTAATATCAGCTGCAAAAAAATAATTTATTTGGTGATCCAGATTTTGTAACTAAATCAGAAAGATGAAGTTGCTCGTCATTTTGTGTCTGTTTGCTGTAGTCGCTGTTACCGTGTCAACAGGTGAGTTAAATTGGGTTTTCTTGGTTATGTTCCTACTTTGGTCTTACTTAGGCCTACGTGTATTTGGATCAATATATTAAACATAATTATTTATCATTCTTCTAATCTCTGGTTAATTTCGTCTCGCGTGACGATGGTATCTAAAAAACAATTTCCTCTTTTGTCATTCATTTTAAGACATAATGTGACATGGTATATCAAAAGAGACACTTTTGGGAAGGTTGTCAATTTTGAGTGTTTTACATTATCTTAGATAAATAGATATTTTGCTCCACAACGCCGTTTTCCCCAATGAAATCGGACATTCCTAGGGCCAAAAACAAAGTGTTTGTTTGCCTAGACACGACCGACCCAAAAAATCAAAAAACATCAAACACTTTTTTTTATAAGGATATCAAAATCAAGAAAATGATGTTTTTCCTATAAAAATACCAAATGACACTTGAAAGTTAATATTCGTGGAAATCACAGCTTTCGTTATTCCCATTTAGCCCTCCCTAACAATATAGACTATAAGCCATGCTTCTCTATGGCCCTTGGTTTTCCACTTTTGTAGTCCCCTCTTGGGCAGAACATGAAAACACAACAAATCAAGAATAAAGATATGTCTGAATTAATATCCAAAAAGTTCCCACGTTTTACTTGGCACATTTAGGAGTTATTTAGGGTTAAAAATGTGTTTTTCGTGATTTTTTCCATTTTTGCCAAAAATGTCAAATATTAAAATAGCTGTAACTTTAAAAATAAATTGAGTAGAAATTTCATTCCTGTTGTAGATGTTACATGTCACATGCATGTCCAACACTGGTAAATAAAACTGTCACAGCACAACTCTAAAATATAAAAAAAATGGCAAAAATCATATTTTTTTGCTATTTTGGCCATTTTTGACCTAAAAATTTAATTTTTGCATGGGGAAAAAATAAATATATATTTTATTGATTTAAAATATATGTCATTATGTTATCCTAGTTATTCTGAACAAAAATGTTAATGATGGTGAATGCCTGTGACCTATAGTTTTTGACCTATGGCCCTTTCAAATTAACATATGGACTAAAATGTTTTTGTTCAATATTTCCAATATTACGCCAAAAATGATCCTTTATGGCCATTTTAACCAACGTGTTAGTTTTTGGAAAGTGGGAACGTCACTTAAGGTAGCTGTGTACTCTCAGATACGCATGTAGTAAAAGTGCCATAACTTTGTAATTATTCACGCAAGACATGTAAAAGTATACATTTTTATAAAGGCAAGACATCAATGAATCTCAATATAAATACAGTTTTGGTGTAAAAACAACAATTATGAAGAAAATCACAAAAAAGTGAATTTTGGCAATTTTTGTTCGGTACATCATAACAAAAAAACACTCTTTCCAAAAATTATTGTTTTGCTTTTTCTTAATCTTGAGGCACCATTCCAAAAACGTTTTTTTTAGTTTTTTGATATTGGCCTTATTTTTGGAGATATTGACCATATAAGGCATCAAAATGAACTTTTAAAATTCACAACCACCTATTTGCACAAAATGATGCCTAAAATTGGAAATAGACCAAAATATAAAAAAAATGAGAAAACCGTTTCTTAAGTCAATCATGCTTTTTATGATGAGCATAATTGCTGACCTATAGATGCTATATTTATTGAGTTATCGTGTACCTAAATCGTCATTTTACCGAGAAAATGAACATTGAAATAAAGCCCGTTGAAGTTTAAAGTGGTCACATTTTGCACTTTGATCGAAGCTTACAGGAGAATGCGGCAGTTCTCGTTTTTCTACCTTACATTACGTGAACATCGGGTAAATCCACAGCCCCTTGAGAAGTTTGGGCGAAATCTATTCATATCTTGATGTTTAAATCGGGGGAAAGAACTTGAAGAAAATCACATTTTATCAGCTAAAACGGAGCCATTTGACCGCTAGGTTTTTGTGAAATCAGTGCTTCCGTGGTGTTTCAATTCCATAAGATGCGCCGCGCATGCAGATAAGCGTCGCACAGTGACATCGCCCCGATATCTTCATAGTAGAAATCGCCATGGTAGGTTGAATCCACAGCCACCCATGACCATTTTATTCGGACCTTATGAGATGCATATTATTAGCGAAGTGACCTGACTAAGGCTACTGACATAGACGGGGTAATTGATTTCTCGCTCTGTGAGCAAGCTTGTATACGACATTGCGGTCAATGGTTATACTCTCTCCACTTGAGTGAGTGCCGCTATAGCCTCCTGTGCGCTGTAGTCCATACAAGACCAACGCAATATAAAATTGAGAGTCTTGGTCAAATTTTGAGTTCAAAGCGCACGGCCAATTTTCAAAGCGCACGCTAACGACTATAATATCTGTTCAACACGTATTTTCAAGTGTATGAGACCACATCTGGTTTCTTGAGAAAAATTCATTTACGGGAGATATTCATCATTGTCTAACTCAGTATCCGAAGATTTTCGTCTGATATCAAAATCGTGCATAGCAATTCACGTGTATCGATCCCGTGTATTCATTTTAATGTCACTGCTGCACCAAATAATTATTAGCCAGGCGATGTCGGTGTGCGTCGCGTATGAGTAGCGTATCTGTGCGTTACCAAATTGCGCGATACGCAACGCGATGCGTTGTTGCGCGCGTGTACCCTGCTGGTACAACAAAGATTTTCTTTCCTTTTAAATTTCAAACACGAGTGGAATAGTGAAATAAAATCCTTAAAATATTGCAGTTGGAGTTTATAAATCTGGATTTTCATTCCTTGTATTTATAAAAAACATAACAAAGTACAAACATATAAAAAAAACTCAATTTCGCGAAAGAAACCATGTCTAGAGTACACAGCCGCGTTAATATTATGACAATGTAATATTGTACTTTAATGTTAAGCTATTTCAAGATCCACTAGTATGCCCACTACCGGGGTAGCAGCAATTTTATCTACTTTCAATGCAGTAAAATTTTGACTAAAATGATTTTGCTGCATTGAAATTAGTCAAATATTGATGATATAATTGCTGCTGCCATGGAAACCGAGCTACCAGTGGATCTACAAATAGCTGAAAACGAAAGTACTATAATATATCCATAATATAAACGAAGTTCCCACTTTCCAAACACTGAAAAGTTTGTTAAAATTACTAAAAATGACATTTTCAGCCTAATATTGGAAAAATTCACAAAATCATGCATATTTAGTCCACATGTGATCATTAAAAGGCCCATATAGATAAAAAAAACTATAGGTCACAGACAATTTTTGTTCCAAATAAGTAGATTGACATAATGACATACTTTTTAAGTCAATAACATTTTTAGGTCAAAAATGGCCAAAATAGCAAAAAAATACGATTTTTGCCATTTTTTTAAAATATTTTAGTGTTGTGCTGTGACATTTTTATTCACTAGTGTTGGAAATGCATCTGACATGTAACATCTCCAATAGAAATGAAACTTCTACTCAATTTATTTTTAAAGTTACAGCTATTTTAATATTTGACATTTTTGGGCAAAATGGAAACAAATCACGAAAAACACATTTTTAACCCTAAATAACTCCTAAATGTGCTAAGTAAAACATATCTTTAATCTTGATTTGTTATGTTTTCATGTTCTGCCGAAGAGGGGACTACAGAAGTGAAAGATAAATGCCCATGGCCCATAGTCTAATATTTGTGACGTGTCATGTCAAAAGCAGACACTTTCGGGCAGGTTATCAATTTTGAGGTTTTTTATATATCTTAAATATAGAGAAATTTTGGTCCACAATGCTGTTTTCCCCAATGAAATCGGACACTCGTAAGCGAAGATATTGAGTTCGTAAGTTACCGTATGATATTATAAAAGTGGACATTGAGATATTGGCCTTTAAAAATATTATCGACAATGTTGAGAAGTAGGAATTACCTTGAAAATATCTCAAAAAATACAAGATGCCAATTATTTTCTGGTCTGAAACTATCAGACAATATTTTTAACATTAATAACATCACAAATTTGCAATAAACCCAAATTGTGAAAAAATCACCCCGGGCAGATTTTTGGCTATTTGTCCATTTACGATCCTGCCCAAAAGTGTCTGCTTTTGACATGACACGTCGCATTTTACCGTCAATCAACATCAATATAGAGAGCCAAGCACGACAAATATGATCTGGGATTTTGTACTCCAGCCCGTCATCTTTGTAACAAGCATGCATTTATACTGAATTTATACTGAATCTTTATAATAAAGATTTTGTGCCAAAGAGATTAAACTTTACATGGTATGGTTGAAATACATACACTCCTATATCAAAACAGCTAATCAGAAAAGCCGTTAGAAAAGTACGCGGAGTGCACTGATTGTGTATACTGTGCATTTCGCATACTACGCGCAGTCCTTTCGCACGCGTTCGCGTCGCGTAGGATTGATTCATTTTTCGGGTGGGTTGATGCATTTATTATTGGTCCTATTTTTCAACATTTTTAATGATAATTTTATTATAAAACAGAAAAAAAATGTCCCCAGGTTTTTTCCTTTGTGTCAATTTTAATAGCACGTCGGTGGTGAAGCAAATTTTTTTTTTTTTGCCCCTGGATGAAGCAAAAAAACCCTTTTTGCAACACCTCGGAGAGACAAAATTTTTGTTTTACTCCTCGGTGAGGCAATTTTTTAATTAGTAAAGTTCTATAATTTCATCGATTTGTGAAATTTTGTCCATATTCTTGATAATTTTTACGTTTTGTAGTATCTAAATTTCGCGTTTTGGGGGGAAAGAGGCCAGGAAAATATGGGGAGAGGGACCGATTTCGGATATGTGTTAATACAAAGAAACCATTGAAATAATGTACCTATTTATTCTTTTGATAGGTCGTCCTGATTTGAAACAGTAAGCTTACATGTTCACAGAATGGCAATGAAAATGATAGGGTAAATGTCGTATTTTTTGCAATGACAACACAATTATTCCCTACATTATTTCTTTTAGGAACCAGTAACACATGCATATCAAAATTTTATGAATCAGCCTAGGGGAACATTAAAAATAATTTATTTTAACTCAGCATATCAGGCCAAATGGTCCAAAATGGAGTTCTGAGATATGCACAATTTAGTTTCATGTACTCACTATTTCACAGTATCAATTCACAATCCCATAATATTTCAGTGCTCCTGTATTATTACTGATAATCCTTATTACACGGGAAGTATCAATTGATTTTCACAAAACTTGCAGAAATTGATAAATTCCTGCAAAACTTCCAGTTATCGATGTCATGTTCAAACCATCTGCAAAGTTGTTTACAATGCTAGTTAGTGTTACCAGGGCCAAGGTGATAGTACTTAATTTTAAAGATTTTGTCTAGTATAGTGCTGGTTGAATACTCTTGCTCCACTCACTAGGATCCACAACATGCTCATCTATTAAGGCAGTTCTTTAACCCCAATACATTGTACGTCCATTGAATGACCTTTGAAAATTTGGGTACAAAAACTCATACTCTGAAACTTGAGGTCAAATTTTGCACTATGGTTGTTTAATTAAGGTTATTGAACTATGCCATTGAGATGAGGACATTGTGGTTCATAGTGACTGTGCTCATGCTTCAGTGGTTTTAGAAAAGTATGGTTCATGCACTGGCAACACATGAAAAAATAATCATTATAAGCATGATAAGGGGGCACATTACTAAATAAATGTCCCATTGAAATACATGTGAAAATAGTCCTGGGGAGGGTAGAATGGGGGGGTCATTATTTGGCAAACATTTACAGTGCATCTTTATAAGGCTTATGAAGCACTACAGAAACATTCAAATCTGCAATGATTTTCCTGCTCGCATCGAATATACTAGTAAGCCTATCTAGGCCATTTAGAGTTTCCATATTGGCAAATTTAGGCTGGCCGAGAGCAGGGGAGGAAGAGGGGAAATGTTGGAACACCTTTTAAAATGAAACCCTTCTCTTTCTTCCATAAGTTACACCAAATTCGGAAGGATTTAGTGTTGTGCCCCTTTAAAACAAGAACTGTCTTTAAAAAAAGAATTAGTGCTGTAGGACATCTAGAGCAAATATTGATAAACAAAAATAATTTTAAAAAATACTTTGTTGATACAATTTTTCAATCTACATCTCTGAGATGTTTAATATAATACATATACTTTGTAAATAAAAAATAAAAAACAAAAGACAAGTTGAGTGGAATTTTCACCCTACGTAACCTTAAAAGGACATTGTTTGTTTGTTTGTTTGTTTGTTTAAGTTAGCTTTCGGGTTATATGTAAGATAAGAAAAGCTTAGATAAGATTATGTAAGTTGAGAAAATAAAATGTAATGAACTTAATGACATGTTAAGGGGTGGGATATGAACGTTTGGTCAGTATTTATTGGGGGACATTAGAGCACATCAGACATATCGAATTGCATTCTAAATACGAAGAATGTCCTTCTGATATCAAATAATTTTAATTCGCAATGTAATACACAGTTTATGGCAAATCATTAAAAATTGATATTTTTGATATTTAACAGTACTCGAAGTATCTGATGATTTATACTTAAGTGTATGTAAGTGGGATGAAAAGCCGACGATCAATTGAAAATGTTGACCTTTCGTATTGAAGATATGGATTTTTTGGGAAAAAATCCATATTTTCAATATGAAAGGTCAAAATTTTCACTTGATTGTCGGCTTTTCCTCCCAGCTACATACACTTTAAGAATATATCATTAGATTTATAAAATTTACTTCGAGGTCTGTTATATATCAAAATGTGGAAAATATCAAATTTTAATAATTTGTCATAAAATTTGTATTGTGATTTTCAAAAAATGAAAATTATTTGATATCAGAAAGACATTCTGCGTATTCAGAATGCAATTCGATATGTCTGACGTGCTCTCATGTCCCACAATAAATACTGTCCAAACGTTCATACCCCACCCCTTAATGACATGTTAACAAAATATATGAAACTGACATAATGAGAAAAAAGGAGTGAATTTACACATTATTAACTTAATATAGATATGATTTAAAGCCAATATTATAACATTTTCAAACAAAATAGATCAGCATTTCTTTGCCATAAAATGTTAGCTTTTACTGTGAGATATATCCCCTTTTAATTTGGAGCCGAACAACTACGGCAAAGCAAAGAAAATTGGAATTTACTACACCAGCGCACATATCGCCAATACGTACCACTCCTTCGGTCATGTTGTGGTACGACCCTTTGTTGTGTAGGCCTATATCACCGTCCCATACGCCGTACGTACTGTTATGAACATCGTGTATGCGTTCGACTAATAATTCCATCGTAATAATAAAGCGCGGATTCCGGCGTTTTATTCAAAATCTCGGATTTTGACAAAA
The DNA here is from genome assembly GCF_039555335.1 of Amphiura filiformis. NCBI lineage: Eukaryota > Metazoa > Echinodermata > Ophiuroidea > Amphilepidida > Amphiuridae > Amphiura > Amphiura filiformis. The sequence continues at coordinate 66,488,853 of NC_092637.1, read as the reverse complement.
CTACAGCACCTAGAGTCTTGATTTTTGCAAGGTATATTGGTTCGATAAAGTACAATTTAATCGTGTAAAAAAAGGAATTTTAAAAATTCAGTGAGGGCGTCTTCCTCAGCAAATGTTATAATATGGCTTTAATATAGATATGATTTATAGCCATATTATAACATTTGCTGAAGAGAACGCCCTCAAAAAAATTTTAAATTCAGGTTTTTACACGATTGTAATGTACTTTAGTAAACAAAGATTCTCTGCAAAAATCAAGACTTTAGGTGCTGTAGTTTTGTCAAAGTCCGAGATTTTGAATAAACCGCCGGAACCGTCGTTTTATTATTACGATAGAAATATTAGTCGAACGCGTATGCGATGTCAACATACCCCTACGTACACGGCGTGCGGGACACACACACACGCCAGAGGATCGTACCATATTACAACCGCCGGAGTAACATGCATTGGCGCTAGTAGTAAATTCCAATTTTCTTTGCTTTACCTCACTTGTTCGGCTCAAAATTAAAAGGGGACATATCTGACAGTAAATGCTAACATTTTATTGAAAATGAATACTAATCTATTTTTAAAGAAATGTTATAATAATGGCTTTAATACGTTGAGAAAACAAACAAAACTAAGTATTCAAAATAATTAATAAGCTGTTTATAAATTCTATAATCATAGCTATGCTTTCCCTTAAATAAGTGAAGAAATGTGTATGAAGGCTTATATGTGTAGGCTTACACACTTTGACGAAATTAAGCGAAACAAATCTAAACTTTATTGATTTTCTATCATCAATATCAATGACCAAAGTTACTGGTAAAACCTATTTTCTTATTTACACCATTTTATCAGTTCCGAATGTTTGCCAGCTTTCAAATGGATGCTCCTTAGGCCTAAATCAGAATGGATGAAGAAACGCAGTTAAGGGTTTGATCCTGCTTTTTAGTAAACAACCTGGTTTGTTCGTAGTCTTTGGGGAGGTGTGGTACGCCGCACTCACCCTATTCGCTTGGTGTATGACCTACTTTCCACATGCAGCTATAACACCTGCAAACATTACGAAAATATATGTAAACTAAAATTCTAATTCCAAAATGTAATTCAAAGTTAATGAATTTTGAGGCATGTGATAAGCTGATTTTAGACTGACTGGTACTTTTATGCTTAACGTTTCTAAAATTTAATTTAATATTCACTTGGTTTTGACCTACTTTTTACATGCAGTGTTGCAGAAAATATTCGTGCTGGTATAACACCTGCAAACATTACGATAATTATGTAAAATAGTGTTCCAATTTCAAAATGTAATTTCAAAGTTAATGTCATGAATTTTAAAACACGTTATAAGCTGGTGTAGACTAGTTGGTACTTTTATGTTTCTAAAATTCAATTTAAAATTCACTTGGTTATGACCTACTTTGCACATGCAGTGTTGCAGAAAATATTTGTGCTGGTATAACACCTGCAAACATTACGATATGTAAAATAGTGTTCCATTTCCAAAATGTAATTTCAAAGTTAATGAATTTTGAGGCATGTGATAAGCTGGTGAAGACTGGCTGGTACTTTTAGGCTTACAATTTCTAAAATTTAATTTAAAAGTTAACGAATTTCGAACCACGTGGCAAGCTGGTGTAGATTGGTTGGTAGGCCTACTTTTATACATATGCCTACAATTTTGACTTTGGAGCATCATATGAATCATTTCACTACCTGACTCGAGTGAAGAAACATCGCTTAATATCAGCTGCAAATAAAATAATTTATTGTGATCCAGATTTTGTAAGCAAATCAGAAAGATGAAGTTGCTCGTCATTTTGTGTCTGTTTGCTGCAGTCGCTGTTACCGTGTCAACAGGTAAGTCAATATAAATTATTTAATTTGATTTTGCCAGTTATTTTCATACTTTGGTCTTTAATATATTATATTTCACACTTGTGTAATTGTAAAATTTTTGTACCAATTTTGCTACCAAGACGTCTGCATTGTAGCAAGCATGTGCATAGTTTATATGCCTAATAGTATACATGGCGCTATGTGTTTGGGGTATTATATTGATATATTAGTTGAACCAATGTTTTGGCATCCTTACATCTGAAATGTTAAAACTAGAATTGTTCCATTTTTCTATATGTCCCCTTACGATTCCCACGAGAGGTTGAAGGTCATAATGGTCTAAAACTCAGAAATGGTCCTATCATGTTGTTATATATCTCAAGTTGTTTCTCTTATCGCTAGGAATAAATAAAAATTCCTTTAAAAGGAATGGGGCGCCCTATGGGAGCTTTGATGTGATGTGCTGAAATCAGGGGGGGGGGGCACTCCCACTTTGGAGGTGACGCGTATGTAGGGCTGTTAAGACCCCCCTTTTCAACATCGCTGTCACCCAAAGACCCCATTAGCAGCACGTGCTCTGTCTGTCACCCAAAGACCCCACATTTTTCCTTTAGATTTGTAATCCAAAGACCTAATATTTCCATCTGAACAGCAACGAGTCGTCCATAATTAATTTTGTCAATTCTTTTGAAATAACAAAGCCATTTGAAACCATTTAGAACTAGAAATTCAATTTTCGAGGCTTCTTTTGGCTTTCACCCAAAGACCCCATTTAAAAAAAAGTCATATTCTCACCCAACGCCCCCTAATTTAAATCCAAACGGTCCCTCTCTCACCCAATGACCCCGTATTTTGTACATTTTGCTCTCACCGAATGCCAAAAATCATGCTCTCATCCTTGCAATGATCCCATATTTTTTAAATTTTGCTCTCACCGGATGCCCCTTGTGGCCAGCCATACACATACAATACAACAAGCTTTTCTCATCAGGAATTAGTGCACATAAGACCCATATATCATAAGGATATGGAGAGATACATTAAATTCTAAGAAACCTGCTTCTGAGTAGCAAATTATATCATATTCTGTAAAAATCTCATTTTTTTAAATCACCAATATGCATCTTTTTATGGCAACACTGCTTCCAATCTATACAAGTGCCCAAGCTGTTCTCATCAGATATGAGTGGGGCCAAGTCACCTTCACCACCTCCTATAAGATTAATATCCAGAGTGCTCCGGCATTCGACGCAAATATGTGAAAACTTGCAGTGTTGCCAGCTCCAAAAAAGACATAAAAATGTTTTTTCCAAAACATTTAAAACTTTTTTCGTATGGTATGAAGATGCATCTATATCATGTAACAGTTGGTTTTTGCACAAATGTGTTATGCATTGCTGGAATTAGAACGCCAAAATAGGGTAATTTTCACTTTTTTACCCCGAAATTGACTGAAAATTGCCTAAAACTATTGTGCGTGTTACCATAGCAACAAGCAAAAAATGGACGAACAATGCCCGTCACTGTAACACACTACCAAAGTACTTCAACTCCTCAAGGTATAAGCAAAATCTATTTTTTGACCTTTGCCAACCCTACTGAAAAATTACCTGAACTTACAATAATAGATTTTAATGGGGTTCAAGTCCTGCAAAGGTCGTGGTGAATTCTACTGTAGACATAACTGCATCATGCTAAATTTTGTCTTGTATCCATGAGGGATATACTGCCTTGTTTGAAATACATGCTATATATTTAGTAATAAAGAAGAGGGAGATCAGATATTCCAATCTTTTAAAAATTAAATTGTATGCCTTTTGTTATAATTCATGTAATTGCTATAAATCTCACAGACCTTAAGTACATGTCCAACAAGTTTTCTTTTACTCACTTCGCATGCACCTTGTCAAAATCCCCATTGTCCGAATGAAGAGTGCATACCGGAAGAATGTGCAACATATGCATGGCTAATGGAGCCTGTAAATTAACTCAGTAACACCAAAGTTGGTAACACATTATTGCTTTAACTACTTATCCAACAGATGTGCCATGCGATCAATCCCAGTTTGTGCACATCTTGGTAGCACACATTTATAGTCACAACTTCATTTGTGTTGCAGTTACTTACCCATTGTATTTGTAGTTTGTATTCCACAGAACTAAATGTCTGAATCTGTACGGTTGCAGCAGTTTAGAAAATATCTGATGAAAATAGCCAGACTATTAATATTATTGTCCTTTGTCCCACTAAATGTAGTAAGAATTTTAAAAAAAGTGTCTCAATTCATGGCTCATAGATGTATTAATGGGGCATGATACTTAATCAGACATTCCAATCTTTTAAAAAGTGTCTAACCCTTGTAGAGATGCAAACAAGATTTTAGATAAATAGCGCCATCATTGTTCAACTTTTCTTTAAAATGACTCGGTTTTACATGCCATCAAACAACCGTGTTTATTTGGCTACGGTACCGCGACCTTTGGGACATTCTGTACAATTCATGTAATATTGCTATACATCTCACCGACTTTACTATTTATCCAACAGAATGCGGTGGGTTTTCTTGTTCTAATGGAGAGTGCATAGACGAATATTTTGTATGTAATAGAGAAAATGATTGTGGCGACAACTCGGATGAGCAAAATTGTCCCGCAGGTAAGTTACACAATGAATTCAGGTTTGTCATTTTACAACTGAGAATACACGATGGCTGTGAGTAGTATTTAGAAAATTTTGAATATTCAAAATGGTTCCGCGACCTTCGGGACATTCTGTACAATTCATGTAATTGCTATCAATCTCACAGACCTTAACTACATATCCAATAGGTGACCCATCACTGCCATGCAATGGGCTTTCTTGACATGTCCTAATAGAGGAAGCTGCATACCAGAAGAATATGCATGTCATGGAAAAGGTGATTGTGAGGACCTCTCGGATGAGGAAGGTTGTCATTTTGCAATAGAACTAGTATAACCAAAGTATGCAAAGTACAAACCGAAAACCTCTATATGTGAGTGGACGCGGCGAATCAGCCGTAAACTCGGCAAATTGTATTCTGAGTTAAAGTGTAAAATGTATGTGAAGGTCGTATTCATAGGTATATCAATTCGTTGCGACAAGTATCTTATCAAACGCTGTTTAAATCAATCAATAATACTACTGCTGAAGAGGATAATAAGCTTCTACCTATTTCTATAGAATAGTTCTTGTCTTTGTTTGCTTTGGCTAAATCCTGTTCAAGTGGTAGATAACAAAGCATTGTATTTTCTCTAGGAATGTATAATCAACAATGAACAATGAGAGGATATTTCTGAACCTCGTTGACTTTAGGATGATTTGAAATGACCGCCAATTATGACTGTTGGATATTTATTACCAGAAATGTAGAAAAAGAGACACATGTAGAACCGATAAAAAATACAATTTTGTCGAAGGAACAGAGTTCAACAAATCATAACCCCGCTTTTGGATATCGTTTGAAGTCAAATGATATACCATTTTAAAGCCTATGGTATATATTTTCTAAACACGAAATAAAACAAAATTGACCGGGGCCGACTTTACGGCTGATTCGCCGCGTCCAGTCACATATTGTTGTCTGTTGTAAGTGAATCTCCGAATCTTTATTTTATTCTCTTTCATTTATTTGTCAGTCTCTTCTACGGAACTCATTAACCACGCTAACTGGTTTATTACATTCATCATTAGGGATATCACCATGATCACAGTGTAGCAAATCATATTAAAACTATGTGGGGATAATTGTCGCATTTATTTGGCCATAGGCCTTTACATAAGATTGATGATGCTAAAATATCATTAAGCCCAGCCTATAATACGCCTATATACACAGTCAAGATTAATAGGTAAATTTTCACGGGAAAATTTTCTGGACACGTGACTAATGCGAATCAATGTGAGGGTAACCTCGAGTCTGATCCCTGACCCCCGGCGGTGACCTCGCTATTCAAGTCTTAGTTATTTTGAATGGGAATAGTATTTTTGGCCGCAGTTTCGATAGAAATTCGTGCATTGCAAAATTATTGAAAATTATGTAATCTTAATTTCTTCACAATATCATCAAAACGTAATTTCAAAAATATCTACCTACGGAAAAAATATTTATCTACGGAAACTCTTGTTATAACATTATTAACTTGCGACAAGTAACTCATTTTGCATCCAAGGAAAAAATGTTCCTATTCAAATACATTGGAAGACCACCCGCTGTGCTCGGGGTCACATTCCATAATGCTAATAATATGTCTGCGCCCATGGGTGTCACGTGTCCAGAAAATTTTCTCGTGAAAATTTTCCTATTAATCTTGACTGATACATAGTAAACATTTTCAAATGAAGTGAACACTTAGCTCGTCTTGCGCGGAGTCACGACATTGCGGCGTTGCTTGTAAAAAGGGACAGTTTCATGTCAAATGATAGAGAAACTGACGAAAAGAGACAGAAGGAAGCAAACCATTTTTAAAGCGGAGAACAAGGGAAAGAAAGAACGAATGTGGAAAGAAAAATGATGAAAGGCGCGTTGCGTCGTTGCCTCTAAAAGGGCATGGCTTCGCGGCATCGAAGTTACGAGTGTTTATCAAGAGGTTGAGATTCGCGGCGTCGAAGTTGCCATTGTTTGTCGCGAAGTAGGGACCTATCGGTAACAAAGCGTTATTTAAAAAAAGGGATCATTGGGTACAAACAAAATAAAAAAGGGGTCATTGGGTATAATATTTTGAAAAAGGGGGTCATTGAGTATAAGATTTCAAAAAAGGGTCATCGGGTAGAACATTTTGAAAAATGGAGCAAAATTTTGAAAGTTTCGGCATAATTTTGAAAAAATGGAGCAAAATTTGAAAGTTTCGGCATTATTATGTTGCATTTTGATGATGCTCTTCTAGAACATCTAGAAAAAAAGGGGGTCATTGGGTAGCAGCAACTAAAAAAAGGGGGTCATCGGGTATGACTTTAAAAAAGGGGGTCATCGGGTATAGTCGACTTCAAAAGAGGGGGCCTATTGACAGGCACATACCGTCACTTCCAAAGTTGAGTGCCCCCCCCCGGTAAAAAGTTGAGCTTCGCGGCGTTACGGCTTTGCTGGTAAAAAGGAACACTGAGCTTGATTTCTGCATTGTTCTCGTTGACAGAGGAACAGCGCGTGGAAGTTGCCAGTCTTTATAAAGAGTTCGAGCTTCGTGGCGTTGCGGCGTAAAAAGGCACAGCTTTATTGCTCCATGTTGCGGGTGCACATTTACTCTAATCTTCGAGCCGTCGGTGTTCTTGTTGACAGAGGAGCAGTTTCGCGTCGTCGAAGTTATCACTGTTTGTGGTCTAGCTTTGCGGCGTTACAGCGCGGAGTTAAATGTAAAAAGGGACAGTTTCATTCCTCCAAGTTGATGGTCTACTTTGATTCATCGCGCCATCGGTGTTATTGTCGGTGAAATCGTATGCCATTTGTTACAATTCATGTAATTGTATAAATCTCACCGACCTTAACTACATATCCAACAAATCAAAGTTTGTTTGTTTCGTTTTACTCACTTCGCATGTACCTTGTCAAAATCACCATTGTCCGAATGAAGAGTGCATACCAGAACCAGTAGAATATTATTGTCCAACAGATGAGCCATGCGATGGCTTTTTTTGTCCTAATGGATGGTGCAAACCAGTAACATGGAAATGTGATGGAGACAATGATTGTCGCGACAACTCTGATGAGCAAAATTGTACAGGTAATATACACCATGAATTTGTCATTTTGCAACTGATGTTGTTTTTACACGGTTGTTTGATGTGATCATTTATTCTAAGAAAACATTATAATGTTCAATTCTGGACCGGAATAATGCCAATCAGCTATCACACTAACAATCACCTATCACACATATAATATTGTTGCAATCTTTAACATAGATTTTCGTTTCTATATCAAATTATTAATTATTTAATTCTATAAACTGTACATTTGCGTGCAAATTGAGGGCGTAATCTAGATATATTTTAAATTTAAATTAGCCAAATAATATGAGTTATACCTTACACTTCATATTAAAATGTTTTTTGAAAATTCCTTTCATTTTTTAGTCTGTTTGCTGATGTTTTAATACCATTTTACAAGTGTCTAACCCTTGTAGAGATGCAAACAAGATTTTAGATAAATAGCGCCATCATTGTTCAACTTTTCTTTAAAATGACTCAGTTTTACATGCCATCAAGCAACCTTGTTTATTTGGCTACGGTACCGCGACCTTTGGGACATTCTGTACAATTCATGTAATATTGCTATACATCTCACCGACCTTACTACTTATCCAACAGAATGCGGTGGGTTTACTTGTCTTAATGGAGAGTGCAGAAAAGATATTTTTGTATGTGATGGAGAAAATGATTGTGGCGACAACTCGGATGAGCAAAATTGTCCCACAAGTAAGTTACACAATGAATTCAGGTTTGTCATTTTACAACTGAGATTACACGATGGCTGTGAGTAGTATTTAGAAATATACTTGCTTGTTTTATTAATGTTTGTATATTACATTAAATCAAACTATTCTTTGTTGGCTAAATTTGAATTCAAACAGAACTAGATATATTGCATCCTCAGAAGGCTGCGAAGTCCAGCCGTGACCTTGAAGTGACCTCTTATGACCTTGAAAAGATTTGGAACACAATTGCCTTTTCGTAAAAATGTTGGCATTACGTTTGATAGCAATCTACCTAATAAAATAATTTGACCTTTGTTGACCTCTGATGACCTTGAAAGGACCTCCATTTTGTTTTAAATCATATTAATATTTCATATTCTAATTTAGATTTAAATTGGATGAATTTTGAAATTTGACCCATTTTGACCTTTGGTTGACCTCTGGTGACCTTGAAATGACCTCCATCATATTTTGAATCTTACCGTGATTACATATACTAATTTTCATTTGAATTGGGCAAATTTCAAAATTTCACCCCTTTTGACCCCAAAACAGACCCCTCCCCATGTTCAAGCCAAATCTGATTATAACCCTATATGCACCCAATGCTATAGTCATTTTGGCATTATTTTGATGATCACAGCACTTAATATGCAGGAAAAAGTGAACTTTAAGGTGATTTTCAGTAATCAACCCTATTTTACCGCTTCATGACCTTTAACTCAAAATCCGTGTTTACCCTATAGACACCAGCTAATGTCAGTGCATATGTGTCAATCTCATCTCTATACTATGTAATCTGTAGGAAAAGAAGATTTTCAAAGTATTTGGTTATGTGCAGAAAAAATCCCCTTAATGACCTTTGACCCAAAATATGTGTTTACCCCATAGAATCCAACTATAGTCGATGCCGATAAACAAGTCTCATTGCGCTACCACGTAATCTGTAAAAGAAGAAGCATTTTTGGTAAAAATCGCATTTTTAGCCAAAATTACTCATGCGTGACATTTGACCCCAGATGGGTCATGTCAAATGTAAAGACTGGGGTAGTGGAGCTTTTGCCCAAGTTTGGTTATAATCGGGCAAATAATTAGGGAGCTAGAGCCAATTATGTCAAATGTTGACAGATCTTAACAACAGAAGGAAATATTTGTCTATATGTTTTGCCTGTACTTGTATATTAAATTGTAACACTTTTGGTTTCAGCAATTGGTCTGTAAACACACGTCACTCAGAAAGCTTAGTTTTTAATCATAATATCACACCCAAAACTGACAGTTTCAAATTTACCATTGCTGTAAATTTCCCTCGCCTGTGGGCTGGTTTGCCAAATTCTGTAAAGGATCATTTTATCTTGTACATGGGCACAAAGTCTTTTAAAAAACATTTGAAAACTTATTTAGTAAATAATAGTACTGAATGAGCAGGACTCTTAAATTTTGTTGTCTCGGTTTTCTGCTCAGTGACCTACTTTATCCGTCTTCATGGCCGTGTTGGTCTGGTGGGTGGGAGTGGGGTGTTGCTGGGTGGGTTGGTTGGGTTCAGGTGGGTCGGGGAGGAGGGGGGTAAATCCATGTGTCTGATAGGTAGGGGTCACTGAGCAGATTTCCATCTTGTAATAATGTAATAATGTGTACATCCATATCGGGAGGGTGGGCTTGTCGGCTGCTGCATGTGTCTCTTTTCATTTGTTGGCCTTGGGTGGATCCCGGACTCGTCCCGGGTCCCGGTCGCTTGGGGTCGTCACCGGGTTGCCTGGTTTGGGAATGTTTTCTGTATTCCTTCATGTAGGCAATGTGGCTTGGGGATGATTTGGAGTGGCCTCCACGTGGCATGGGTCTGGTTTTTGTTCCTGGCTGGTGGGTGGGGGAGACATGTGTGGTGGCTGGCAGGTGCATCTTTGTGATGTGGATGTACACACAATGTGTTTAAACAGTGCAATAGTATATCTTTTTATGTAATTGCCCCAATGGGTTGGAGGAGTCACACCTTTTGGTGACAGTGTCTTGATGCTTCTGACTCTTCCTGGCTAGCCCCTTAGTCTATTTTTACTTTTGTTTCCTTTTGTATGTATTGTGTAATTTTACTTTGCTTTTTGATGTATTTTTAGCCGAATTTGTAAAATAAAATAAATAAATAAATAAATAATAAAGAAAGAAAGAAAGAAAGAAAGAAAGAACTAGATATATTGCATCCTTAGTAAGGCTGCGAAGTCTAGCCGTGACCTTGAAATGACATCTGATGACCTTGAAATGACCTTCACCACATTCTGCATCATATCCACATAACATATACTAATTTTCATTCAAATTGAATAAACTTTGTAATTTGACCCCTTTTGACCTTTAGTTGACCTCTGGTGACCTTGAAATGACCTCCAATATATTTTGAATCATATCAAGATCACATATACTAATTTTCATCTAAATTGGACAAATATTAGAATTTGACCCTTTTGACCTTTCGTTGACCTCTGGTGACCTTGAAATGACCTCCAATATATTTTGAATCATATCAAGATCACATATACTAATTTTCATTTAAATTGGACAAACTTTAGAATTTTACCCCTTTTGACCCCAAAACAGACCCTCCTCCATGTTTAAGCCAAATCTGATTACAATCGTACATGAACATAATGCTAGAGCCCTTTTGGCATTATTCTGATGATCACAGCACGTAATATGCAGAAAATATTGAATTTTAAAGTGATTTTCAGTAATCAACCATTTTTGTCCCTGTTTGACCTTGAACTCAAAATCTGTGAGGACCCCATAGACACCAACTAATGTCAATGCATATGTGTCAGTCGCATCTCTGTACCATAGAATCTGTAGGAAAAGAAGCATTTTGAAGGTATTTGGTTATGTGCTGGAAATACCACCTTAATGACCTTTGACCCCAAATCTGTGAGGACCCCATAGGCCCCGGCTATAGCCAAGGTAAATGTCAAAATCTCGATACTCTACCATGTAATCTGTAGGAGAAGAAGCATTTTTGGTAAAAATCACATTTTTAGCCAAAATTACTCATGCATGACGTTTGACCCCAAATGGGGCATGTCAAATGTAAAGGCTGGGGTAGTGGAGCTTGTGCCCAAGTTTGGTCATAATCGGTCAAATAATAAAGGAGCTAGAGCAAATTATGTTAAATGTTGACAGAAGAAGAAGAAGAAGAAGAAGAAAGAAATCGCCCAGAAACAGGAGTCTAGCCGCCGCTCGGCTAGACTAAAGAAAGAAAGAAAGAAAGAAAGAAAGAAAGAAAGAGAGAAAGAGAGAAAGAAAGAAAGAAAGAAAGAAAGAAAGAAAGAACTAGATATATTGCATCCTTAGTAAGGCTGCGAAGTCTAGCCGTGACCTTGAAATGACCTCTGATGACCTGGAAATGACCTTCACCACATATTTTGCATCATATCCACATAACGTATACTAATTTCCATTCAAATTGAACAAACTTTGCACTTTGACCCTTTTGACCTTTGGTTGACCTCTGGTGACCTTGAAATGACATCCATTATATTTTGAATCATATCAAGATCACATACACTAATTTTCATTTAAATTGGACAAACTTTAGAACTTGACCCCTTTTGACCTTTGGTTGACCTCTGGTGACCTTGAAATGACCTCCAATATATTTTGAATCATATCAAGATCACATATACTAATTTTCATTTAAATTGGACAAACTTTAGAATTTTACCCCTTTTGACCCCAAAACAGACCCCTCCTCCATGTTTAAGCCAAATCTGATTACAATCGTACATGAACATAATGCTAGAGCCCTTTTAGCATTATTCTGATGATCACAGCACGTAATATGCAGAAAATATTGAATTTTAAAGTGATTTTCAGTAATCAACCATTTTTGTCCCCTGTTTGACCTTGAACTCAAAATCTGTGAGGACCCCATAGACACCAACTAATGTCAATGCATATGTGTCAGTCGCATCTCTGTACCATAGAATCTGTAGGAAAAGAAGCATTTTGAAGGTATTTGGTTATGTGCCGGAAATACCCCTTAATGACCTTTGACCCCAAATCTGTGAGGACCCCATAGGCCCCGGCTATAGCCAAGGTAAATGTCAAAATCTCGATACTCTACCATGTAATCTGTAGGAGAAGAAGCATTTTTGGTAAAATCACATTTTTAGCCAAAATTACTCATGCGTGACGTTTGACCCCAAATGGGTCATGTCATATGTAAAGGCTGGGGTAGTTGAGCTTGTGCGCAAGTTTGGTCATAATCGGTCAAATAATGAAGGAGCTAGAGCAAATTATATCAAATGTTGACAGAAAGAAGAAGAAGAACTAGATATATTGCATCCTTAGTAAGGCTGCGAAGTCTAGCCGTGACCTTGAAATGACATCTGATGACCTTGAAATGACCTTCACCACATTTTGCATCATATCCACATAACATATACTAATTTTCATTCAAATTGAATAAACTTTGTAATTTGACCCCTTTTGACCTTTAGTTGACCTCTGGTGACCTTGAAATGACCTCCAATATATTTTGAATCATATCAAGATCACATATACTAATTTTCATCTAAATTGGACAAATATTAGAATTTGACCCCTTTTGACCTTTCGTTGACCTCTGGTGACCTTGAAATGACCTCCAATATATTTTGAATCATATCAAGATCACATATACTAATTTTCATATAAATTGGACAAACTTTAGAATTTTACCCCTTTTGACCCCAAAACAGACCCCTCCTCCATGTTTAAGCCAAATCTGATTACAATCGTACATGAACATAATGCTAGAGCCCTTTTGGCATTATTCTGATGATCACAGCACGTAATATGCAGAAAATATTGAATTTTAAAGTGATTTTCAGTAATCAACCATTTTTGTCCCCTGTTTGACCTTGAACTCAAAATCTGTGAGGACCCCATAGACACCAACTAATGTCAATGCATATGTGTCAGTCGCATCTCTGTACCATAGAATCTGTAGGAAAAGAAGCATTTTGAAGGTATTTGGTTATGTGCTGGAAATACCACCTTAATGACCTTTGACCCCAAATCTGTGAGGACCCCATAGGCCCCGGCTATAGCCAAGATCAATGTATAAATCTCATTACTGTACCATGTAATCTGTAGGAGAAGAAGCATTTTTGGTAAAAATCACATTTTTACCCAAAATTACTCATGCATGACGTTTGACCCCAAATGGGGCATGTCAAATGTAAAGGCTGGGGTAGTGGAGCTTGTGCCCAAGTTTGGTCATAATCGGTCAAATAATAAAGGAGCTAGAGCAAATTATGTTAAATGTTGACAGAAGAAGAAGAAGAAGAAGAAGAAGAAGAAGAAGAACTAGATATATTGCATCCTTAGTAAGGCTGCGAAGTCTAGCCGTGACCTTGAAATGACATCTGATGACCTTGAAATGACCTTCACCACATTTTGCATCATATCCACATAACATATACTAATTTTCATTCAAATTGAATAAACTTTGTAATTTGACCCCTTTTGACCTTTAGTTGACCTCTGGTGACCTTGAAATGACCTCCAATATATTTTGAATCATCTCAAGATCACATATACTAATTTTCATCTAAATTGGACAAATATTAGAATTTGACCCCTTTTGACCTTTCGTTGACCTCTGGTGACCTTGAAATGACCTCCAATATATTTTGAATCATATCAAGATCACATATACTAATTTTCATTTAAATTGGACAAACTTTAGAATTTTACCCTTTTGACCCCAAAACAGACCCCTCCTCCATGTTTAAGCCAAATCTGATTACAATCGTATATGAACATAATGCTGGAGCCCTTTTGGCATTATTCTGATGATCACAGCACGTAATATGCAGAAAATATTGAATTTTAAAGTGATTTTCAGTAATCAACCATTTTTGTCCCCTGTTTGACCTTGAACTCAAAATCTGTGAGGACCCCATAGACACCAACTAATGTCAATGCATATGTGTCAGTCGCATCTCTGTACCATAGAATCTGTAGGAAAAGAAGCATTTTGAAGGTATTTGGTTATGTGCTGGAAATACCACCTTAATGACCTTTGACCCCAAATCTGTGAGGACCCCATAGGCCCCGGCTATAGCCAAGGTCAATGTATAAATCTCATTACTGTACCATGTAATCTGTAGGAGAAGAAGCATTTTGGTAAAAATCACATTTTTACCCAAAATTACTCATGCATGACGTTTGACCCCAAATGGGTCATGTCAAATGTAAAGGCTGGGGTAGTGGAGCTTGTGCCCAAGTTTGGTCATAATCGGTCAAATAATAAAGGAGCTAGAGCAAATTATGTTAAATGTTGACAGAAGAAGAAGAAGAAGAAGAAGAAGAAAGAAATCGCCCAGAAACAGGAGTCTAGCCGCCGCTCGGCTAGACTAAGAAGAAGAAGAAGAAGAAGAAGAAGAAGAAGAAAGAAACTAATGGGAAACAGGAGTCTAGCCGCCGCTCGGCTAGACTAAGAAGAAAGAAATCGCCCAGAAACAGGAGTCTAGCCGCCGCTCGGCTAGACTAAGAAGAAGAAAGAAACTACTGGATTCAAGAGTCTAGCCGCCGCTCGGCTAGACGAAAGAAAGAAAGAAAGAAAGAAAGAAAGAAAGAAAGAAAGAAAGAAAGAAAGAAAGAAAGAAAGAAAGAAAGAAAGAAAGAAAGAAAGAAAGAAAGAAAGAAAGAAAGAAAGAAAAAAAAAAAAAGAAAGAAAGAAAGAAAGAAAGAAAGAAAGAAAGAAAGAAAGAAAGAAAGAAAGAAAGAAAGAAAGAAAGAAAGAAAGAAAGAAAGAAAGAAAGAAAGAAAGAAAGAAAGAAAGAAAGAAAGAAAGAAAGAAAGAAAGAAAGAAAGAAAGAAAGAAAGAAAGAAAGAAAAGAAGAAGAAGAAGAAGAAGAAACCGCTGAAAACAGAAGTCCAGCCGCCGCTCGGCTGGACTAAGCAGAAACTGACCAAAAACAAAAGTCCAGCCGCCGCTCGGCTGGACTAAGAAAGAAGAAGAAGAAGAAGACTAATAAACAAATATATATAAATATGTAAAGATTATTATTTAGTATTCACTTCTTTCATAGAAACATATAATTTGGATTGTACCCTTTCCATAGGGGAGTGTGGAACTAAATGGAATAGCCCTCATCTCCATTGTATACCAGCCGGTTATTACTTTCAGTACTCATTTTATTGTTTACAAGATCACTCTCATGATCAATCCCAGTTTGTGCACATCTTGGTAGCACACTTTTATAGTCACAACTTCATTTATGTTGCAGTTACTTACCCATTGTATTTGTAGTTTGTATTCCACAAAACTAAATGTCTGAATCTGTAAGGCCCTCAGTGTTGTGAGTAGACTCAAAGCACGGTTGCAGCAGTTTAGAAAATATTTGATGAAAATGGCCACACTATTAATTGTCCTTTGTCTCGCTAAATGTAGTAAGAATTTAAAAAAAAAGTATTTCAATTCATGGCTCATAGATGTACCGTATTAATGGGGCATGATACTTAATCAGACATTCCAATCTTTTAAAATGTGTCTAACCCTTGTAAAGATGCAAACAAGATTTTAGATAAATAGCGCCATCATTGTTCAACTTTTCTTTAAAATGACTCAGTTTTACATGCATTCAAGATCAAACAACCGTGTTTATTTGGCTATGGTACCGCGACCTTTGGAACATTCTCTACAATTCATGTAATTGCTATACATCTCACCGACCTTACTATTTATCCAACAGAATGCGGTGGGTTTTCTTGTTCTAATGGAGAGTGCATATACGAATATCTTGTATGTAATAGAGAAAATGATTGTGGCGACAACTCGGATGAGCAAAATTGTCCCGCAGGTAAGTTACACAATGAATTCAGGTTTGTCATTTTACAACTGAGAATACACGATGGCTGTGAGTAGTATTTAGAAATTTTTTGAACATTCAAAATGGTTCCGCGACCTTCGGGATATTCTGTACAATTCATGTAATTGCCATCAATCTCACCGACCTTAACTACATATCCAACAGGTGACCCATCACTGCCATGCAATGGGCTTTCTTGACATGTCCTAATAGAGGAAGCTGCATACCAGAAGAATATGCATGTCATGGAAAAGGTGATTGTGAGGATCTCTGCCACGGGTTATAATTCATGTTAGTCATTTTGCAATAGAACTAGTATAACCAAAGTATGCAAAGTACAAACCGAAAACCTCAATATTGTTGTCTGTTGTAAGTGAATCTCCCAATCTTTATTTTATTTTAATTCATTTATTAGTCGGCCTCTTCTACGGAACTCATTAACCACGCTAACTAATTTATTACATTCTTCGTTAGTGATATGATCACAGTGTAGCAAATCATATTAAAACGATAATGGGGATAATTGTCGCATTTATTTGGCCCATGGGCGACGCCATACCAAGACCACCAAGTGATCAGTAGATGTGCTACAATGCTAATAGATAGGAATTTTACAGACAAATATCATCAAAATAGCTGAAAATGTATAAGGCAAAATTCACACTTCCTGTTTGACTAAGGTCATGTCTTCCATAGGGGTGTATGGATTTTAACTGGAATAGCCCATTTGCAAAACATTCTCTGGTGGCTTTGGCATCTCGATTTATGACCTGTATATCTTTCTTTCTTTCTGTTCTGATGCGTCCAAATAGTTCCATATTTCAAATGAAACTTGCTTGTTCTATTAATGTTTGTATATTACATTAAATCAAACTATTCTTTATTGGCTAAATTTGAATTCAAACAGAATAAACAAATATATATATAAATATGTAAAGATTATTATTTAGTATTCACTTCTTTCATATAAACATATAATTTGGATTGTACCCTTTCCATAAGGGATTGTGGAACTAAATGGATTAGCCCTCATCTCCAGTGTATATCAACCGGTTATTACTTTCAGTACTCATTTTATTGTTTACAAGATCACTCTCATGATCAATCTCAGTTTGTGTACATCTTGGTAGCACACTTTTATAGTCACAACTTCATTCAAGTTGCAGTTACTTACCCATTGTATGTGTAGCTTGTATTCCACAACACTAAATGTCTGAATCTGTAAGGCCCTCAGTGATATGTGTAGACTTAAAGCACGGTTGCAGCAGTTTAGAAAATATCTGATGAAAAAGGCCAGACTATTAATTGTCCTTTGTCTCACTAAATGTAGTAAGAATTTTTTTTAAAGTGTCTCAATTCATGTCCGAATTGTCCCCATTGTCCGAATGAAGAGTGCATACCGGAAGAATGTGCAACATATGCATGGCTAATGGAGCCTGTAAATTAACTCAGTAACACCAAAGTTGGTAACACATTATTGCTTTAACTACTTATCCAACAGATGTGCCATGCGATCAATCCCAGTTTGTGCACATCTTGGTAGCACACATTTATAGTCACAACTTCATTTGTGTTGCAGTTACTTACCCATTGTATTTGTAGTTTGTATTCCACAGCACTAAATGTCTGAATCTGTACGGCCCTCAGTGATATGTGTAGACTCAAAGCACGGTTGCAGCAGTTTAGAAAATATCTGATGAAAATAGCCAGACTATTAATATTATTGTCCTTTGTCCCACTAAATGTAGTAAGAATTTTAAAAAAAGTGTCTCAATTCATGGCTCATAGATGTATTAATGGGGCATGATACTTAATCAGACATTCCAATCTTTTAAAAAGTGTCTAACCCTTGTAGAGATGCAAACAAGATTTTAGATAAATAGCGCCATCATTGTTCAACTTTTCTTTAAAATGACTCGGTTTTACATGCCATCAAACAACCGTGTTTATTTGGCTATGCTACCGCGACCTTTGGGACATTCTGTACAATTCATGTAATTGCTATACATCTCACCGACCTTACTATTTATCCAAAAGAATGCGGTGGGTTTTCTTGTTCTAATGGAGAGTGCATAGACGAATATTTTGTATGTAATAGAGAAAATGATTGTGGCGACAACTCGGATGAGCAAAATTGTCCCCCTGGTAAGTTTACTGCTGTTGTTTGGCCTGTGGCTGTGGGCAGTATTATACAAAAGTTATGAACATTCAAAATGGTACCGATACCCTTGGGACATTCTGTATAATGCATGTAATTGCTATATATCTCACCGACCTTAACTACTTGTCCAACAGATGTGCCATGCACTGTGTTTACTTGTCCTAATGGAAAGTGTTTACTAGAAGAGTTTAGATGTGATACACGCAATAATTGTGGCGATAAATCGGATGAGCGAAATTGTCAAGGTAAGTCAAAATAATGAATTCATGTTTGTCATTTTGCAATTGTTTTTTTTCTTATTTGCTTGTAAGTATAATAGTATTTTCAAAAGTTATAAACATTCAAAATGGCGACTGCTCAGCGGGTAAATGCAATAGCTGCCCTGAGAACATTAATGACAGCTATTGTACTTACCCACCTCTTGCACTGAACAGTCTGCGACCTTTGAGACATTCTGTAGAACTTATGTAATCATTGCTATAAATCTTACTGACCTTATCTTACTGTGTACTAGATGGGCAATGCACTGGGTTTCTTTGTCCTAATGGAGATTGCATACCAGCGTGGTATGAATGTGATGGAGTCAATGATTGTGGCGATAACTCGGATGAGCAAAATTGTTCCCCGGGTAAGTTACACAATGAATTCAATTTGTCATTTTGCAACTGCTGCTTACAAAAGTTATAAACATTCAAAATGGCGACTGCTCAGCGGGTAAAAGCAATAGCTGCCATGAGAACATTAATGACAGCTATTGTACTTACCCATTTATTGCACTGAGCAGTTTGCGACCTTTGAGACCTTCTGTACAATTCATGTAATCATTTTTATATTAAATCTCACTTACCTTAACTTCTTGTCTACTATATAGATAGGCAATGTAATGCGGTTCTTTGTCCTACGGGAGCGTGCATACTAGAAACATGGGTATGTGATGGACTCGATGATTGTGGCGACAACTCGGATGAGCAAAATTGTCCCACGGGTAAGTTACATTTTGAATTTAAGTCTGTCATTTTGCAATAAAACTGGTATACCCAAAGTATCTTTGAATCTTTATTTTATTTTCATTCATTTATTTGTCAGCCTCTTCCACGGAACACATCAACATGTTAACTGGTTCATTACATTCATGGTAATGATATCGCAGGGTAGCAAATCAAATTAAAACTATATGGGGATAATTGTCTCATTTAATTGGCCATAGGCCTTTACATAAAATTGCTGATACTAAAATATCACCAAGCCTAGCCTATAATACGCCTATAATTATGCGCCTAGTGAACATTTTCAAATGAAGTGATATGGTTAACATTGAGTTTGTTTTGCGCGTCTATATGGCGTTGCGGCGTTGCTTGTAAAAAAGGACAGCTTCATACCAAATGATGAACTGACAAAGAGCAGTGAAGAGAGACAGAATAAACAATGATATACCAATGGATAAAAATGGAAAGAAAGAACGAACGAGGACAGAAAAGAGGTGGATGGGCGTTGCTTGAAAACCAGGACAGCTTCATGACAAATGGTAACCGAACTAATGAAGAGATAGGGACAGAAGATAATGATATACAAATTGTAAAGGATGGAAAGAGAAAAAATTAATTAGGCGTTGGGACATTCTGTATAATCCATGTAATTGCTATATATCTCACCGACCTTAACTCCTTGTCCAACAGATGGGCCATGCGAGGGCTTTCGATGTGCTAATGGAGCTGGACAGTGTTTAGCAGAAGAGGATAGATGTGATACACACGATGATTGTGGCGACAAATCGGATGAGCGAAATTGTCAAGGTAAGTCAAAGTAATGAATTCATGTTTGTCATTTTGCAACTGTTGTTGTTCTTATTTGCTTGTAAGTATAATAGTATTTTCAAAAGTTATAAATATTCAAAATGGCGACTGCTCAGCGGGTAAATGCAATAGCTGCCCTGAGAACATTAATGACAGCTATTGTACTTACCCACCTCTTGCACTGAACAGTCTGCGAGTTTGAGACATTCTGTAGAACTTATGTAATCATTGCTATAAATCTCACTGACCTTATCTTATTGTCTACTAGATGGGCAATGCACTGGGTTTCTTTGTCCTAATGGAGATTGCCTACCAGCGTGGTACGAATGTGATGGAGTCAATGATTGTGGCGATAACTCGGATGAGCAAAATTGTCCCACAGGTAAGTTTTTTTGTCATTTTGCAACTGCTGCTTACAAAAGTTATAAACATTCAAAATGGCGACTGCTCAGCGGGTAAAAGTAATAGCTGCCATGAGAACATTAATGACAGCTATTGTACTTACCCATTTATTGCACTGAGCAGTTTGCGACCTTTGAGACATTCTGTACAATTCATGTAATCATTGTTATATTAAATCTCACTTACCTTAACCTCTTGTCTACTACATAGATGGGGAATGTAATGCGGTTCTTTGTCCTACGGGAGCGTGCATACTAGAAACATGGGTATGTGATGGACTCGATGATTGTGGCGACAACTCGGATGAGCAAAATTGTCCCCCGGGTAAGTTCCGACATACTACTATTGTGCTAAAATATCAGTAAGATCGGAGCATGTTTCACCCAGGCAGTAGATTTTCACAAAATCTCTACTTATTTGCTATTTCTTATTGTATAACTCTATATAGAGAAATCATTAGAAACAACCTGGGAAAAGTAGGCATTGAGATGACATCTTAGCCAATATTAAACAATTGGGTAGTTTGTTTAGACCCACCAGAACATCACCAAATATCAAGCAGTCTCCAATTGGTTACCATTATTTTTTGCTAAACACATTGCTAAATATTGATGATATTTAAGTTGCTAAATTAATGGGTAGGGGTAGCATTATGGAGCTGCTTGCTATTTGGTGATGCTCTAGACGGTCCAAACAAAGTACTCAAAGTGTTTAATATTGGTTAGGATGGCATCTGAATGCCTATTTTTTGCCATATTGTTTGTACTAATTTCTATAATATAGAGTTATTCAGTAAGAAATAGCAAAAAAGTAGGGAATTTGTGAAAATCTACTGCCTGGGTGAAACATACTTCGATCTTACTGATATTTCAGCACAATACTAGAATGTACCCCAGTAAAATCCAAGTAGATCCGAGAAAAAAAGTGTTTTTCGACCCACCCTAATGTGCAACCAAAGTAATTGTTTCGGGTTTTGAAGTGTTTGTCCGTTGGCATTGGGCGCGGATTGGTAGGTCAGCTGTTGATTCGCCACGCCTTTGTGCATCTTACACTGCTTATAAGGCATTGGCAACACTGACTGAGCGAGCACTGATGAAGACCTCAGTATCGCAGGATTTTGCTGACTAGGAGCTTTTGCCATGTTTGAAGATTTTTGTCTGACACGGCGTTTATTTTATAAGCCTAATGGTCTAACAGCATGCATCCGACACTTCACTTGGAAAACCACTTTATCATTTACCTTGCGTACTGATGTAGCAACCTCGTCTTCTAAATGACTGAGCAAAATGGGTTCTAATGAGGTTTTCTTGCGGGGTCAAACAGATGTGGTGTGCACAAGTTACTGCATGGAAGTATCCCCCGAATATGAATTTGCTGAAAATGTTCATTCTTGTTACTTGTCTTGTTGCGTTGCAAGAAATCAGAAAAAGAATACATGAATAGCAAGTCAAACTACATTATCATTACGCATTTATTTTTCTTTACAGATTTACCGTGATGGGAAAGGGGAGAAGAGTGCCAGTGCATTGATTGATCACCACAAGTTAAATAATAAATAATTACATAGATAAATAAATAAATTACTAAGTAATAAACAAACAAACAACCAAACAAATAAATAAATAAATAAATAAATGGATCTATGGAAGCTTAAGAAGACAATATCCTACGCTTCGGAGTTCTCAATGTTCTCATCTCTTCTTATAACCCTCTACATCCGGGCCTCTACATATAGGTGTCCACTGCAGATGACAAGTTCCAAACTTTCTTTAAAATTTCGAACATTTCAGAATTTTTTTGGAATTAGAACGAAAAATCCATTAAAATGAGTACAAACAAGCCCACAAGTGGTTCTTGAGATAGCTCTTGATATGTTCTCAAGAACCGCTGAACCAATAGGGCTAAAACGAAATATTAAAACATATTTGACAAAATATTCGACAAAAACGTTTTGACATTTTTAAAATGATGTAGTGTGTTTTCATACCAAATTTTGTAAAACGTTTTCACGACCTTTATAAAACCCGATATTTGATGTTTTTAAAACCTTTTCATCAAACCAAAACCATGATGTAACCCATTTAAAACGTTTTTAAAACATCTTGTGTTTGCTGAGAACATCTGTCAAAACATTTAATAATAATGAACAGAACATGTTAGAGGAAATAACAAATTTATTATAAGTCTGAACTGAGATTAAATACTGCATGTTGACATCAATATTGAATATGTGTGCAACTTGATTCGTTTTGTGTGTGAGTGCGATCTGTCCGTTGCTGATGTGCCAGGGCCCCCTCCCCTCAACAATTGAGGGAACAGGGTTTGACCCCTATTTTTTTGTAACATTTTCCGATTCGGGTTCCGCAGAATGGACGAATTTGCATTTGCCGTAAAATTCGGACAAACTAAATATTTTTTGAGCGCACTCGGTTAATATCCTTTTCAAAAACCTGGATCCTCCAAGAAGTTGAGTTTACTGAGAGTTTTGTGGTAATGAGATGCCTCGACTTGTCTGATTATGACAACCAATATATTTTAAGTAATAATAACTTAAAATCATGTGGTTAGCAGTACTTGATGGTGGGTTACACAACTAAAAATGCCAAATTGTTTACTTAATTTTTAAATTCACACAACATTATATAGCATATAAAACTTCATCAAAGAGTGGTTCCATGAATTTTTTGCGATGCTGACAAACATTTTAGTTATTTAACTGAATTTTGTGGAGGACAAATTCAAGAAGTTAAGTTGGTTAATTATTTAATTTTGATTGCGATGCAATAAGTGCCTTAGGATCTTAGTATTTCTAACTTGATAAAATGAGTGTCAACAAAAGGAGAAAATAAAGTGTGTTTGACTTACTCGTGTTAAGTCGAACCAACAAAAACACGTAACCTTTTTACCTTTGTTGTGTGGACTTTAAAAATGTTCGAGTTTCATGAACTATTTTCAGAAGTCTTTATTAGCCTACTTGATAAGGCAAGTAATATCAGCAAGATTGTGTTGCCCTCACTTATTTGAATATTCTTAAACACTTTAGAAAGTTCCTGCAACCTTATTGGTTCTTAGCCGTGTGATATGAGTTAGCGGCGCTATGGGTTTGGGATTTTATATTCCTACATAGTGACCCAATGTTTTTTTGCATCCTTAAACCTGAAATAATGTAGATTTGATTGGTTCCATTTTTTGCTATGTCCCCTATGGTTCCCACGAGGGGTCAAAGGTCACAGTGGGGACAAAACTTCAAAAACATGTTTGTTCAATATTTCCAATATTACGCCAAAAATGGTCCTTTGTGGCCATTTTAACCAACTTGTTAGTTTTTGGAAAGTGGGAACTTCACTTAATATTATGGACATGTAATTGTACTTTAATGTTAAGCAGCAATTTTATCTACTTAAAATGCAGTAAAATGATGACTAAAATGATTTTGCCGCATTGAAATTAGTCAAATTGACCAATATTATTGCTGCTGCCATGGAAACCGAGCTACCAGTGGATCTACAAATAGCTTAAAATGAAAGTACTATAATATATCCATAATATATGTGAAGTTCCCACTTTCCAAACACTGAAAATTTTGTTATAATTACAAAAAAGTACCATTTTCAGCCTAATATTGAAAAAATTTACAAAAACATGCTATTTTAGTCCATATGTGAATTTGAAAGGGCCATAGATCAAACACAATAGCTCACAGCCATTCACCATCATTAGCTTTTTTGTGCAAAATAACTAGGTTGATATAATGACATATTTTTTAAATCAATAAAATATATATATATTTTTTCCCATGCAAAATTACATTTTTAGGTCAAAATGGCTAAAATAGCACAAAAATATGATTTTTGCCATATTTTTATATTTTAGAGTTGTGTTGTGACATTTTTATTCACCAGTATTGGAAATCCATATGAAATGTAACATCTACAATAGAAATGAAATTTCTACTCAATTTATTTTTAAAGTTACAGCTATTTTAATATTTGACATTTTGGGCAAAATGGAAAAAATCACGAAAAACACATTTTGAACCCCAAATAACTCCTAAATGTCCCAAGTAAAACGTGGGAACTTTCTGGATATTAATTCAGACATATCTTTACTCTTGATTTGTTATGTTTTCATGTAGTGCGCAAGAGGGGACTACAGAAGTGAAAGATAAATGCTCATGCCTCATAGTCTACTGGCTTTGTTCTATATCATTGGGTCAGGTTCATTGGGCCATGGTCTAATTTTAAAGTTAATGAATTTTGAGACACTTTTAAGCTGGTGTAGATTCGCTGGTACTTTTAGGCTTACCATTTCTAAAATTTAATTTAAAAGTTAATGAATTTCGAGTCACTTGGCAAGCTGGTGTTTGATAGGCAAATTTCGACTTTGAAGCATTATAGCCATCATTCCACTGCCTGACTCGCTTGGAGAAACATCGTTTAATATAAGCTGCAAATAAAATAAAATAATAAAATAAAATAATTTATCAGAAAGATGAAGTTGCTCGATATTTGGTGTCTGTTTGCTGTAGTCGCTATTAATCTGTCAACAGGTAAGTCAATTTGATTTTCTCAGTTATTTTCGTATCAGTAAAAAAAAAAAAATTAAATTCGTCCAAAAATCGCATTCGCAGAGACTCGAAATCAATTTCATCTTCCATTGAAATTTTCATTGAAATTTCATTGTATTTCATTTAAATTTTCGTCGAGCATTCAATTCGTCTCACCTGACAATGTTCACGGAACTGTAAAAATTATTTTATCTTTTGTCATTCATTTTTTGAAAGACGTTTGTGTTTTATATTCGTCATTAATTTGGCATTAATACAATGCATAGACATACACTCTAAGCGCAAGTGTAAATATATTTTCATTTTATGAGAAACACTTTGTGAAACATTTTAATACCACCTTTTATAACACACAATTCCGATAAAATTGAGCACTTTTATTATCACTTATATGCTTGTTATAGGTTTTCCCAGTTATGTTTGCACCTTGGGTATTAAATTTAGTATTATAGGTTTTCCCAGAGTATTTCCCACTAATCATAATCATTCATATTCGTACGATATCTTATACACATCGGTGAAGAAATTATTAAACAAAAATGAAAATTTGACGGAAATGGTAAAAAAAGAAATCATTCTTGAAAGAACTTAAGAATGCACAAGCTGATTTGAAAATCAGGTTTTTTTGCACGCATTTAATCGACGAATGGAAAATTACCAAACAATTGATTGGTGGAATAATCGAGTCGTAGGTTGGAAAGTCATTCTCAAAACGGCCCCGTTTCGCAATCGTGCATGACCATTGGTGACCAAGTGTCACTAACAAAATAGTAGCCGGCCTTGTCCATTATATCGAATAATAATCGTCAGAATCGTCCAGTTGACTCCAGTGATATATTTATTCTAGCAAAATACTGCCTTGACTTACAAAATATTGAAGCCAAATTAACTTGCTAAAAAGTAATATCACCTCATTTGAACGAACTTAAAAGCAATTTTAACAATATTATTGTTGATCGAGACACTGAAGAAATAAGATTACAGCAGGTTGTGATGGTCTAGTTAACGGTTAACGCCGTGGGTAGAATAGAACACTACAGTTAAGGGTACTAAGCATTAAGTAGGCATTCTCCGAAAAGTTTTTCGATAAATTCATGAATTTCTTTAAAATTCGCTGCCGCTAATTTGGAATCAAGCATTGGGCCTTACAGGCTATATAGGAACAGTTTATAATAATTTGATAATTGGAGTTATGCGGAAATTGGAACAATAGCTATTCGTAATAACTTGAAAACTTTATTTAGTCTTTTTTATTTTATTTTCAGTAGTTATATGTATATGTTGTGTAAGTTTATTCAATTCATGTCATTTATTTCAGCAACATTCTGCAATATCTTATATTGAAAATAATATATTTTTTTTAAATTTCACTTTAAGTCTTAAGTACAACTCAATTTCATACATGCTTCTAACATTTATTTTACCAGCCCAGGTTGGAAAATTCCGCCGGCCGGACAAGTCCTTGTCGCCAAAAAAGACTCTGAAACGTAACCAGGAGGAAGGTATATATCATAGAAGGTTTTAATGTTCCTCATTGTTTGATCGCTCTTTGATATTCACATCTGTCAGTCTTGCCTATTGGACTATTCTCCTATGGAAGACATGATCTTAATCTTTCACACAGAGGGTGTTAATTTCAAATTAGCATGATCCCATTTGTAATTCACACTTCCTGCTTGGAAGATTAAGGTCATGTATTCCACGGGGGGGTGGATTTCAACAGCAATAGCTGGCCCATTTGTAAAACATTCTCTAGTGACTTTTGCATCTCGATCTATGATCTGTATTATCTTCTTTCTTTCTTTCATTCTGTTCTGAGGCGTCCATACAGCCTGTCTTAAAAAAGTTGTGCAAGTGAAAAGCACCCTCTTTGACAATTAGAGAATATTGTTGTAACATTATGCTTACATCAACGTCAAGGGCGCAGTCTTAGCTCTCAAATGTTGTTTGTTCTGTTCGATTTGCTTGTTGCAATCTCGAGATATGTTTATTTAACAACGAAAGGGTAAAATCACAATTGTGCCACTTTTACTAGGGAAGAGAGCTGTACATGTAAATCAATGATATAGCTGATGTTGACGCGCTCTCCCTTCGGGGCTCGTGCTAGACGCATTATTCGCATCAACATCAGCGCGCGTGCATTATTTTGTCTAATTTCTCTCCCAACAAGTAATATAAACTTATAAGGTCCGTACAAAAGAGTTAGACCGGGTAAAAAGTTAGACCTGATCTAAGTGGAATCAGTGGAAGTGGAAGCAGAATGTGAATTATATATTTATCTTTTTTTGTGGAAAAAGAGAATCAATATTCCTGCATCATGATAAAATAGTAAAAACGGTAAAGAAACATTTGTGTTGTGTAATTGATGCATTCTTTTGATTTCACGAAGAAACTCTTGATAAACTTGATGCTATCGCTTATTTACATGCAAAGCTCTCTTCCCTAGTAAAAGTGGCACAATTGTGATTTTACCCTTTCGTCGTTAATAAAGCATATCTCGAGATTAAAAAAAGCAAATTGAACAGAACAAACGGTATTTGAGAGCTAAGACTATGCCCGTCACGTTGATGTGTCACAACGGTATTTTCTAATTGCCAAAGAGGGCGCTTTTTACTTGCACAACTTTTATTTGAGACAGGCTGTATAGTTCCATATTTCAAATGAAACTTGCTTGTTTAATTTTTCTTTGTACCGGGTGTCCAAAACAAGGTAACATGTAGATTTTTGAAAATAATCTAAGTTAATGTTAATATTATTATAAATATCCTTTTCATGACATAATCTACATGTACCCCCTACTAGTACCCATGTGAATGTCAAGTTCACAACCTAAGTACTTAAATCCACGCATTCCTTAGCAAGCTCTTTACGGGACATAATGCATTATAATACAGTCACAGCCACCGTGCATTTGGAGGGACACTTGAGTAGGCCCAGACATAGCATGGCAAATGCAGTATTATATTCTGATAAGCAAAGAATAAAACTTGTTCAGTTTTATTTCAAGAGTTCAGTCAGAAATGTAAAAACATTTGTTGACTTGAACTGCAGCGAGTTCAAGTCAACAAATTCCAAACATGGCCTAAAAATGAAAAAGATTCTTATTCATTTCACTATGCTGATGACATGAGATACAGCGTGCAGAACTGCTTTCACCAAAAATGTGTTCTTCTCTAATGACCACTTTCCTTTATTTGTAACCACCAAGAGTCAAGAAGTTCTAAAACTGGTTTATTTTCAGTGTACAATATTTTTATTTTTCAATATGTTTCTTTTGCTCAATAAGTTCAACAATGAAAAATAAGAGAAACATAAACGGTAATAAAGAAAAATCTGAAAACAAACGTGAGCGTGTGTTCAACTTTCGTTGTGCGATATTTTGATGGTTAGCCACTCTTGACACCCCTGTCATCTTGCGCTCATAAGTTAAGTTGCTTTTAAAATACGGAATTGAAACAACAGTTACAAGAAGGATTAATAAATAATATCTGAAAAATGACATTGTTTTGTTGTACCATCACAAAATACGGTTCATTTTCTACATTTTTCTTTTATGGGACACCTTGTACATTACAGGAAATCAAACTACTCTTTTTGGCTATATTTTAATTCAAACAGAAAAATATAAAGATGTAAAAATTACTATTTAGTATTCACTTCTGACATTATAAACATATAATTTGTATTGTTTACTTTCCATAGGGGAGTGTCGAAATAAATGGAATAGCCCTCATCTCCATTGTATATCAACCTGTTATACTTTCAGCACTCATTGTTATTATTGTTTACAAGACCACTCGCATGATGAATCTTGGTAGCACAGTTTTATATTCACTATTTTTTATGTGTCGCACTTAGACAGATATTCAGATCTTTTAAAATGAAATCGTATGTCTTTTGTTACAATTCGTGTGATTTGTAGTAAAGCTCTTTAAAACATATCCATGTACAAAGTCACAACCTCAGTCACGGTTATGACCATTTGATCCAGAACAATTCTAGAAACAATAGATCTTCTAGTAACACCACTGGTGTTGCTGGATAAAGTCATTGAAAGTTATCCCTCATGATTCGGAAACCAGACAAGTATAGGTTTCGAAACGTCGAGTCTCCATAAAATGTGAGTACTTTGTACATGGATATGTTTTATAGAACTTAGGTACAAATTGAACATTGAACTATCCAAAGAACATCTTCCAGAATTCATATAATTGCTGTATTATCGTGCCTTAACTACATGTCCAACAAGTTAAAGTTTGTTTGTTTCCTTTCACTCACTTCGCATGTAATTGGTCAAAATCACCATAGTCCAAATGAAGAGTGTATAACAGAAGAATGTGCAACATATGCATGGCTATATGCAATGGCTTTCTTTGTGCTAATGGAGCCTAAAATCAGTAACACATTATTGCTTTAACTACTTATCCAACAGATGTGCCATGCGATGGGTTTCCTTGTGCTAATGGAGAGTGTACACCAGAAGAATATGAATGTGATGGAGACAATGATTGTGGCGATAACTCTGATGAGCAAAATTGTCCAGGTAAGATACATAATGAATTCAGTTTGTCATTTTGCAACTGTTGTTTTTATTTGGCTGTTTACAAAAGTTATTTGGCTATTTACAAAAGTTATGAACATTCAGAATGGTACCGCGACCTTTGGGACATTCTGTACAATTCATGTAATTGCTATACATTTCACCGACCTTAAAGGCCCATTCAGTGATTTGTATGTGATGGATACAATGATTGTGGCGACAAGTCAGATGAGGAAGATTGTCGAGGTAATTCAGTTTGTCATTTTGCAACTGTTGTTGTTTTTATTTGGCTATTTACAAAAATTATGAACATTCAGAATGGTACCGCGACCTTTGGGTTAAATACCACTAATAGGCCTGGGCGATACATTGAAATACGATGAGGAACTATTTCTTTTCATGGCATTCGAAAAGACTGCATTAAAATCGCTGGTACATTTTCTCTCATTATATGACATTTTTGATGTAATAGTACCAAAATTCATACGCACGGCTTCGGTTTTTAGTAAATAGTCGCCCTATCATATTGTAACTTTCAGCTTCGAGGGCGCACTGTCATTTTAAGGTGTTTACGGTTCAGTGCGTTAAAACAAGAAAAGTCTCAGGTCAACCTATGTTGAATTTTTGATCATTTGGCATCTAAATCATATAGTTTCACCTGATATTAGTGGCATTGAACTGTGAGAGTTCTCAATATGAGAAAATTCCACCCGAAATTAGGCATTTTCCCATTGAAACACGTGTAATACATAATTAGTGGTATTTAACCTTTGGGATATTCTGTACAATTCAATTAATTGCTATACATCTCACCGACCTTAACTACTTATCCAACAGTTTACTGTCCTTATGGGTTTCCTTGTCCTGATGGAGAGTGCATTCCAACAGAATGGATATGTGATGGAGACAACGATTGTGGCGACAACTCTGATGAGCAAAATTGTCCTGGTACGTTACGCAATGAATTCAGTTTGTCATTTTGCAACTGTTGTTGTTTTTATTACAAAAGTTATTTGGCTATGGTACCGCGACCTTTGGGACATTCTGTACATTTCATGTAATTGCTATACATTTCACCGACCTTAACTACTTATCCAACAGTTTACTGTCCTGATGAGTTTCCTTGTCCTGATGGAGAGTGCATTCCAACAGACTGGATATGTGATGAAGACAACGATTGTGGCGACTACTCGGATGAGCAAAATTGTCCCCCAGGTAAGTTACATAATGAATTCGTGTTTGTCATTTTGCAACTGTTGTTGTTTTTATTACAAAAGTTATTTGGCTATTTACAAAAAGTATGAACATTCAGAATGGTACCGCGACCTTCGGGATATTCTGTACATTTCATGTAATTGCTATACATTTCACCGACCGTAACTACTTATCCAACAGGTTACTGTCCTTATGGATTTACTTGTCCTAATGGAGAGTGCATTCCAACAGACTGGATATGTGATGAATTAAATGATTGTGGCGACTACTCGGATGAGCAAAATTGTACAGGTAAGTAACATAATGAATTCAAATTTGTCATTTTGCAACCGTTGTTGTTTTAACACGGTTGTTTGATGTGATCATTTATCAATTTATCTAAGAAAACATCATTATAAATACATGTATAATGTTCAATTCTGGATCGGAATAATGCCAATCAGCTATCATACTAACAATCAGCTATCACACATATATATTTGTTGCAATCTCTAACATATATTTTCGTGTCTATATCAAATTATTAATCTTTTTCTGCTTTTTTGTGGTAATTTTAATTCTATAAACTGTACAGTTGTGTGCAAATTGAGGGGCGTAATTTAGATATATTTTAAATTTAAATTAGCCAAATAATATGAGTTATACCATACACTTCATGATCAAATGTTTTTTGAAAATCCCCTTGTCATTTGTTAGTCTGTTTGCTGATGTTCTAATACCATTTTACAAGTGTCTAACCCTTGTAAAGATGTAAATAAGATTTTAGATAACTAGCGCCATCATTGTTCAACCTTTCTTTAAAATGACTCAGTTTTACATGCCATCGTAATTGCTATAAATCTCCCCGACCCTATATACATGGCCAACAGTTGTGTCATGTGATGGGTTTCCTTGTGCTAAAGGAGAGTGCATAATACAAGATTGGGTATGTGATGAATACGATGATTGTGGCGATAACTCTGATGAGCAATTTTGTCACACAGATACGTTACGCATATATGCGATGGCTTTCTTTGTGCTAATGGAGTCTGTAAATCAGTAACACATTATTGCTTTAAAGCCATAATGCACGATAATATGAAATTGGTTAATTTTTTTCAAACCTGATTTTTTTCCATATTTGTAATGTTTACACATGTCCCAACTTGCACCTAAATGGAATCGGTCAAATTTGTTGTGTTTGTAGGTCAACAGAGCAAAGTTCGACATATTATCATAATTTAAAAATTATGATATTATGTCCTCCCATAGAACTGCGTGTTAAATGGCCAAAATAACCAGTGGGGTTTCTTCATTTACCTCGTTATTTCAACCTAAAATGGACAGCAACCCTTCCCGTCAGTACTAATATTATTTCAACATTTTGAATAAAGAATAACAAAATCAAAATTTGACGAAAATCGTACATTAAGGCTTTAACTAAACTGGCCTCAAAAAGAAACTTATAATTTTTCACAAGGTCATATCTTAAAATCCTCTCCATAAAAACGAACAAAAACGAACAAAAACCGCACACAGGATTACTTCAATACTCTACTCTAAACACATGTCAGTAACCAAGCAGTTGTCCAACGAACACAACAGCAAAATGCACTGACATGGAACACCTTTCTGGAACAAAATTCACATCCCACCAGATTTCTTTTGTTGGATTCAAATTATTCGCCTGTGAATGTGGTCCCGGAAGCTGTTCCGTGTCAGTGCATTTTACTGCTGTGTCAGTTGGACAACTGCCTGGTTACTGACATGTGTTTAGAGTAGAGTATTGAAGTTATCCTGTGTGTAATTTTTGTCCATGTACAGGCGAATAATTGGAACCCAACAAAAGAAATCTGATGGGATGTGAATTTAGGTCCAGGAAGGTGTTCCATGTCAGTGCATTTTGCCGTTGTGTCAGTTGGACAACTGCTTGGTTACTGACATGTGTTTAGAGTATTGAAGTAATCCAATCCTGCGTGCGATTTTTGTTAATTTTTAAGGAGAGGATTTTAAGATATGACCTTGTGAAAAATTATAAGTTTCTTTTTGAGGCCAGTTTACTTATCCAACAGATGTCTGGCCATGCGATGAGGGTTCCTTTCCTTGTGATAATGGATACTGCACAGCAGAAGAATATATGTGTGATGGAAACAATGATTGTGGCGACAACTCTGATGAGGGAAATTGTCCCGGTAAGTTACATATAAATGAATTCATGTTTGTCATTTTGCAACTGCTGTTGTTATTTTCTTTATTAGCCTGTAAGTAAAGAGTATTTACAAAAGTTATGAACATTCAAAATGGCGACTGCTCATCGGGTATTTGCAATAGCTGCCCTGCGAACATTTTTCAATTTACACACGGTGTTCTCATCTGCACATGGCAGCTATCCCAGCAAACACAAAAACGCTTTAAAAACGTTTTAAATAAGTTATATTTTGGCTTTTGGTTTAGGAATGTCGGGTTATATAAAGGTCATGATAACGTTTTAAAACGTTTTGTATGAAAACACACTACAACAATATTTTTAAATGTTTCCAAACAATGTTATTGTAAACTATTTTTGCAAACATTTTTGCCAAATATTGTGTCAATATTTAAATAACATTATGTTAAAATATTTGAACCCAGCAAACACAGAAATGTTCTCAAAATGTTGTTTTTTTTTCAAAACCTTTTAATAACATTAAAATGTCGGGTTATATAAAGGTCATCAAAACGTTTTTAAAACGTTATTGAAAATATTTTGGGCAAACATTTTTCGCAAAATATTGTTTCAACCCCAAAATAACATTTTGTTTAGAATGTTTTTGGAATGTTATTAAAACGTTTTTATACCCTTTATATAACCCGACATTAAACGTTTTCTGTAAAACATTTGTGTTTGCTGAGCAGTAGATTATCATAAAATATTTTTTAAGGTTATGAAAACGTTTTATACGCTTAATATACCCTTTATATAACCCGACATTTAAACGTTTTCTGACAACCTTTTATAACCTTTTGCGAATGATGTCGAAACGTTTGGTGTTTGCTGGGATTGTACTTACCCTCCTCTTGCACTGAGCAGTCCGCGACCTTTGTGACATTATGTACATTCTTGTAATCATTGCTATCAATCTCACTGACCTTAATTTCTTGTCTAGAACCATATGATGAGGTTCTTTGTCCTAATGGGAAGATCATACCAGCAACACGGATATGTGATGGACACAATGATTGTGGCGACAACTCGGATGAGCAAAATTGTCCCCCGGTAAGTTACATTGAATTCAAGTTTATTTTGCAACAGAACTAGTATAACCAAAGTTTGCAAAGTTCAAACCGAAAACCTCAATATTTCTGTCTGGGCTTGTTATAAGAGGATCTCCGAATCTTTATTTTATTTTCATTCATTTATTTGTCAGCCTCCTCTATGGAACACATCAACATGTTAACTGGTTCATTACATTCATGGTAATGATATCGCAGGGTAGCAAATCAAATTAAAACTATATGAGGATAATTGTACCCTGCCATAGGCCTTAAAGGCCATACCAAAGGCTTTAAAAATGGTATCTACTGCCTTCTTGCCAGGCGTTCGGAATTGAGTAGGGAAAGTTAAACACATGGCTACCAGTGGACTAACCCCCTACTGTAGTAGCTTTTCTGCTTGCAGACACGTGGCCTAGGGTTATGAAACGGGCCGAAAGGCTTGAGAAGGATTTAACTTTAACTTATTTATAGGCCTTTACATAAGATTGCTGATGCTAAAATAATACGCCTATAGGTGCCTAGTGAACATTTTCAAATAAAGTGATATGGTTAACACTTAGCTTGTTTTGCGCGGCTTTATGGCGTTGCGGCGTTGCTTGTAAAAAGGACAGCTTGATACCAAATGATGAACTGACAAAGAGCAGTGAAGAGAGACAGAATAAACAATGATATCCAAATGGATAGAAATGGAAAGAAAGAACGAACGAGAAAAGAAAAAAAGGTGGATTGGCGTTGCGGCGTTGCTTGAAAAAAAAAAAAAAACAGGACAGCTTCATGACAAATGAAACAAATGATATACGAATTGAGAAAGATGGAAAGAAAGAACGAATGAGGAAAACTGACGCACGGTGCATTGTGGAGCTGCGACGTTGCTTGTAAAAGGGCATGGCTTTACAGCGTCGAAGTTACGAGGCAGTGTTTATCATTCGCGGCGTCGAAATGCCACTGTTTGTAAAAGGTTGAGCTTCGCGGCGTTACGACGTTGCTTGTAAAAAGGCACACTGAGCTTGATTTCTCCATTGAACGGGTGCACTTATAATCTCAATCTTCGCGGCGTCGGTGTCCTTATTGACAGAGAAACAGCGCGTCGAAGTTTCCAGTGTTTGTAAAGAGGTTTAGTTTCGCGGCGTTACGACGTTGCTTGGAAAAAGGTACACTGAACTTGATTTCTCCATTGTGCGGGTGCACTTATCTTGACAGAGAAACAGCGCCGCAAGGTTGCCAGTGTTTGTAAAGAGGTTTAGTTTCGCGGTGTTGCGGTGTTATACGGCGTTGCTTGTAAAAATGCGCTGCTTTATTCCTCCATGTTGCGGGTGCACATTTACTCTCAATCTTCGAGCCGTCGAAGTTCTTCTTCACAGAGCAGCAGCTTTGCTTGTAGAAAGGGACAGCTTTCGTACATCGTGTATCCTCATATTATTATTATAAATAAAACAGCTGTCGCGATATGTGGTGCTATGGTGTGCTTAATGCATGACAGTATCACTCGACGATATAAATTTTTGGATCCTTCAGTCTTTCAACAATTGCCCTCTGATCGTTTTGTGCTTTTGGTGAAGACTGAACAAGACTATGATTTTTCTAAATGGTCTCACATTATTTGTCATGTTGCAAGAAATCAGAAAAATAATACATGAATGGCAGGTCAAACTACATTCTCAAAATATACCTTGTGTCTTATTTTCCTTACAGATAAGCGTGATGCAAAGAGGGAGACCAGGGGCAGTACATTGATTCGTCACCGCAAGTTAAATAAGAAATAAATAAATGAAATAAATAAGCTCCCTAACTGGTTGAGCACTTAACCATTTTAGATGGTTTTACTTCTATTTGGATTAAATAAATAAATTATCATTCTTATGGATCTAAGGAAGCTTATGGAAACACATATCTTACTCCTCGTAGTTCAAATATTCTCATCCTCTTATTATAACATTATGTACGCATGCGTCGACTGCAAACGACAAGTTCCAAATTGTCTTCAAAAATTCAGTATGCACAGTGGAATGACCATTTTTGGAATCCATTAAAATGAGTACTAACAAGCCCACAACTGGTTCAGTGCTTCTCGAGATAGCTAGCTCTTGATATGTTAGGTTATCTCAAGAACCACTCAACCAATAGGGCTAAAACTCTGAAAACCTACTGTAAAATGTTCTGACATAATAATATTTAAGTTTTGACGAAATAATTTTTAGCAAAAAATATTTGACAAGAACATTTTGACATTTTTAAAATGTTACACTGTGTTTTCAGACCAAACGTTTTACCAAACGGGTTTATAAAACCCAAGATTTAATGTTATTTAAACGTTTTTGAAACGTCCTGTGTTTACTGAGAATGTCTGTCAAAACATTTACTAATAATAAACGGAACATCGTGAGATACTTTATGTCCCGGTTCGTGTTCGGGATAATATTGTATACCTTCGTAGCTTAATAAAACATTGATTTCAGATCAAATTACAAATATTATATTATAGGCTGAACTGAGATTAAATACTGCATGTCGACATTAATATTCAATATGTGTGCAACTTCGTTTTGTGTCTCTGAGTACGACCTGTCCGTTACAGATGTGCCAGGACCCCCTCCCCTCCAACCTCCTGAAAAAATAATTGAGTGAAGAGGATTTGACCCACATTTTTCTAACATTTTCCAATTCGGGTTCCGCAGAATGACATATAGATGAATTCTTATTTGCCGAAATTTTTTATAAGCGCACACCGTTTTTCAAAAACCTGGACCCGCCACGAAATTATTTGTTGGATTTACGCACAGTTTTGTGGTAATCAGATGCCTCAACTCGTCTGGATATGCCAACCAGTATAGTTTTAAGTAATAATAACTTCAGATCATTTGGTTAGCAGACGTACTTGATGATGGGTTATGAAACTGAACAAGTCGAATTGTTTACTTAACTTTTTAATTCACACAACATTGAATGTATAGCATAAAACTTCATCAACGAGTGATTGCAGGAAGATATTCTTTCGCTGATGACAAAAAGTTATTTCACTGAATTTTTTGGAGGTATTGTCAAAAATTTTACAAATTCATGAAGTTTGGTTAATTAATTAAGTTTGCTTGAGTTGCAAGAAGTGCTTTTGGATGTCAATATTGCCAACTTGAAAAAATGAGTACCAGCAAAATGGAAAAAAAGTTTGTTTGACTTTCTATTATTCGTATTAAGTCGAACAAACAAAAACACGTAACCTTTCTTACCTTTGTTGTGTAGACTTAAATGTTCAGGTTACATGAACTATTTTCATAAGTCTTTAAAGAGGTTATCCACTTTACTCACGTGTGACTTCTAACAAAAGGCGCTGGTTCCCGTAGTATACGCTGGCGAAATGAGGTATTGAATCGGATTAAATACCATAGCAATAAGCGAAAACAATTTGAACACATCGCACTGCACTACAAGCAGGTTGCACTCATCACCTGTGTATGTCTGCAATGGTAGATTAAATACAATACCGCTCTTTTCAAAGATACTTATTTTTCAGGTGCGAGTGATCAGCATGAACGTACCAGTGCAACGCGGTATATTCAAATGTTGTTTTCACCTATTGCTATGGTGGTTAACCCGGTTATTCATGATGCAGTCATGTCTACAGTAGAATTCATCTCGACCTTTGCAGGACTTAACCCCATTAAAAGCTATTAAACCAAGATAACACTCATTGAAACAGCTCAACTGATTAAATCGGATCTTCTCTGGCTGTGCACATGTGACTGTTTTCATGTGCGATATCGCAATAAAGTTTGTATTAAAGCTTCAGTTGGGTAACCGATTATAAAGGAAACGAAAGGAAACAATGGTATGTGTACCATTGTTCACGAAATGAGACAATGGCGTGCTTTTTGTAAACCAGCATTCTTGAAAATGAGCAACATAATGATTGTTGACTTAACACGGTTTGGAAATAATTTCTTCATATTTTTGGTGTTATCTGTCGTTTACATATCCTTCCTAAAACACAAAAGTACGACTCTCTCCAAACACCTAAATTAGCTAAAAATTTAGGACATGTTACAAAACTATATTGTCTAGAATTTTAGAAGAGTACTTTTAATATTGGTCGGTTATTTTTCACACAGCGACGTTAACTAGGCAATGTACTATTACCTATAACATTAACTAAAACACCAAAGTACGAATATTTCCAAACATCTAAATTAGCTAAAAATTTAGGACATGTTAAAAACTATATTTTCTAGAGTACTTTTAATATTGGCCGGTTATTTTTCACACAGCGACGTTAACTAGTCATATCCCCATACTGTTAACGTAGGGCTATTTGTAGAGGTCACGCGTCAATGGGAAAGAGCACTGTGTATTGTGTATAGGAAAACGGACAGTAACTGCAGTATGTACGTCTCTTAGCCAGTGTATTCCTCGTTCAAACCAATTTAGAGTTACCTGTGTGACTTTGGCGGGCTATTTTGAAACAGTCATGGTTGCACATGTAGGTATACTTCTTTGGAAACTTCTAAACAAGGTATAGCAGTCGCTGATAGGATATGCAGTTTAAAGAACACGGACAACCTCTATTAGCCTACTTGATAAGGTAAGTAATATCAACAAGATTTTTTTAAGATTGCCCTGACTTATTTGAATACGTTGTATTCTTAAACACTTTAGAAAGTTCCTGCAATCTTATTTGTCCTTAGCCCTGTGCTATGACACATGGTACAGCGAGTGCGAGATGACGCGATACTTGCACGCGCTATTTGAACCAATCGGAGGTGCGTAGCAACAACGGGACTGATCGCTTCTAAGCCCTTAGTGCATGGCGCTATGGGTTTCGGATTTTATATTCTTATATTAGTGGAACCAATGTTTTTGGCATCCTTAAACCTGATATAATACAGATTTGATTGGTTCCATTTTTGCTATGTCCCCTATGGTTCCCACGGGGACACACCATGTTGTAATGTATTCCAAATTCTTCCACTCAAATAAATAAATAAATAAATAAATAAATAAATAAATAAATAAATAAATAAATAAATAAATAAATAAATAAATAAATAAATAAATAAATTGATAAATAAATAAATAAATAAATAAATAAATAAATAAATAAATAAATAAATAATTAAATAATTAAATTGATAAATAAATAAATAAATAAATAAATAAAATGGAAACGGAAAATTACAAGCTAAGCAGCAAATATTTAAAAAAAATAAGTGGGGGAAATAGGCCCATCTAGAAGAAACTAAAAAGTAAGAAAGAAGCTAAAAAGGAAATGCAAGAAGGGACAGGTCTTTAAAAATAAAATTTACCTTTTCAATGAGTCTACCTGTACAGTAAGTCCTCCTGTTTTGAGTGAACGCTGCCATTTACTCATCTAGCGGGGACCCGCGCGTATAATAAGATATACCGTAAAACCTCGTCTGCAAGCATATAGAATGTTTATGATGAAAGCTAAAATAATCCAGGCGCTATCCAGCGACAAATATAAAACATTATTGAGTTTGAGCAATTAAATTACCTGTACAAGCATAATACAAACAAATACTATTGTAAAACTAATCTATTGTTTGGGCATATTTACGACTGGTTCGTATTAAGTAAGCTTTCATCTAGAACACTATGCTTGTAGACGAGGTTTTACGGTATGCTGAAAAAATAATATTGAATGTTTTAAAATGTGTGGCTTTGACATTTTGAAAAAATCATAAACGTAGGTCTATGTCGTATGTATGTCATCTTAGCCTTGTTAATTTTTAAATGGTAAAGATGGGCGTCGACACGCGTTTTGTCATCATTTAGTTCTTTAACAATACACCTGCAAACAATGATTGCAATATTTAAAAAAATAAAGACATATAATCATCAGTTTTGATGTTCTGATTCCGAAATGTAATTTCAAAGATAAAGAACTTTAAGACACGTGGTAAGTAGACTGGCTGATATTTTTATGCTTAACGCTAGTTCACCCGTAGCTGTGAGAGCAACTGATAGCGAAGCTGTTTCACTTCTGATGACCCGTTTGACTTTTTGACATGTTCACGTTGTACTGAGGATTTTTTACCACTTCCATGCCCGATTCGGCATACTCCCCATATGACCTTTGACTTCAAGTGACCTCAGTTTGATTTTGTTCATGTTCCCGTAATATGAAGAATTACTTTTACTGCGAAGTTTAATGACCTTTGACCTTGATTACAGTAAGCCAAATAATTAAGGTACCAGTTATGTTGATACCAGTTATGTTGATACCTTGTATATCATACACAAAGACAGATATGTCATAATTTGGAACCAGCAGCCAATAGCTGCATCTTTTAGCTCAAAATTAAGACCTCAATTGTTGAAATTGTTCAAGAAATAAAGACATGACGATCCAAAAACCCAACGAAGATGCCAATTTAAAAGTTGCTATTTGCTCCACTGACTTATGACTTACTTTTTACATGCAGTGTTGCAGCAAATATTCGTGCTGATATAACATCTACAAATATTACGATATGTAAAATATGTACAAAAAATTTTCTAATTCCAAAGTGTAATTTCAAAGTTAAAAGAGACATTGCAATTTCCAAACGTAGACATCGGACGTACGTTGATCTATTCAAAACCACTCTCCTGTATTTAGCTATTTTTGAAGATATTCCACGTGCAAAATCACAAAATTTGTCAATTTCACAATATGTTAAAGACAGTCAAATTACAGTTATTATGATCCTTTTTGTTTGTAACAAATCATTATAATAAAGGTACAGCGATGTGTTAAAATGGACTAAATTTAAACGCAATATTCATACGCAGAGATTGCCCATTGAAATGTGTGTGATACTTTGCGTACAAAAATGACATTGATTTCCATTTTGGATTCCAACGTAGAATAAAACGCAGATGCTACGTTGAAATATGCTGATTTTACCTCATGTTTAAATCCATGCAACGCGCCAAATTTTCAGGACGAAAAAGTCTCATTTTGAAAGTAAAGTCATGATGTATGGATGTAGTGATCTTTAATCTACCAAAATATATGTTTTTGGGCAACTATAATATTTGGAGAGCACAAAAAAACAATTAAGTTTAATCAGCATGTAGGTCAAAATTTTAGTCCAAATCAAAAGCGGCCTGTTTGAATTAGGCAGAGACTCAGCTTAATGTTATTTTTTCAATCACTATGCCCTCTATCGACCTAGATTAGATTAGCCAAATATTATAGTCTTTATTCCAGCTGACTTGTTCTCCTTCGTGACGAATGAGCACAATACAGTTTGGAACCGAGACTAGCAATATTTAATACCGTATTAACTACGTAAAAATGTATGTGAAAACGTACGTTCCACGTGCTGCGTTTGGAACATCGTAATCTCTCTAATGAATTTTGAGGCACGTGATAAGCGATTGTAGACTGGCTGGTACATTTAGGCTTACAATTTCTAAAATTTAATTTAATATTCGCTTGGTTTAGGGCTGTGCAATAATTATGTGTACCCCCGGGCCCGTGGTGAATTCTCAACGTGGTCTGCCAAAATTGCTTGCCCCCCTTTGGTTGCGCCAAAATCTTTGCCCCCCCCTCCTTTTGACGTGCCAAAAACCTTTGCCCCCCTTTTGCCGTGCCAAAAATCTTTGACCCCCCCCCCTTTACACACCAAGATTTTTGGGAACTCGAATTTGAAACCTTAAATTGTCTTATCATATAATGCAAGCGCAGCGTAAATTTTGCATATTTAAACGTGTTCCTAATGTTTTCCTACACCTTTTTAAGGCGTAATATAGAAATGGCGCCCAAAATATGTGTGCCAAAATTGCTTGCCCCCCCCTTTTGGCATGCCAAAATATCTTGGCCCCCCTATAATTCACCACCCCGGGGGTACACATAAATTATTGCACCACCCCTTATGACCTACTTTTCACATGCAGTATTGCAGAAAATATTCGCCCTGGTTATAACACCTGCAAACATTACGATATGTAACATATATAAAATAAAGTTCTAATTCCAAAATGTAATTTCAAAGTTAACGAATTTTAAGTCACGTGATAAGCTGGTGTAGACTAGCTGGTACTTTTAGGCTTACCATTCCTAGAATTTACTGTAAAAGTTAACGAGTTTCGAACCACGTGGCAAGCTGGCGTAGCAGAGGATGATTTAAGCACTTCCCAGCAAGTCTTGCGGTTAGCACAGCTGTGTGAGTGAACATGGCACCACTGCCCGCCCACTGCATACACACATGCATGGTTAAATTTGAATTTGGACTGATATATTTACAATAAATACACATTCAAAATGCCAGTCGATTTCACATTTTATGTTATCTACAGAAGGTGTGACTTATCCTTCATGCATACATCACTTTAGATCTGAAATCGACCAAGTAATAATGACACACGGGCAATTCTAAAACAACATCTTTTGCACAGAGTTCAATGGGATTTGAAAAGTAAAGTGGCAGTTGAAACTCTAGTGATAACACTTTTACAGTGCATGATGGGGCTTCCTTAAATCATCCTCTGCTGGCGTAGATTGGTTGGTGGCCTATTTTTAGACATATGCCTACAATTTTGACTTTGGAGCAGCATATTCATCATTTCATTCACTACCTGACTCGCGTGGAGAGACATCGTTAAATATCAGCTGCAAATAAAATATTTTATTTGGTGATCCAGATTTTGTAAGCAGATCAGAAAGATGAAGTTGCTCGTCATTTTGTGTCTGTTTGCTGTAGTCGCTGTTAATATGTCAACAGATGAGTTAATTTGGTTTTCACAGTTATTTTCGTACTTTGGTCTTTGATATATTAAAATAAGTATAGGTTTTCCCAGAGTATTTCACACTTGTGTCACTGATATTCAAATCAACGGCTACGGTAGATTTGCTACATTTTTGTACCAATTTTGCTACTAAGACATCTGTCATGATAGAAAGCATGTGCATATAATCATGTGCCTAATAGTACAGAGTGAGTAAAAAAAAAGTACAATAGAGCAAAGAATCGATATCTGTGCAAGAACAAAGTCCAATTTTCCCAATATTGAAAGTTTCTATAAATGCTACTCTCAATAGTCACATGTGAAAATATGAAGTAAATCGCGAGTACCGTTCAATTTTTATTAGTCCTTTTGTTGCTGCAATACCCAATTTCGTTATTTGTCCACGAGGTACCATGTATTTTGAATGAGAGCACAAAATGCCCGGTAAAGGCACCAGCTTTGAAACTGACTTTAACTTAAATAAGGTTGATTTTTGCGGGTTTTTTAATTTCTTTTTTTTTGTTCAAAATTTTTTTCGAACATTACTTTAAGTCCTTCGTACCTCACTCGACGCCAACTCCATTTTTTTAAATCCCAATATGCTCAACTTACTGGATATTTTGTAATTAATCCACTTCAACTTGCGCGCATTTCATTTTGACATTTGAAAACCCCGCCTACAAATTTGTATGGGTTTATTTATAGAGAATAAACATCTTTATAGCAAAGGTAAAATGAAAAGAACAACATTTTTTTCACACAAATATTTTATAACCTAAAAGGTTCTGCTCGGTTCTTAAATAGAAATGGATTCTCTTCTCTATTGCACTTTGTTGACTCATCCTGTATATACGGCGCTATGTGTTTGGGGGGTATTATCATGATTATATTGATACATTAGTGGAACCAATGTTTTTGGCATCCTTACACCTGAAATAATCACACTAGGATTGTTCCATTTTTCTATATGCCCCCCCCCATGATTCCCACGAGAGTTTGGCTCCCGCGAGAGTTTGAAGGTCATAATGGGACCAAAACTCAGAAATGGTCCTATCATGTTGTTATATATCTCAAATTGTTTCTTTTATCGCTAGGAATACAATAAAAATTCCCTTTAAAAGGGAAAGCCAGCCTCAATGTAGAAGAGGTCTTGTAATTAGTTTTGGTCAATGTGAAAGGCATTTTTAGGATCACGGCTTACTACATCCATGTTACATGACAGTCCACCAAACCATCAACGGTGAGAAGATGTACACTGAAACTGCAGAAAACATTAACTCCTAATCTCCTGTCAACTCTTTAATTCATTATTGTTCATTATTATTAATTCATTATTGTTCTCTAAATTGTTCTGTTCTGGTTTTATTTGTCTTTTCAGCTTTTTACCCACGATATTTCAATTTTCAATTTTTAATACCATAACTTACGAACTCAATTTCTTCGCTTAGGAA
Organism: Amphiura filiformis; assembly: GCF_039555335.1. Taxonomy (NCBI): domain Eukaryota; kingdom Metazoa; phylum Echinodermata; class Ophiuroidea; order Amphilepidida; family Amphiuridae; genus Amphiura; species Amphiura filiformis. The sequence continues at coordinate 66,444,666 of NC_092637.1, read as the reverse complement.
TGTCCGATTTTATTGGGGAAAACGGCGTTGTGGAGCAAAATAGCTCTTTATGTGAAAGCCTCCAAATTTATAAGCTGTCCAAAAGATGTCTGTTTTTGACATGATACGCCACATTTCTTAAAGACCCATTCAGTGATCCCAGTGCAAGAGTAAAAAATTAAAATTGTTTATAAATTGCTTAAAAGAGAAGGATAGGCCTAAGTCATTCAAATTGTCATTTGGTATTTTGATACTGTCAGTATCTAAAAATACAGATTCGTGTAAAATGTCTTATTTTGTCTTAAATAGGCCTACACGGCTTTTGGCTGAACCATTCGCAGACTTAGCACATCTATGTAATAACAAAGGTACGGTACCAAAATTTTGATGATTTTTACGATCGTCCGGATGAGCAAATCACTGAATGGGCCTTTAATATTAATAATAGATAAGCTGCCTTTAAAAATATAAATTGCTTAAAAGAGAAGGATAGGCCTAAGTCATTCAAATTGTCATTTGGTATTTTTGAAATGCCAAATTTGGCAAAAAATGAAGAAAACAGCAGTACTGACGAAGTTCAAGCCCCGCCATTCAAATACTTGTAGCTAATTTTAGATACTGTCAGTATCTAAAAATACAGATTCGTGTAAAATGTCTTATTTTGTCTTAAATAGGCCTACACGGCTTTTGGCTGAACCATTCGCAGACTTAGCACATCTATGTAATAACAAAGGTACGGTACCAAAATTTTGATGATTTTTACGATCGTCCGGATGAGCAAATCACTGAATGGGCCTTTAATATTAATAATAGATAAGCTGCCTTTAAAAATATTATTGACAATGTTGAGAGTATAGGAATTACCTTGAAAAATGTCTCAAAAATACAACATGCCAGTTATATTCCGGTCTGAAACGATCAGACAATATTTTAAACATTAATAACATCATAACCTTAAATCGTGAAAAAATCACCCCGGGTAGATTTTTGGCTATTTCTCCATTTACGATCCTGCCCAAAAGTGTCTGCTTTCGATATACCACGTCACAAATACTACACTGCACTGACTGCAGGTTTTAGTTAAAAGGGCATTTCGTGATCCACAGCATCATCCCCAACTTTTCTCAAAAAAAGTTGAGATTTTTATATCACTGGAAACCTCTGGCTACATAATGTTTATGTACAAAATATTTCTTGCAGATTAATTCGTTAGCAAAGTAATCGTGAAATTTGAATTTCGTTCTGGTATACCAGAACAAAATTGCAACACATTGTGTACACATAACCATGCATAACTCGTAAAGGCAAAATCGGAATCAACTGAAATTTTTAGAATAAGCTTTTTTGTGGATATCTACTGAAAATGTCATAAAAAGAGGATGCTAGGATCACGAAATACTCCTTAAATTCGCCATATAACATAATATAAACTCACCTTACATGTACATTTTTATTTTAAAATAATTTGATATTAATTCGCAATGTATAGTTTACTATATGATAGATGGTGGCAAGAACATTTATAAAGGACTGATTACTCACTGCAATCTTCACTCTTGTGTGTTTTGACTGTAAGTTTATGAATCAAATAAAAAAGATAGAAAGTAGCTTCACTTACGTTATGTGTCATTTTATTTATAACATAGAAGTTATTAAATTAATAAAGTAAGACAATTTATTTATCTATAAGTGCATGTCAAATGGGTACATTGTTCAATACTATAGGCCTACATGCATAAATTATGCCCATATTATAGCTAGGCCCTAAAAACTTTATTTTGCATCGGATTTTTCCCGTTGAAAAGGCAAAACTGATGTTCATGATAGCAACTATTTCATCAATAGCATTTTGAGTCATTTTTATCCATAAAACGACACAGGATAGGATAGATAATTACTTTGACATCAATATGGTCCATATGATGAAGATTTTGATTCTTAGATCTGTTATCAACATGATATCACCACATCTGTGATATCACGCTGTTCAGTGGTCAAGGACCCCGGGTCAAAGACACTGAAATGACATACTTTTCTTCTGCTGACCATATGATGCTGTATATTAACTATTATTGTTACATTTTAGGCCTATACCTAAAACTTTTAAAGTCATATTAATTCAAACATAACTTTGGTAATACTCACTCGTTTTCGTTCGTTGAAACGGCAAAACATACTTACTTTTCCTAACAAATCGAATTAAAATATTTAAAAAAAATTTAACCACAAAAAGTAAAAAAAAAAATCATTCCAATACCACTAAAATATAATCTCTTGAGTAAACTGACCCCAAACCTGAAACAGATCCAGCCCCGAATGGGCTGGCGAAAAGTCAAATTGTCATATTGTTGTACGGTGTTTAATGTCATGTCATTTATTTCAGCAACATCTGCAATTAATTAACCAATCTTATATTGAAAATATTCTGTTTAAAGGAGTATTTCGTGATCCCAGCATCCTCTTTTTATAACATTTTTTTTAGATATTAGACCCATTAGGCCTTTTCTTGAATATGGCAGGCGCTCATTTCAATATAAGGGGGCTCTTGCTTGGAATCAACTCCACAATTCAATCATTTCTCAGTTACCAACCAGTACTGGTGTTTTTAAATCAAGATTCTATCCAAAATAGTAGGTCTGTTAATTTCTCTTGAGTATTTTTAAATAATAGGCATTGCAATGATTGTTACAGGATCAACTTTTGCCAAATTTCTTTTGTTTAAATTTTTATTGATTTTTTCTATTTGCTTTGATTATTTGAATGTATAGTTTGTGGTATTTTGAAATCCTGATTTTCAATTATTATGCTGGCATGTTTTATCATTTTAAAATTTAAATTCTCATAGTGCAATAAGAAATAATAATAATATTAATTTTGTCAATGTATTTGAAAATGTAGTCTAATTAATGCAATATAGTGTGTACTATGTATTATTTTTTACCTATCTTTTAATATCATTGTTGTACCCAATTAATTTTGGTAATTCACGTAATTTAAGTTAATACAGGGTGTCTCAATGAAAATAGGCCCTGTGGTTTGGGGGACGTAACTTAAAATGTCGGCAGTAAAATCAAAACTTTTTTTAAAGATTCAAAAACCATGACGTTTCTTCTTTTAATTGGTGCACAAAACATGAAAATCAGTTCACGCGTCACAGAGATAATTGGGATTTTACAAGAAGACCCATTTTTGGACCGTTCCAATGGGGCAATACACATTAAACACTAATGTTCTGCATTGTAGTTTATAATGGCAAAAAGAGATGAAGTTGCTGAGTACGAATTGAAAAGAAATTAACCAATCAATCAATCTCTCAAAGAATGTTTTTCGCACCTTTGTGTTTGGGTTAACAATATATTGTTCAAACATTTCTCAAGAAACAATATAGGGCCTAGCAGTGACCTAAGTTTCATAGTCTACACATACCTGACCAGAAAAATGGTTCTTTCCTAAGAATAAATCTCACGAATGGCGTTAAGTGGCCCAAAAACGCTAGTTGATGCGCGACTAGTGATTGTCAAAACATAGTCTAAACAGGATTTAGCCTTTTGAGCAAAAACATCCCTTTACAGGAATTTGGCGCATTTTAACAACAAAATAAGTAGGATTTTTTTTAAACTGAAAGGCAGCACCGATATAGGCTTTTTTAAAAGAATACACACATTATATGATTTCTTTATAACTTTCCAATAATATTTGAGCGATGGTCCTGGTGCAAATAAGTTGAGGAAGCACGCTTTGCGAATTATCGGGATCAATAAATGAATCCTAAACCATGTAAAGCTATGTAAACTCATCAACTAAAAATGAGAAATGTATGAACAAATTTTTAGTAGGTATATTTTCACATATTTTAACCCAAAGAGAAAGGTGTGAAAAACATTCTTTGGGAGATTGATTGATTGGTTGGTTGATGTTTTTAACTCGTACCCGGCAAAACTGAGAGTTTACTTCAATTCTTTCTTCCATTCTAAACTACAAAGCAGCACATTATGTGTATTGCCTCATTGGAACGGTCCAAAAAATGGGTCTCTTTGTACAATCCCTATTATCTCAGTGACGCGTGAACAGATTTTGCTGATTTGCGCACCATCTTAAAGATGAAACGTCATGGTTCTTGAATCTACAAAAAGGTTTTGATTTTGCTGCAATTTTAAGTTACGTCCCCTAATCCACAGGGCCTATTTTTATTGAGACACCCTGTATAGTAAATTATTCTACGTGTTTTGTAATTATTTATTTGTATTTTTGTATGTAATAATTGGGCCATATGGAAGAACAGCGGAATACTAAATTTTCCCCTGAATATGGACCCAGTATAAAGAAGAAATAGACAAACAAACAAACAAACAAACAAACAAATAAGCGACAAAAGCTTCTTCCCAAAATTTCAGTTGATTCCGATTTTGCCTTTGTGAGTTATGCATGATTATGCGTATTCACTGCTGAGCCATTCCATGTCAACTCCAGGAATGTGCACCGCAGCACCTCTTCAATTTTTGTCTTTTTCTGTGTGGTGGTAGATATTGATGAGAAAGTAAAATCCTGAAAATTTGAGCTTCATACTCCATTTCGTTTTCCCGTGGCATCAATTTGAAATTTAGGGGGGTGTCAGCGTAAAATCTGTCGCAACGCGGAAGACGATGTTTAGAGGTCCATAAATGTATAAAGCGAAACCCCAACAACTTTGAAAAGTATGTATCCTGGGGTACTTTTTGTGTAGAATTAAAATCTGGCATCAGAAAATTTATGACTCCTTTACTTTAAAAGATATAGGGCCCTCAAAATGCAATTTCGTCCATCCAGGACCAACTTCGGGGGGTCAGAACTCCAAAATCAAAAATAATTTTATGGTCTATTTTTTTTGCCAGTCAGAGCCCTTTGGTAGGACATTACTCTTATCCCATATTGAGCCTATTACAATACTTTTAGCTGAGATATTACCCATGCAAAACTCCAATTGTACATTTTTGTACATTCTGACCCCCCTGAAAACCAATGTCAGACATTTTGCCCCACCATCAACTTAAGGTATGTTGAAAATATGTTCTTGGACAACATTTCTGAGAGATATTGGCTTTTGGACTCGATGACTTTGCTTTAAAAACATCAGTATAGTTTGCCTACTCACATTATATGTCATTCCAACCACATCAACAAAATGGGTTGGTTGGTCAGTGGTCATCCACTCAAATTTTGCTGAATATCATTTCTAGCATACCTCTATGAGCATAATGAACGCATTAAAATGAATGCTCAACTCCAAGCGGTTTTGGAGATATGGCTTGTCAAAATTTGGCCCAGGCCCCCACCTTTTGCTCTCTCAAGTTGCGTCGTTGAATTAGTAGCGTTTTGGAACACTCATATTTTGACTTTGCGAAAAAGATGTTAAGACTCAGAAACATTGTATCTTCCCTGAAGAAGTTATGGGTCTCTCAAACCTCTTTTTGTTTCGTTTTTGACAAGTACAATTTTGACAAAACGAAACAAGGATTTGAGAGACCCATAACTTGTTAACTTCCTAACTGTTTCTGAGGTTGTTCAGTTCCCCCGAATGGAGTCTGATTTAGGTGTGTAAGGTGCGGTTTTAGCGTTTTCTCCCGAATTTCCCCCAATGACCAACAAGGGGGCACGTGCAACCCTGGCCACCCGCCCCCCCCTTTGCGCACGCCACTGTCACGATGAGATTATTTGGCTTGAAAACGTTTCCATACGAAATACGCTGACATGCCTCAAAGCCATATTATCATTTCGTCAACGGATCCTTAAAGAACTTTAGCAAAATTACCCTCGATTAGAGAAAAGCGAGGGTAATAAATTTTGTTCCACTGGTTTCATTTTCCGATATTGGATTTCATAATTTGATCTCATATACCTCGACACCTGCTGATGTTTGACCTTTGGCATGTCAACACATTCCTGGTGCTCTGGAGGTCAGCTAGGCAGGCCAGTGGCATGACTGTAATGCCATTGATAAAAAATAGTGGTTGAAAGTAGTCTCAGCATGGAATTGCTGGAGGGCATAATACGGTGACCCAAGTCCAGCTGGTTATGATGACAGGCTGACCAGTGTTTTTAAGACTAACTTTCATGCCCATGGCAATTGCCATGGCAACTAGGATGTGTACACGAAATGTAACATTTCTGTAAAGAGGATTAGTATTTTTTTTCCATAAAATGTTAGCTTTTACTGGCAAATATGTCAACTTTTAATTTTGAGCCAAAGAAGTGATGAAAAGCAAAGAAATTTGGAATTTACTACTAGCGTCAATGCATGTTACTCCCGCGGTTGTAATACGTAACGATCCTCTGATGCGTATGTGTGTTTGATCCTGCTCTTAATAAACAAGTTATAATTTTCCTTATTCGTTGGGCGAGGAGTGGTACGCCGCATTCGCCCTATATTCGCTTGGTTTATTGATATCCTACTTTCAACATGCAGACTACTTTTCAAATGCAAACTACGATATGTAAAATAATACTAGTATTCTAATTTCAAAGTGTGATTTCAAAGTTAATGAATTTTGAGACACGTGATAAGCTGATTTTAGACTGACTGGTACTTTTAGGCTTAACGTTTCTAAAATTTAATTTACAATTCACTTGGTTTTGGCCTACTTTTCACATGCAGTGTTGCAGAAAATATTCGTGCTGGTATAACACCTGCAAACATTAAGATATGTAAAATAGTGTTCCAATTTCAAAAATGTTATTTCAAAGTTAATGAATTTTGAGACACGTGATAAGCTGATTTTAGACTGACTGGTACTTTTAGGCTTAACGTTTCTAAAATTTAATTTACAATTCACTTGGTTTTGGCCTACTTTTCACATGCAGTGTTGCAGAAAATATTCGTGCTGGTATAACACCTGCAAACATTAAGATATGTAAAATAGTGTTCCAATTTCAAAAATGTTATTTCAAAGTTAATGAATTTTGAGACACGTGATAAGCTGATTTTAGACTGACTGGTACTTTTAGGCTTAACGTTTCTAAAATTTAATTTACAATTCACTTGGTTTTGGCCTACTTTTCACATGCAGTGTTGCAGAAAATATTCGTGCTGGTATAACACCTGCAAACATTAAGATATGTAAAACAGTGTTCCAATTTCAAAAAGTTATTTCAAAGTTAATGTCATGAATTTTAAAACACGTTATAAGCTGGTGTAGACTAGCTGGTACTTTTATGTTTCTAAAATCCAATTTAAAATTTAACAAATTTTAAGTACGTGGCAAGCTGATGTATATTGGTTGGTAGGCCTATTTTTAAACCTATGCCAACAATCTCGACTTGTAGCATCATATGCATCATTTCATTACCTGACTTGCGTGGAGAAACATCGTTTAATATCAGCTGCAAATAAAATAATTTATTTGGTGATCCAGATTTTGTAAGCAGATCAGAAAGATGAAGTTGCTCGTCATTTTGTGTCTGTTTACTGCAGTCGCTGTTACCGTGTCAACAGGTAAGTCAATATAAATTATTTAATTTGATTTTGCCAGTTATTTTCATACTTTGGTCTTTGATATATTATATTTCACACTTGTGTCATTGATATTCAAATCAAAAATTTTTGTACCAATTTTGCTACCAAGACGTCTACATGGTAGCAAGCATGTGCACTGTTTATATGCCTAATAGTATACATGGCGCTATGTGTTTGGGGTCATGATGCAGTCATGTCTACAGTAGAATTCACCACGACCTTTGCAGGACTTAAACCACATTAAAAGCTATTAAACCAAGATAACACTCATTGAAACCAGCTCAACTATGTTACATCAGATCTTCTCTGGTTAAATCCACACACACATATTTCTGTTTTATCTGTGCAATGAGCTGGTATTATAGTTTCAGTTGGGTGAACGATTATAAAGCGAACGCAAGGTAACAATGGTGTGTTGGCCTTTGTTCACGAAATGAGACAATAGTGCGAGTATTGTTAACCATATTCTTGAAAATGAGAAACTTAATGGCTGTGGATCGTAACACGGTTTGGAAATAATTTCTTCATATTTTTGGTGTTATCTGTCGTTTACATATCCTTCCTAAAACACCAAAGTGCGAATATTTCCAAACACCTAAATTAGCTAAAAATTTAGGACATGTTACAAAACTATATTTTCTAGAATTTCAAAAGAGTACTTTTAATATTGGCCGTTTATTTTTCACACAGCGACGTTAACTAGGCAATGTCTTATTACCTATAACATACACTAAAACACAAAAGTGCGAATATTTCCAAACATCTAAATTAGCTAACAATTTAGGACATGTTACAAAACTATATTTTCTAGAATTTCAGAAGAGTACTTTAAATATTGGCCGGTTATTTTTCACACAGCGACGTTAACTTGGCAGTTGCCTATACTTCTAACATACACTATTTGTAGAGGTCACGCGTCAATGGTAAGAGCACTGTGTATTGTGAATAGGACAACGGACAGTAACAGTATGTATTATATTGATATATTAGTGGAACCAATGTTTTGGCATCCTTACATCTGAAATGTTAAAATTAGAATTGTTCCATTTTTCTATATGTCCCCCTACTATTCCCACGAGAGGTTGAAGGTCATAATCTGCGTGTTTACACTGAGCACTCTGTATTTTTACCCGGTATTACCTGGTAACCCACAATCCGATTCAGGCAACAACCAGCACGTTTATACTGATGCTTAAAATAAGGGTTGTGGTGTGTACCGGAGGTACTGAAAATATTTTCCTGACCCCAAGCTGCTTTTAAGGTCACAATGTGATACATAAAATGTACATAAAAGAAGTTCAACACCCAGCAACCGTTAACCGTTGTGTTTCCACTGACAGAAATACCGGGTGTCATGCCGCATGGTCTAGCTCATGAGGTGGATCACGGTTGCCGGGTGTCCACACCGCATCACTCTGAACCGACCTGTTTCCACTGAGCACATTAACCGATAACACTCTAAACTAAACCACATTACATACTGCAGTTACTGTCCGTTTTCCTATACACAATACACAGTGCTCTTACCATTGACGCGTGACCTTTACAAATAGCGTACGTTAGAAGTGTGGGGATTTGCCTAGTTAACGTCGCTGTGTGAAAAATATTCGTACTTTGATGTTTTAGTGTATGTTATAGGTAATAGTACATTGCGTAGTTAACGTCGCTGTGTGAAAAATAACCGGCCAATATTAAAAGTACTCTTCTAAAATTCTAGAAAATATAGTTTTGTAACATGTCCTAAATTTTTAGCTAATTTAGATGTTTGGAAATATGCGTACTTTGGTGTTTTAGGAAGGATATGTAAACGACAGATAACACCAAAAAATATGAATAAATTATTTCCAAACCGTGTTAAGTCAACAATCATTATGTTGCTCATTTTCAAGAATGCTGGTTAACAAAAAGCAGACCATTGTCTCATTTCGTGAACAAAGGTCCACATACCATTGTTTCCTAGCGTTTCCTTTATAATCGGTTACCCAACTGAAGCTATACGCCGTAGAAGTGACGTAATAACTCGGATTAACTACCATAGCAATAGATGAATACAATTTTGGCTATATCGCCCCGCACTACAACGTTCATGCGGTACCGATGCATTGAACCATAGATTGCACCTGTAAGATTAGTCTATTAGAAAAGAGCGGTATTGTATTCAATCTATTATATGATTGAAGACAGGTGATGAGTGCAACCTGCTGCAGTGCAGCGCGGTATATTCAAAATTGTATTCATCTATTGCTATGGTAGTTAATCCGATTATGACGTCACTTCTACAACGTTTAATACCAGCTGATTGCGATACCGCACATATAAAACAGACACATGTGCACAACCAGAGAAGATCTGATTTAATCAGTTGAGCTGTTTTCAATGAGTGTTATCTTGGTTTAATAGCTTTTAATGGAGTTTGAGTCCTGCAAAGTTCGTGGTGAATTCTACTGTAGACATGACCGCATCATGACCTGCCAACCGTTCCCCAGTAGAAACACGCAGAATGGGTCCAAAACTCAATGGTCCTATCATGTTGTTATATATCTCAAATTGTTTCTCTTATCGCTAGGAATAAATAAAAATTCCTTTAAAAAGAAATGGGGCGCCCAATGGGAGCTTTGATGTGATGTGCAGAAATCGGGGGGCACTCCCACTTTTCAACATCGCTGTCACCCAAAGACCCCATTAGCAGCACCTGCTCTGTCTGTCACCCAAAGACCCCATATTATTTTTTTCCTTTAGATATGTAATCCAAAGACCTAATATTTCCATCTGAACAGCAACGAGTCGTCCATCACTGATTTTGTCAATTCTTTTGAAATAGCAAAGCCATTTGAAGCCATTTAGAACCAGAAATTCAATTTTCGAGGCTTCTTTTGGCTTTCACCCAAAGACCCATTTAAAAAAAGTCATATTCTCATCCAACGCCCCCCTAATTTAGATCCAAACGGTCCCTCTCTCACCCAATGACCCCGTATTTTGTACATTTTGCTCTCGCCGAATGCCAAAAATCATGCTATCATCCTTGCAATGATCCCATATTTTTTATATTTTGCTCTCACCGGATGCCCCTTGTGGCCAGCCCTACACATACAATACAACAAGCTTTTCTCGTCAGGAATTATTGCACATAAGACCCCTATATCATAAGGATATGTAGAGATACATTAAATTCTAAGAAACCTGCTTCTGAGTAGCAAATTATATCATATTCTGTAATAAAAATTCCCTTTAAAGGGAAAGCCAGCTTCAATGCAGAAGATGCCTTGTAATTAGTTTGGGTGGTGGCATTTTTAGGATCACTCTTTTTTATGATCCATCATGTTTCATGACAGTCCACCAAACCATCAATGATGAGAACATGCACACAGAAACAGCAAACCAAACAACTCCTATAACTTCCTGTCAATTAATTACTCCAAATTGTTCTGTCTTTTTGTCTTTTCTGCCTTTTAGGCTACCCTTAGCTCATTATTAATATAAAGAAATGCAGTTTTTAGTTAATTGGCTAAAAACTGCCATCCTACTTGCCTTATACATGCACATTAATTTTATATTAATTCGCAATTTATACTTAATATAGCACATTATAAAATGTATAAAGACTGATATTGTTCAATTATAATAGGCCTACATGTATATAAATTATACCCATATCAAAAATAGGCTCTGAAATTGCATCGAATTTTTCCCGTTGAAAAGACAAAACTGATGTTTAAGATATAAATTATTTCATAAATGACATTTTGAGTCATTTTTATCCATAAAACGATACAGATTATAGGATATTTTTACTTGGACTTTTACGTCCATAAAGGTTTTAATCATGTTATCAATACACTCACATCTCATGCTGTGCTGATCTCCAGGAGGTCTGCGAATGTAAATCTAAGAACGCCTGATAACAAGGATTCTATAATTTTCTTTCGTTGATATGCTGTGGAAACTATTATAGGCCTGGCATGAACTTTTAATGTCATATTTCCTTCAAACCATAACTTTTGAAATTCTCACTCGTTTTCATTCGTTGAAACGGCAAAACATACTTTCTTTTTCTTACAAATCCAATAACAGGTCTATTATATATTTTCACCATAAAAAGTTCCGCAAAGTAATTCAAACCAATGCTAGTACCCCGTAATCTCTTTAGCAAACAAAGACGATCTCCGAATTAGATCATAGCCAGCTAACGCTGGCGAAAATATCATTTTTTTAAATCCCCAAAATGCATCTTTATATGGCAACACTGCTTCCAGTCTATACAAGTGCCCAAGCTGTTCTCATCAGATATGAGTGGGGCCAAGTCACCTTCACCACCTCCTATAAGATTAATATCCAGAGTGCTCCGGCATATATATTTTTTTCGACGCAAATATGGAGAAAATATGTGAAAAATTGCAGTGTTGCCAGTTCCAAAAAGACATAAAAATGTTTTTCCAAAACTTTTTTCGTACGGTATGGAGATGCATCTATATCATGTAACAGTTGGTTTTTGCACAAATGTGTTATGCATTGCTGGAATTAGAACGCCAAAATAGGGTAATTTGCACTTTTTTACCCCGAAATTGACTGAAAATTGCTTAAAACTAAGAATTGGGTCAGTCCATATGCTATCAAGGCGCTCCCCCATCTGACCCCCTCTGGTTTGCTTTATATTTTAGTCATATGTTGTACTTGTAAAAATATTAAAAACCTGCAAATTTGAGGTCTGTAGCTCTTACGGATTTTCTGTGGCAGCCATTTAAAGTTGGAGTAGGGGGTCTAAATTTGGACTCAAAAGTTGCCCTTTAAATAAATTTCATCTTTGGGAGTCTGTGACTTCTTTACAAAAAGAGAGAGAAGTCTGAAACCTTGTATACACTATAACTGCATACCCAATTTGTCAAAAAGTAAAAAAAAAAAAAAATCTGTATTTTTTCATTGCCATTGTATTTGTAGTTTGTATTCCACAACACTAAATGTCTGAATCTGTAAGGCCCTCAGTGAAGTGTGTAGACTCAGAGCACGGTTGCAGCAGTTTAGAAAATATTTGATGAAAATGGCCAGACTATCAATTGTCCTTTGTCTCACTAAATGTAGTAAGAATTTTTTAAAAAAAGTATCTAAATTCATGGCTCATAGATGTACCGTATTAATGGGGCATGATACTTAATCAGATTTTCCAATCTTTTAAAATGTGTCTAAACCCTTGTAGAGATGCAAACAAGATTTTAGATAAATAGCGCCATCATTGTTCAACTTTTCTTTAAAATGACTCAGTTTTACATGCCATCAAGAGCAAACAACCGTGTTTATTTGGCTATGGTACCGCGACCTTTGGGACATTCTGTACAATTCATGTAATTGCTATACATCTCACCGACCTTACTATTTATCAAACAGAATGCGGTGGGTTTTCTTGTTCTAATGGAGAGTGCATAGACGAATATTTTGTATGTAATAGAGAAAATGATTGTGGCGACAACTCGGATGAGCAAAATTGTCCCGCAGGTAAGTTACACAATGAATTCAGGTTTGTCATTTTACAACTGAGAATACACGATGGCTGTGAGTAGTATTTAGAAAATTTTGAACATTCAAAATGGTTCCGCGACCTTCGGGACATTCTGTACAATTCATGTAATTGCTATCAATCTCACAGACCTTAACTACATATCCAATAGGTGACCCATCACTGCCATGCAATGGGCTTTCTTGACATGTCCTAATAGAGGAAGCTGCATACCAGAAGAATATGCATGTCATGGAAAAGGTGATTGTGAGGACCTCTCGGATGAGGAAGGTTGTCATTTTGCAATAGAACTAGTATAACCAAAGTATGCAAAGTACAAACCGAAAACCTCTATATGTGAGTGGACGCGGCGAATCAGCCGTAAACTAGGCAATTCGTTGCGACAAGTATCTTATCAAACGCTGTTTAAATCAATCAATAATACTACTGCTGAAGAGGATAATAAGCTTCTACCTATTTCTATAGAATAGTTCTTGTCTTTGTTTGCTTTGGCTAAATCCTGTTCAAGTGGTAGATAACAAAGCATTGTATTTTCTCTAGGAATGTATAATCAACAATGAACAATGAGAGGATATTTCTGAACCTCGTTGACTTTAGGATGATTTGAAATGACCGTTGGATATTTATTACCAGAAATGTAGAAAAAGAGACACATGTAGAACCGATAAAAAATACAATTTTGTCGAAGGAACAGAGTTCAACAAATCATAACCCCGCTTTTGGATATCGTTTGAAGTCAAATGATATACCATTTTAAAGCCTATGGTATATATTTTCTAAACACGAAATAAAACAAAATTGACCGGGGCCGACTTTACGGCTGATTCGCCGCGTCCAGTCACATATTGTTGTCTGTTGTAAGTGAATCTCCGAATCTTTATTTTATTTTAATTCATTTATTTGTCGGCCTCTTCTACGGAACTCATTAACCATGTTAACTGATTTATTACATTCTTCGTTAGTGATATGATCACAGTGTAGCAAATCATATTAAAACGATAATGGGGATAATTGTCGCATTTATTTGGCCCATGGACGACGCCATACCAAGACCACCAAGTGATCAGTAGATGTGCTACAATGCTAATAGATAGGAATTTTACAGACAAATATCATCAAAATAGCTGAAAATGTATAAGGCAAAATTCACACTTCCTGTTTGACTAAGGTCATGTCTTCCATAGGGGTGTATGGACTTTAACTGGAATAGCCCATTTGCAAAACATTCTCTGGTGACTTTTGCATCTCGATTTATGACCTGTATATCTCCTTTCTTTCTTTCTGTTCTGATGCGTCCAAATAGTTCCATATTTCAAATGAAACTTGCTTGTTTTTATTAATGTTTGTATATTACATTAAATCAAACTATTCTTTGCTGGCTAAATTTGAATTCAAACAGAATAAACAAATATATACAAATATGTAATGAATCTGTAAGGCCTTCAGTGATATGTGTAGACTCAAAGCACGGTTGCTGCAGTTTAGAAAATATCTGATGAAAAAGGCCAGACTATTAATTGTCCTTTGTCTCACTAAATGTAGTAAGAATTTAAAAAAAGTGTCTCAATTAATAGAGAAAATGATTGTGGTGACAACTCGGATGAGCAAAATTGTCCCCCAGGTAAGTTACACAATGAATTCAGGTTTGTCATTTTACAACTGAGAATACACGATGGCTGTGAGTAGTATTTAGAAAATTTTTGAACATTCAAAATGGTTCCGCGACCTTCGGGATATTCTGTACAATTCATGTAATTACTATCAATCTCACCGACCTTAACTACATATCCAACAGTTGACCCATCACTGCCATGCAATGGGCTTTCTTGACATGTCCTAATAGAGGAAGCTGCATACCAGAAGAATATGCATGTCATGGAAAAGGTGATTGTGAGGACCTTTCGGATGAGGAAGGTTGTCTCTGCCACGGGTTATAATTCATGTTAGTCATTTTGCAATAGAACTAGTATAACCAAAGTGATATGATCACAGTGTAGCAAATCATATATTAAAACGATAATGGGAATAATTGTCGCATTTATTTGGCCCATGGGCGCCGCCATACCCAGACCACCAATTGATCAGTAGATGTGCTACAATGCTAATAGATCGGAATTTTACAGACAAATATCATCAAAATAGCTGAAAATGTATAAGGCAAAATTCACACTTCCTGTTTGACTAAGGTCATGTCTTCCATAGGGGTGTATGGATTTTAACTGGAATAGCCCATTTGCAAAACATTCTCTGGTGACTATTGCATCTCGATTTATGACCTGTATATCTCCTTTCTTTCTTTCTGTTCTGAGGCGTCCAAATAGTTCCATATTTCAAATGAAACTTGCTTGTTTTATTAATGTTTGTATATTACATTAAATCAAACTATTCTAGGTTGGCTAAATTTGAATTCAAACAGAATAAACAAATATATATAAATATGTAAAGAGTATTATTTAGTATTCACTTCTTTCATATAAACATATAATTTGGATTGTACCTTTTCCATAGGGGAGTGTGGAACTAAATGGAATAGCCCTCATCTCCAGTGTATATCAACCGGTTATTACTTTCAGTACTCATTTTATTGTTTACAAGATCACTCTCATGATCAATCCCAGTTTGTGCACATCTTGGTAGCACAGTTTTATAATCACAACTTCATCTGTGTCGCAGTTACTTGCCCAATGCCCAATGACAACAGCTATGAACGTATAGTTTGTATTCCACAACAACAATGACATTTGTATGCACTAAATGTCTGAATCTGTAAGGCCCTCAGTAAGGTTGCTGCAATTTAGAAAATATCTAATGAAAATGGCCGGACTATGGATTGATTTGTCTGACTAAAATGTAGCGAGAGTTTAAAAAGTGTCTCAATTCACGGCTCATAGATGTGCCGTAAAAGAGTATTATCTAAATTTTGTCTTGTACTCATCATGTTCATGAGGGATCAAACTGTCTTGTTTGAAATGCATTATATTTAATAGTAAGGGAGTGTTCATAAATACTTTGGTGGGGGTTGGAAAATATGGGGGGATCAAAAAATTTGGGTCCTAAAAGGAGGGTACAAAATAAATTCAGTCCTTAATAGGCGGATCAACAAATTTGATTGTTAAAGTCCGGGGTAAAATGTACGAGAAGGCATGTACATTCCAAAATTTTTGCGCGCTCCGCGCATGCAGGTTTTATTCAATTGTGTACTCTCAAGCTTCAAATCAACAAAATGTGCTCAGTAGACCTGGGGGGGGATAAACCCCCAATATTTTGATAGGGGGATGATCCATACAATCATTCCCCCAATGTTGACGCCTGTATATGGGTTTCTGACCAAAAAAAATTCATTCCATGTTTGTACCGTATTTTACCAGTTTAGCTTCAATATGGCAAATGTTTGTGCGTGCTTCGCGTGCCATTGTACCATAAACTTATTTTGTCGGCAAAAGGGGCTGGATTAACTCGACTTCTATGCATTTGCTCCAACCCCAATGTCAAAAAGAAACCTATGCCACTGTTAATGACATATAATTTTAGGACATGAAGGGGGGATGTCAAACAAATTTAGACCATAAAAAGGGGGATAAAAAAAACCCCCTTTTTTAGGGGGATCAAAACAATTTTGATGTCCGACAGTCCGAATCTCACCGACCTTAACTACATGCCAGACAAGTTAAAGTTTGGTTGTTTCCTTTTACTCACTTCGCATGTACCTTGTGAAAATCACCATTGTCCAAATGAAGAGTGCATACCAGAACCAGTATATTGTCCAATAGGTGAGCCATGCGATGGCTTTCTTTGTCCTAATGGAGAGTGCAAACCAGTAACATGGATATGTGATGGAGACAATGATTGTGGCGACAACTCTGATGAGGAAGGTTGTCCCGGTAAGTTACATAATGAATTCAAGTTTGTCATTTTGCAACTGCTGTTGTTTTTATTTGGCTGTGATAAGTGGAAATTTTTGCGTATAGTTATTTTTGCGACTTGCAGTGAGAAACACATTTTCGCGAATGTTATTTTCGCGATTGCCCAGTCCTTCCCTATACTTGTAATACATGATTGCATATATTCGCAAGTTGTTATTTTCGTTGTTGGAGCTGTAAACTCGTCCGCCAAAGAACCCGCTAAAACCTTTCCAATTGTAATGAATTCAAGTTTATCTTTTGCAACTGCTGTTGTTTATATTTGGCTGTGACTATAATAGTATATACAAAAGTTATGAACATTCAAAATGGTATCGCGACCTTTGGGACATTCTGTGCAATTCATGCTATACATCTCACCGACCTTAACTACTTGTCCAACAGATGTGCCATGCGATGGGTTTACTTGTCCTAATGGAGACTGCATTCAAACAGAATGGATATGTGATGGAGTCGATGATTGTGGCGACAACTCGGATGAGCAAAATTGTCCCCCTGGTAAGTTTACTGCTGTTGTTTGGCCTGTGGCTGTGGGTAGTATATACAAAAGTTATGAACATTAAAAATGGTATCGCGACCTTTGTGACAGTCTGTACAATTCATGTAATTGCTATATATCTCACCGACCTTAACTACTTGTCCAACAGATGGGCCATGCGAGGGCTTTCGATGTGCTAATGGAGCTGGACAGTGTTTAGCAGAAGAGGATAGATGTGATACACGCGATGATTGTGGCGACAAATCGGATGAGCAAAATTGTCCTGGTAAGTTACACAATGAATTCAAGTTTGTCATTTTGCAACCGTTGTTGTTTCTATTTGCTTGTAAGTATAATAGTATTTTCAAAAGTTATAAACATTCAACATTGGCGACTGCCCAGCGGGTAAATGCAATAGCTGCCCTGAGAACATTAATGACAGCTATTGTACTTACCCACCTTTTGCACTGAACAGTCTGCGACCTTTGAGACATTCTGTAGAACTCATGTAATCATTGCTATAAATCTCACTGACCTTATCTTATTGTCTACTAGATGGGCAATGCACTGGGTTTCTTTGTCCTAATGGAGATTGCCTACCAGCGTGGTATGAATGTGATGGAGTCAAAGATTGTGGCGATAACTCGGATGAGCAAAATTGTTCCCCGGGTAAGTTTACTGCTGTTGTTTGGCCTGTGGCTGTGGGTAGTATATACAAAAGTTTAACATTCAAAATGGTACCGAGACCTTTGAGACATTCTGTATAATTCATGTAATTGCTATGAATCTCACCGACCTTAACTACTTGTCCAACAGTTGTGCCATGCGATGGGTTTACATGTACTAATGGATGGTGTATACCAGCAATACGGGTATGCAATGGTATCAATAATTGTGCCGACTACTCGGATGAGCAAAATTGTCCCACGGGTAAGTTACATATTGAATTCAAGTCATGACTATTATAACCAAAGTATGCAAAGTTCAAACCGAAAACCTCAGTATTGTTGTCTGGGCTTGTTGTACGAGGATCTTCGAATCTTTATTTTATTTTCATTCATTTATTTGTCAGCCTCTTCTACGGAACACATCAACATGTTAACTGGTTTATTACATTTATGGTGATGATATCGTAGGATAGCAAATCAAATTTAAACTATATGGGGATAATTGTCTCATTTAATTGGCCATAGGCCTTTACATAAGATTGCTGATGCTAAAATATCACCATGCCTAGTCTATAATACGCCTACATGCGCCAAGTGAACATTTTGATATGGTTAACACTCAGCTTGTCTTGCGCGGCTTAATGCCGTTGCGGCGTTGCTTGTAAAAAGGGACAGCTTCATACCAAATGATACAGTGAGGCGTTGGCTTCACGGCGTTGAAGATACGAGTGTTTATCAAGAGGATGAGCTTCCTGGTGTCGAAGTTGCCACTGTTTGCAAAAAGGTTGAGCTTCGAGGCGTTACGACGTTGCGGCGTAAAAGGCACACTGAGCTTGATTTCTCCATTGTACTTTTACTCCCAATCTTCACACCGTCGGTGTTCTTATTGACAGAGAAATAACACGTCGAAGTTGCCAATGTTTGTAGAGAGGAGTAGTTTCGCTATTTATTCCTCAATGTTGCGGTTGCACATTTTGCTCTCAATCTTCGACCCGTCGAAGTTCTTGATAGAGCAGCAGCTTCACTTGTAGAAAGGGATAGCTTTCGTACATTATGTATCATTATTATAAATAAAGCAAGTGCCTCTGAAAATCAAGTTCACATAGGCACAGGCCCTACACTTTAAACAAAGTATTACAAACTTATTATACTCGGCAAACCTATAAGACCCTGGTATTTTATGCATGTTTAATATAGAGAGTCCACATCTAACAGAATAATACCGTGATAAGAATTTCAAGCAACGTCGGCGTAACTTACGATACACGTAAAAGGTGGAGCGGCGTTGTTGTGGTAGGGTATTCTAATGGTACTCCAAACACTCATATTATTTAAATGTTCAAGTTTATTATTAAATATTATTTAATATTACTGAATTATTGACATTTTGTCTAGTAATCCTAGCCTTAAGGGCTCTGGAATGAGCGTTTTTACAGTATTTTTGTGGGACATCAGACATATCGAATTGCATTATCAAAACAAATAATGTCCTTCTGATATCAAATTATTTTAAATATAATACAAATTTTATGACAAATTATTAAAATTTGATATTTTTTAAATTTTTGATATATAACAGTCCTCGAAGTAAACTTTATAAATCGAATGATATGTACACAATGAATTCAAGTTTGTCATTTTGCAACAGTTGTCTTTTTATTTGGCTGTGAGTAAGTAGTATTAGAGACTTACTCAACGTTTTCGATACCTTGGGACGTATTCGAGGTACCCGATACCTTGGGACTTTTTCGACGTTCCCGATACGTTGGGATTTTTTCGACGTTCCCGATACGTTGGGATTTTTTCGACGTTCCGATACGTTGGGACTTTTAGTTTTAGCACATCTTGGTACCACTGTTTTATATTCTTAACTTCATTTGTGTCGCAGTTCCCAATGAAAACAGATATGAACTTGTATTTGGTATATATTTCACAACACTGATACTGAATGACAGAATCTGTAAAGCCCTCAGTGATGTGTGTAGACTCAAAGCACGGTTTGCGGCAGTTTAGAAAATATCTGATGAAAATGACCACACAATGGATTGTCATTTGTTCCCGCTAAATGTAGTGAGAGTTAAAAAAAAAAGTGTTTCAATTCATGGCTCATCGAAGTACGGTATTAATGGGGCATGGCACTTAAAGAAACATTTAGTAATTTGCTTATCCGGACGATCGTAAAAATCATTAAAATTCAGATTTTGGTACCTTTGTCATTGTCATAGATGTGCTAACATTGCCTGGTAGTGTTTCAGCCGAAAGCCGTGTATTTAAGACAAAAGAAGACATTTTACATGAATCTGTAATTTATATAATAGGGCTTCAACTTCGTCAATACTGCTGTTTTCTCATCTGCACATGACACCTATATGCACTTCTTACACTGAGCAGTCCGCGACCTTTTGGGACATTCTGTACAATTCATGTAATTATTGCTATAAATCTCACTGACCTTAACTTCTTGTCTACTAGATGAGCCATGTGATGGGTTCCCTTGTACTTATGGAAGGTGCATACCAGCAACATGGGTATGTGATGGACGCAATGATTGTGGCGACAACTCGGATGAGCAAAATTGTCCCCCGGGTAAGTTATATATTGAATTCAAATCTGTCATTTTGCAACAGAACTAGCATGATTAGTATAACCAAAGTATGCAAAGTTCAAACCGAAAAACTCAATATTGTTGTCAAAAGAGGATCTACGGAACACATCAACATGTTAAGTGATTCATTGCAATTATGATGATGATATTACAGGGTAGCAAATCAAATTAAAACTATATGTGTATAATTGTCTCATTTAATTGGCCATAGGCCTTTACATAAGACTGTAGATGCTAAAATATCATTTAGCCTAGCATATATTACGCCTTTATGTGCCTAGTGAACATTTTCGAACGAGAGACGGTGATATGGCTAACACTGAGCTTGTTTTGCGCGGGTTACGGCGTTGCAAGCTTGTAAAAAGGGACAGCTTCATACCAAGTGATATATGAACTGATCAAAATCCCTTTAAAAAGTGATATGCCGGCAAAAGAATGAATTACAAACAGTAACATCCGATTTCTTTTTAAAAAAATATAAATATATGGTTGTTTGAACATTTTGAGCCAAATCCCATTTGTTGCTATTCTCTCAAAATCGGTCACTTCAAAATTCAGAATTCTGATAATTTGTTTGGATTTCTTACGTCATTTGGATTCCATATATTGTATTTTTTATGGTCTTAACATTGTTACATACATTTGAAATAAGATGAAATAAATTCTAAACATTTGTTACCAAATGTGATAATTTGGTACCAAATGTGATCCCTTCTACACCCTTTAGAATTTCGGAAGCTAATTCAGTAGCGATTTTGCCCAATAGTTCATTGTTACATACATTTGAAATAAGATGAAATAAATTCTAAACATTTGTTACCAAATGTGATAATTTGGTACCAAATGTGTTCCCTTCTATGCCCTTTAGAATTTCGGAAGCTAATTCAGTAGCAATTTTGCCCAATAGTTCATTTTACACCCTGTTTTGCATTCTTTTATCGCACTACTTACGTCAAAACAAACTATATAGTATTGTGATTGCACAAATTAAAAACAACAACATGGGATGAAAACCAAACAATCAATTGGAAATTTTGACCTCTCATATTGAAGATATACATCCCCCCCAAACAAAAAAGACCCTAATTTTTTAGGAGTTTCTTTTTTTTTTTTTTGGGGAGTCCACATCTTCAATACGAAAGGTCAAAATTTCCAATTGATCGTTGGCTTTTGTCATGCCAGCTACATACACTTTAAGTACATATTATCAGATTTATAAAGTTTACTTCGAGGACTGTTAAAATAATATCAAAATATTAATTTTAAATCATTTGCCATAAAATGTGTATTACATTCCGAATTTCGACAAATCAAAATTATTTGATATCAGAAGGACATTCTTTTTCAGAATGTACTTCGATATGTCCCACAAAAATACTGTCCAATCACTCATACCCCACCCCTTAATGATTCAGAAAAAAAGTAAAGGCCTCGTTTGACGTACATGGTAACATTGCGACGCGACGTCATAGATCTCATTTTGGTCACACAGGCGAACATGGTCATTGCTCTGATCAGGGAAGTGATACAGATGGAAGCCGGTCAAAGACTACATCAAAGCAGGAAAGTGATACAGATGGACCACGGTCAAAGACTACATCAAAGTGAGTATCATACTTACCGCGATACTGAACAAAAGAAGTACAGATGGAACAATAGAGCCAACGTACAGCATGTCCAAAATCAATATTCACGCTTAAAATTCAACAGCATTGTAACAAATTTGATTAAAAAATCCCTATAAAATGCTCAGAATGCTATCATTTATACAATTTTATTAAAGCTATGTAAGGCGAAGCGTCCAAACAAGTCCCTTTTGTGAAAGGAAAACCCTTTTCAAATCCCTTTGGAGAAATCCCTTACATTTTAGAGGAATCCTCAAAATTTGTTGTGTTGATATGGGTATGGGTAGTGGCTGGAAGGCCTCGAAAAGCTACCAATTAATTGTATATGTTCATAAGTACACTCTAAGATAGCAGTGATAAAATTGAAAAGAAATATAATTTATTTTACGTAGAATTATAAATATGATACCCGACTCTGGAACATTCTGATCAACCACAATTTTGGGTTGCCCTGCATAGATGCGAGACTAATTTTATATTATTTATGTGCCTAAGTGCGTATATAGATTTGTAGCCATAATTAGCGGTTTAGACGTAAATGACCGATTTCCGATATTTTTATTTTATTTTTAAAGAAATCTGTAAGCATATGGCCGATTTGATTCCGTGATTATGGACTATAAAACAAAATCTAGTATCACTGTCACTTTTTCCCGAATAAAGCGACAAATTTAAAAATAAATCGACAAAAACATGATTTTTGTTCGATAATAATAAACCTGCAATAAAGGCACATCAAAGTCCCACTGGCCACACTGTTAGCTCAATAGCTTGGTACGCGTACCTTCTATAGAATGTTACGTAAATATTTCAATACACGTTGGATTCACATCTGTTTGACCCCGCAAGAAAACCTCATTTGCACCCATCTCACTCAGTCAGTGTTGCCGATGCCTTATTAGCAGTGAGCCAACAAAGGCGTGGCCAACGTTTAGCCAACGGAGAAACACATCCGTTGATAATCCATCCAATAACTATTGATATAATACTCCATCAACCTCGTAATGGTAAAAAAAAGACTTTCAGACAGCATCCGAAACCGGATTCTATAGTCATATGAAACCGTGGTAACCGATCTTATGTTATAAACTGGACTAGCCCAATTTGGCGCTTTAACCGCGGTGTTGGCAATAATGTACCCGATTGGCAGTGCCGCCGATAAAGGAGGTAACCGGGTGCGTTACCCCGGGGCCTGGGGTCCTAGGGGCCCGTAAAAAGTGAAGAAATCATACTTTACTATGGGGCAGTAAAAGCCAAGAAAAGGGACCTCAGGAGCCCGTAAAAGGTAAAGAAAAGATACCTTGTAATTGAGGCACATTTTCTTTGCTTTAGTACACAGGCTAACAAAGGTCTCTTTTCTTGTCCATTAGGCCTAAGGTATCTCTTCTTTGCGTTTTACGGGCCCTCCAAGGTCTCTCTCTCTCTCTCTCTCTCTCTTTATGGGTCCATTAAGATATCTTTCCTTAAGCTTTTTTACATACTCACTAAGGTCTCTTTTCTTTCCTTTACGGGCCTATGGTATATTTTCTTTGCTTTTTACGGGCCCACTATGGTCTCTTATCTTTGCCTTTACCTGTCCATTATAAGGTCTGTTTTCTTGCTCTTTTACGGCCCATAAAATGCAAACAAAAGTAGCGGGCCCGTAAAAACGAAGAAAAGAGACATGCATTAAAAGTTAGCTTTGAAGCACGCACTCTAATAAATATTACACTTGAATTTACTGTTTGCTTTTGCCAAAATGATCATCCTCGATATAATGAAATTGCAAATTTTCGCGCGCCTTGCACGCATTGTGCCCTTCAGTTTATTATTTGATCATTTACCTTAAAATTGGCAATTTTTTCGAGCTTCGCACGGAGTTTTTTTTTTCAATAAGTCCAATCCGGGAGCTAAAGTCACTAATTCGAATTGCAAATTTTCTCGCGCATCGCGCGCATTTGTCCAATTGAACGGTTCATACTTGGATCATTAATTTAGCTTCAAATTGGCTTGAATTGGCAAATCTTTTGCACTTCGCGTGGAAGTTGTTAAGAGAAACTTAATCTGGGAGCAAAATGCCACTTTCAAATTGCACATTTGTCTCCTTCAATGTTCATATTTGATTATTGGTAGCTAAACAAGCTACTTTCGCTCCGCTGCAAAATATGTTCAAGGATTTTACACCAACCTCCCTTGCCCATGTCACAAAGAAATTTACCCCCCCCCCCAACACACACACTTATGAAGTCCTGCACCGTCATCGCAAATCAAAGGGGCCCGTGCGTTCACATTGCCCCCGGGCCCGTAATGGGTCGCGGCGGCACTGCCGATTGGCAATGATTTGTATACCTTTTGATCTCGACCGATCGAGATCCTAGTTGTTAAAATAACTGGTACTCCATGTTCATACAAGCCAATACATTAACACGTGAATGGTATTTTGATAGTCCTAAGGACAGAAAGACGAATATAGATCAGGATTTGACAGTTGAAAGGATGAAATGAATAATAACCAATAACAATATGATAGCTTCACAGCAACACCCTCAATTTTACTAAGGCAGTAAATTTAACTTTTTATATTAAAACCGGAGAGACCCGGTTTTATTCAGAGTTCACCGATCAAGTGCTTGCTAGTACCGTGCATATGGGCGAGCATATATCGAACGCGATGCATGTAATACGATCGGTGAGCGTAGTACACGCATTGTAGGCGCTGGAATGAAATCACAATTTTCTTCGTTATACCTCATTTGTTTGGCTCGAAATTAAAAGGAGATAATATGATCAGTGAAAACAAATATTTAAATAGGAATCTATTCTTTATGCAAATCACACATTATTGCTTTAACGTTTAAAGTGCACTTCAAGTTTCATTGGGTAACAAATACAATGTTTTAGGGTATATTATAAGACTTGTAAAAACCTCTAAAATCATTTGGCAAAAGTCTCAGGAATGTGTTTTTTAGCAACAAACGTACCTATTCTGTACAATATATCTTCTTATTGCCCACCAATCCAAAAACCTTTTATTATCATTACACCGATTTTTTTTAAGTAGTTGTTTTGGCTGGGTTTTAAACTCAAGGACATTAGGTGCGGATTGGCATGTCAACTGTTGATTAGCCAGGCCTTTGTGCTTCTTTCACTACCTATAAGGCATCGGCAACACAGACTGAGCGAGCACTGATGAAGACCCCAGTATCGCAGGATTTTGCTGACTATACATGTAGGTGATTTTGTCATGTTCAAAGACTTTTGTCTGACATGGCGTTTATGTTATAGGTCTAATGGTCTAACAGCACGTATCCGACACTTCACTTGGAAAACACCTTTATCATTTACCTTGCCTACTGATGTAGCAACCTCGTCTTCTAGCTGACTGAGCGAGATGAGGTTTTCTTGAGGGGTCAAACCGATGTGGTGTGCGTAAGTTACTGCATGGAAGTATCCCTCGGATATATGAATTTGCTGAACTTGTCTTGTTGGGTTGCAAAAAAAAAGAATACATGAATAGTGGGACAAACTACATTATCATTATGCATTTATTTTTCTTTACAGATTTACAGTGATGGGAAAAGGGAGAAGAGTGCCCGTGCATTGATTGATCACCCCAAGTTAAATAATAAAATAAATAATAAGAAATAAATAAATAAAATAAATAAATAAATAAACAAAAATAAATAAATAGACATTCTTATGGATCTAAGGAAGACTTCAGGAAATAAATATCTTACGCTTCAGAGTTCCAATGTTCTCTTCTTCTTATAATCCTCTGTACACAGGTGTCGACTGCAAACGATAAGTTCCTAATTTTCTTTAAATATTCAAAAAAATGTCAGAATTGTACATTGGCATGAACATTTTGAATTAGCATAAAAATACCACTATTGGTTCAGTGGTCTTCAAGTACATATCATTAGATTGATAAAGTTTACTTTGAGGACTGTTAAATATCAAAAAACACATCATAAAATTATTATATATTATATCGCGAATTTAAAAAAAAAATCAATTATTTGATATCATCACGACATCAGGATTGAAAATGCGATTTGGTTTGTGTGCTCTTTGGTCTCACAAACAAATACTGTGCAAACGTTGGTGTCCGATTCCTTAAAATCTCAGTAGTAATTATTTAACTATGTCAAGTGTAGTTAGGCCTATGTGTCCCCTTCCAAAGGCACAATTTTCAATATTATCTAACCCAGCAAACACAAAACGTTTTCGATATTATTTGCAAATGGTTCGAGAAGGTTGCCAGAAAACGTTTTTGATTCTCATAATATTCCTCGTAATACAATGTCATATTGTATTACGAAGAATATTATGAGAATCAAAAATAAGCATCTAGAAAAAAAGTTATTCTTATGTTTGGCTTTGTTTTATTAGGGTTTGAAAATATATTTCTTTTGTTTTTCATTGTATTATGAGGAAAATTATGAGAATTGAAAATAAGCATTTAGAAAAAGTAATTCTTATGTTTGACTTTGTTTTATTAGGGTTTGAAAATATATTTCCTTTGTTTTTCATTGTATTATGAGGAAAATTATGAGAATTGAAAATAAGCATCTAGAAAAAAGTTATACTTATGTTTGACTTTATATTATTAGGGTTTGAAAATCTATTTCATTGTATTATGAGGAAAATTATGAGAATTTAGATTTACAACCCCTAATAAAACAAAGTCAAACATAAGAATAACTTCTTTCTAGATGCTTATTTTCAATTCTTATAATTTTTCTCATAATACAATGAAAATCAAAAGCAATAGGTTTAAAAACACTAATAAAACAATGTCAAACATAAGAATAATTTAAAAAAGAATAAAATCTATTTCTTTTGTTTTCACTGTATTATGAGGAATATTATGAGAATCGAAAATAAGCATCTAGAAAAAGTTATTCTTATGTTTGACTTTGTTTTATTAGAGTTTGGAAATATATTTCTTATTAGTGTTTGAAAATTTATTTCTTTTGTTTTTCATTGTATTATGAGGAAAATTATGAGAATTGAAAATAAGCATCTATAAAAAAAAGTTATTCCTATGTTTGACTTTATATTATTAGGGTTTGAAAATCTATTTCATTTGTTTTCATTGTATTATGAGGAAAATTATGAGAATTTAGATTTACAACCCCTAATAAAACAAAGTCAAACATAAGAATAACTTCTTTCTAGATGCTTATTTTCAATTCTCACAATTTTCCACATAATACAATGAAAATCAAAAGCAATAGGTTTACAAACCCTAATAAAACAATGTCAAACATAAGAATAATTTAAAAAGAATAAAATCTATTTCTTTTGTTTTTCACTGTATTATGAGGAATATTATGAGAATCGAAAATAAGCATCTAGAAAAAAGTTATTCTTATGTTTGACTTTGTTTTATTAGAGTTTGGAAATATATTTCTTATTAGTGTTTGAAAATTTATTTCTTTTGTTTTTCATTGTATTATGAGGAAAATTATGAGAATTGAAAATAAGCATCTATAAAAAAAAGTTATTCCTATGTTTGACTTTGTTATATTAGGGTTTCAAAATCTATTTCTTTTGTTTTGCATTTTATTGTGAGGAAAATTATAAGAATTTATATTTACAACCCCTACTAAAACAAAGTCAAACATAAAAATAAGCAATTATTTACAAACCCTAATAAAACAAAGTCAAACATAAGAATAATTTAAAAAGAATAAAAATTTCTTTCTTTTGTTTTTCATTGTATTATGAGGGATTTATGAGAACTAAAAAGAAGCATCTAAAAAAGTTATTCTTGTTTGACTTTATTTTATTAGGGTTTGAAAACCCATTTCTTTTGTTTTTTTATTGTATTATGAGGAAAATTATGAGAATTGAAAATAAGCATCTAAAATGTTATTCTTATGCTTGACTTTGTTTTATTAGGGTGTGAAAATCGATTTCTTTTGTTTTTTCATTGTATTAAGAGGAAAATTATTAAAAATGAAAAGAAGCATCTAGAAAAGAAGCATCTGATTCTTATGTTTGACTTATTAGGGTTTGTAAATCTAAAAGAAATTATGAGAATTGAAGATTTATTGAAAAGTTATCATATATACAATGTATACGGTATTATTGTTTAGTGTCTCAAATGAGTATGAGGTATTAGGGTTTCTTTTCAAAACATGTCCGTTTTTTTCCCCGACCCTAAATCATGCCGTGTCTAGAATAGCTCTTCCACAATTCGAGCAACCACCCTCTGAAATTGGGTAAAGTTGTTTTTGGCCCACATTGTATAATACAAGATCAGGACACAGTGCAATTAGACTTTTGCTCATTATATTTTATTGCTACAATCATTACATATATTTTTCTTTAGTAACATAAAATGGCTTTTTGGGGCATAAAAGTGAAATTGCAAGATTTAACATAAATTTCTGGCAACATATTCTTAACATAAAGTCCACATTCACAAAAAGGACACCCGACAACGGACTGTAACGTGCTGTGCTCAAATGTGCAGTGTAATTTATTGAAACCTGGGTTTGGGCTGAAACAGACCTGTATAATTGTTCTATACCATACATTTCTGAAGGGTGTCATTCAGTCAGGAATAACTCGTAAATGTGATGCGATCAAGCAAAACCCAAAGATATGAGCAATTAAAGAGTTTCCAAAACAACAGGAAACAAAAGGAAATATTTCCTTTGTTTTGTAAATGTCAAATACAATAGCTTGATTCAAGTTTTGTGATTTACAAAGAAAAAGCTACTTTTGTAAAGTTTTTGTCATCTTAATGATCTTACCAGAAAATGTTCCGGCTCAAACTGGCATGAACAGTGACCATTGTCCTCCAACTGGGTATGGGAATACACATCAAGTCTGGAAATTGTTTTTAAAAAAGCTGGAAAAGTGCAGAAAGTTTGGACAAAAACACCTAACAATTTAACAGCAATGCAGGGATTATTGACACAAGTCTGGTTCCAGTGTTTTGACTGGAAATGGGAGGTTTTATGTCATATGGCTGCAACGCATATTCACTGGAATTACAACAACCGAATGAAAAATAAAAAAATAAAATAAAATAATAATATCCAGCACAAACGTTTCGTCTCCTCTTCATGAATATGGACCATTCTCCTTCAATATACTTTGATTTTTATATTTTTGATGCATTGTCAGGCATCTTTTTTTACATACACAATACAAACATTGACATACAAACGTACACATAATAAAGTGATATTAAATGGAACCAAAGAGATCTAATCCAAAGAATACCCAGACCGCCATGTTTGCGTGTCACTCACGGAGGGCACAATAATGTCCCTCTTGATTTATATGTTGCAATGTTCCCGTCAAAGAAGTCCATGTTTGTTTGCGTTCTGTCTGTAATGCGTTATGCTTATAATACGCGCTAAGTGAGCAAACCAGAAGTGTGAAAATAAGGTGGCATGTGGTTTGTGCAAATACTGCCTTTTTAAAAGCGTTTTTAATCTTATTCATTTTACTACTTTTTAAACTTGTGTCTTCAGAGTGTAGACTAATTTCATATACCAGTAGTTTGCTGGTCAAGCTTACGGTATTTTATTGATTGTGTAACTTGTACATTATTTATGTTTTAGTATATTATGGTGTGTATAATGAGTTTATCATGCTTATTTTTCATGTATACTATTTTGTTCAGCATGTAGGCCCTAGTTGATTTTGTATTAGTGTATGTAGTTTTTAAGATTCTGTGCAGCGCCTTGAGGCTGTTTTTACATCGTAGGGCGCTTTATAAATCCCATGTATTATTATTATTATTATTAAGGCAGATTTACCATAGTGTTATGCACAGAGCATTTCTGAGTTGGTACTCCTTGGGTCTAATCTCCTTGAATGAAACAGAAAACAATCGGGCAATCTACATAGGAGGAATTGCATCTATGGGTTATTCCGTTTAACATTCACACACACCATGTGGATGATTTTGCTAGCCCTACTAGTATAGGGCCTTCTGACTGTGTTGATCCAAACCATGCTATATTATATATTCAGAGAGCTGCTAAACCCAGTGACTGCTAATTCCCCTTTTTTCGGGTAGAGCGGTTACTAGGTTTTAGCGGTTCTCGGATATAGTGTGTTTAAAAGGCCCTTATAGTAGGGCTATATTTTACCATCTCAATTCCAGTTCACTCAAATCCAGCTGAAAATATGTTTAATTCCAGTTGCAAAATGTACAAAATCCAGTTGAATAATTTTCCTTCGAATTTCAAAATCTTCCACACCTTTTCCACTTTTTATGCATGAAAATGGTTGGATCTAAAATTAAAAACTGTTGAATGTCGTTGGAATTCCAAAATTGTCCTCAAGGTGTAGGTTGTATTTCCATATTAAAGGCCTAAAAAATTGTTTGATTGGCGTAACCCGACCAACCCTAAAATAAGGCCCGACGCAGACTTTTTTTTTTTTTTTCATAAAATAAATTAAAAAATTAAAAAAGTAAACAAAAATTTAATTTAAAAAAAGAAGAAAAAAGATCCAAGTCCTTTACTAAATGCAATTTACAGCTTTACAAATTGCATTGGTAACTTTTTATCACAGAGAATGTCCCTGAATATACTAAAAATATTTTGTATAGATTAGTGATTATCCCTTGAATGATTTAATATAATATGACATATATCTGCATTTTCCCATAATTCTTAATTTCCCTCTACATTTTGCTTTGTATTCTTACGTGCAAAAAAATAATCAACATTATAACTATATATTAACATAATTAGACTTTTACTTTTCATAAAAGTATGCGACATTTAATTACACATAATTCTCAATTAAATTACAGAAGAATTCAACATACTAAAGTAAACTTCACAATTGTTCCGAGTAACAGGTACACCATGGAGTGTGTAGAAGATGCAGAGTTTCTCCGCTCCTCCGTGCTCCATGCTAACCATCAGCTAATGGTCTTGTTGTCATAATTGCTGATCAGCCAATGGGCTATTCCATTTAAAATCCCCACTACCCCTGTGGAAGATTTAATCTAAAGTCTTCCACAGGGAGTATAAGTATTTGAAATACTCACTCCATCTGTGGAAGATATAGGTAAAGTCAATACAGAGGTATGGGTTTCAAAATGATTAACTCTGAACAATTATATTTGAAAAACATACTCCCTCTGTGAAAGATATTTACAAAATCATCCACAGGGGTAGTGTGGATTTTAAATGGAACAATGCGTAATTGTTTATCATTTCTGCATTCAAGCTCATCACATGGCACATTGAAGATTTAGACAATTTACTTCACTACTGCAGCAGTAGTATCAACATTATATTTTTGATTTTAAAGAGGCTAGCATTATATTGCAAGAAATGAAATTACACTTAGAAATTAAGTAAAACATATCTACTTTAAAACATTCACATTGTGTATTTTTACTCTCGACGAGTCGTTGACGTCAACATATTGGGGGCTGCTTATAGCCCACATTTGGGAGGCATCTTTAACCCCATGAGAACTACCTGCCGATTAGCCAAAAAAGAAGTTTCATTATCAATTGGACCAATCAGCAACATTGTTAGAATAATTTCACCATGCCAAAAAATTGGGGTGAATTTTTGCAAAGCTCCATCTGATCGGTGATTAAAATGAAGATATCATGCAATTGACTAATCAGAGGCAATGTTAGATCGGCAGGTAGTGCTCAGGGGGCTAAAAGTGTGTGTGTGTGTGTACACTAGCGCTTTCAGCAAACAATTAGTTGTGTCCAATGAATGTGCATCACTGACTCACCAAGAGTATTTATATTAGTAGTTAGTACAGGAAACACAGAAATTTAACACTTCAGGATTCAGACTATTTATAATACATAATTATAGTCCGTATGCCTTCCTCGAAGCATTAATTTAGATAGTTTTTTATTATAACCTAATGATGATATTAATATAAAAGTATACATTTTAATGACCCACAGAATCCCAACTAGCATAACAGATTCCTGTAAAAAATGAGCAGTTGTTGAGAACATCACACCATTTTTACTTTACTGTCTCGAGGAAGGCATACGGACTGCAGTAGTGTTTAACTAGTTAAAGTATCAGGTTCAAATCCCTAATTATTATCACCAATTTATTTTACCTGTGGCTAACTAAAGAGAGTGTAGCAGAGAATCCCTGTCTATAAGCATTATAATACCTAAAAGTTCAATCCACTTTAAAAACAAAGCAACCTGGTCTCATGCATATTCTGCATAATGGAGTATTAAGTCCATACACCCCCTATGGAAGACATGGCCTTAATCTTGCACACATGAGTGAGCATTTCAAATGGGGCTACCCAAGTGGGCGACTGGTTTTGACATCTAAGAAAAAAAGCGCAGTGATTTATAGTGCGCTACACACAGGCACAATGCTGCCTAGACATTGATCCACAAGCCTCAGCACACTTTGTCGCTGACCACTATTGATACAATCATAAAAGTAACCAATCAGGACTGTTGCAGCTGTTTCGTATGGGTTACATTAAGACAATTAGCAGCAAGTTCCTTGTCCAGAGGAATTTCAATTAACTCAATTTTTTTACACAAGAGCTTACTATAGGCACCACCAGGGTTCGAACCTGTAACCTCTCGCACCATAGTCAAACGCCTTATCGATTGAGCTAACTTGGCTGCACTCACTGTGTGGAAGATCAAGTTTTCCACAGGGGGTGTATGGATTTCAAATGTAACAGCCATTGGTTTGTTAATACCACAATAATTACATCAAAATATGGTCCTGTGTCACAACCAGTAAAAAAATGAAATGGTTCAAACATTTCACCTACACATCTTATTTGAAGTGGTTCATCCTCCTGAGCATTTTGACACCTTTTTTATGGAAATCGGTTAAAAAATGAGAGAGTGCGAGCAAAAACAATCACAAAGTAGGGAGGGTGTAACCCCACCTCTTTTTTCCACATTTACAATCATTCTGAGCAAGTATTGGTCTTTTAAATGAACTTTTGTGTTTATTTACTTGGTTTAGATGTCTGGGAGTTCATTTAGACATTTTTTTACTAGATTCAAATTTTTAATGGGGTTTTAAATCAAATTTACGATATAAATCCCTCCCCCTAATCCTCAGCCACCCTTGGCATATTTCATGCCAAACGTCATGAGAAAATAATTTTAAAATATTTCAAAACAGGGTAAAAACATGAGTAATATAGAATAAATTAGCCTCAATTTAAGACCTAATTGAATCTTCTAAGTGAAGGAATACTCAAGAGACAGTGTTTTGAAATCCAAGCTGCACATCAAAAAAATGTAACAAAGCCACCTTTTTGAGTACCCCAGTATATGACACAGGATCATATACAAAAACCAGGATGGTGAAGCAATACTGAAAAATAAAACCTTGTTGAAAGTTAACTTAGAAACACTACGCATAGAAAACCATTTGTAAATGCTATCCTAAAAGATGGTAAATAATGCAATATGAAAGATACAATGAAATGAATAATAACTTTTTTTCAGGGAAAGGTGTGCGGTGATACTGCAGATAGGGCATTCTTAAGTGTGATAAATAGAAGGCATAAGAATGGCTTGGAAATAGCCTTAAAAAGCGTGTGAATTCTGGTTTAAAAAGGCCCAAATGCGAAAATTTAGAAAACAACATAGCTTGAAAATTCTCATGCCTGATAGTCGTATGTGTAATAGCTCCCTTCTGTCATTTCTGAACTACCTGCCGATTGGCCAAAATGAATATTGTGTCCAATTTTGAACCAATCAAGGCGGGTATTAATATTATCATCTGCAAATGCAAGTTTGACCATAACAAGTTTAAAGTTTAGTCATAATTGGCAATTGCAATGAGCAATTCAAGTTATCAAGCTTTGATATGGATATAAACATTTAAAGCAATCTGATGAAGATTACGTCTGTAGTTTTACTGTATCATGTGAGGGACGCTGTCAAATTTGGAAACCATAACATGCATATATCATATATATGTACATGTATACGAGCAGTCGAGGGGCGGAGAGCAATTTACGATTACAGAGCCAGTTCAAGTTATTTGCAAGTTATTATGAAATAGACAAGTACATTTTATTTTCCGAATTTTTGATGGTTTATAGGAAGACCAAACATTTGCACCTTCAATAAATCAAGGGGATAGAACCAAAGAGCACCAACCTCGTCATGCACACTAGGATCCACAACATGCTCATCTATCAGGCCACAGTCCAGTAACCCCAATACATTTGTTGAATGACCTTTGAAAATTTGGGGACAAAAACTCATACTCTGCAACTTTGAGGTCAAATTTTACACTATGATTGTTTTTTGAGGTTATTGAACTATGCCATTGGGATGAGGCCATTGTGGTCCATATAGTGGCAGGCACGTTGCTCATGAAGGGCATAGAGTGTACACACACTACTTGCCCTCCAATTTTGAGTTGGTACTCTTTGGGTCTAGTATTGGAATAATAAATGCGTCTCGATTTGTGGAGCAATTATAGAGAGGTCTCTCTTACGCAATACAAGTTTGTTTCATAGACCACTTACGTCCGATTTCTCGAAACTTGGCTAGTGGACAGGCTTCTAAGCCAGTAGGCTAGCCCTACCAATGTAGGCTAGCCCTACCAATGTAGGCTAGCCCTACCAATGTAGGCTAGCCCTACCAATGTAGATCCATTTTATTTCTAGGGGATGTATGATGTTATATTGTAAGCACTGGTATATAGGACTAATTGAGTTTAAGCCTGATAGCTTTAGGTAGCCCGACTACTAGCCATGTTTCGAGAAACAAGCCCTTAGAGGACACAATGCATGACATGACTCCATTAGCCCTGCATGCCCCCAATTCATAGTAACATTCATTGCGTCACATTTCAAAACAAAATAGCAAAGTAAAGACTTGTTGAATCATGTTTAGCTTTTAGTACTTTGGCACATGGGGAGGTACAAAGAATTAACGTACTGACAACAGTCTAGTCCCACCTTTGAGTAAAGTCAAACCCCCAAATGTTCGAAAAATTTCAGAAATTAAAAAAAAAAATACGGTTTTGGAAAGTGTCCCTGGACCTAAAGCTAACTGCTAGGATCATTCATGTTTTTTTTTAAATTTGAGTATAGTCCCACCCCGATTTAAAAAAATGTTCACTAAAAACGGAGTGGGACTATACTCGAGTCAGTACAGTATTTTGTATTTTGATCTGGATTACAGATTTTCAACAGTGGGCTATTCCATTTAAAATCCACACTACCCCTAGCTGTGGAAGATTTTGGAAATATCTTCCACAGAGGGAGCATACATTTCAAATAGAATAGACAGTTGGGTAACTTCCATTTGAAATACTCACTCCAGTTGTGGAAGCTATAGGGTAAAGCCATTATACAGGGGAAGTATGGGTTTCAAATGATTAACCCTGACTTACATTTGATAAACATACTCCCCCTGTGGAAGATATTTCCAATACAGTGCATAATGTTTACAGCCATACAATCACATCAAAATGATTTGGACACAATCTTTTGAAGACGTACAATATATAGAAACACTGCACAAAAAGACAGTCCACACTTCATTGAGTGGTCAAAATTGTTAATGATTTATTAAAAAACTTCTGCGCTACTCAAATTTAGTACATTCACCGGTTCAACCGACGTCTTCAACCAAAAGGTTCTTGCTCTGAAGATTTGTTGTTGTTCTTGATGGCGAGATACCTTTGATGATGTCACAGGTGTAGATAGATGTTCTTTAACCTCTACGGAATTAAGAGGGCACCCCAACATCTTCTTGTTTGACGTCATCTACACCTGTGACATAACATCACTATAGCAACAACAAATTTTTATATTTACATTAGCTACTACGTATTAATATACATCATGTGATTTATTAAGAATATTGGCATTTATATGAACATGTGGAGAATGTTGTTAGCTGCATTCTGGTATCTTGTTTGTGTAAAAAGAATTCAAAATCTTCCAGATTTTAATAATTGTGTGAGTATTGGGCTATTCCAGATTTCAAATGGAGTAACCCATTCAGGTAATCCCATTTAAAATTCACACTCCCTGTGTGTGTATAAGATTTGAAAAGTTGCAAAGCCTATTATTATGTATAAATATACACCTACGTAACATGAAGGGTATCAACCAAGCTCAATATTATTGCGCTCAAATTGAAACATGTATTCATCTAAGGAATTTTAGCAGAAAAAGATGTCTGAAAGTAGTACAACAAGTGTAACAACTATAATCATGATTTTAGGAGGTGAAATGTTTTGTGGTTGTTTGCCAGATAAGTTCATAGTTCAATGCGCTTATCTGCACTGATTTTTGGACAAGCGGATAAGCGCTCAATTCAAACGCTGACTGAGGTTCTTACCAATTGGTACTGACTGGACAATATGGAATGCTTTTCACACAAGCGAGGTTTATATGTCTAACTGCAGCTAACACATATTCATATCATATTCAATATTCTTTTATATCAATCATGTTAACAATTATGACCACCCAAAGTATGGACTTTCTTTTTGTGCATTGTATACATTCAAAACATAATTTGACATTTTTTTTTCAAATTCAAAGCAACATTCAAGAGCAGTTTTTCACCGAGTGTCCATATGAGTGTAAGCAACTTTACCAGAAGGGCACTGCTGCTTTTTTTACAATGCCTGTGATTGGTTAATTACATGATACAATCATCAAAGTAACCAATCCAAATAGAACTTGTAGATATCTTTATCCATAATTACTATTCTTACCCTGTCTCTGATTGGCTCC
The DNA here is from genome assembly GCF_039555335.1 of Amphiura filiformis. NCBI lineage: Eukaryota > Metazoa > Echinodermata > Ophiuroidea > Amphilepidida > Amphiuridae > Amphiura > Amphiura filiformis. The sequence goes on along the minus strand of NC_092637.1, from coordinate 66,407,687 downwards.
AAACATGATATAGCTCTCCTTCTAAACCAATCAGAACAGATTTTAGAGGATGGTAGTGCTCTTTGGGATTAATTTGCTATTCTAAACTACACTTTTATGAAGATTACTCGCGTTTTTTTCAAGGTGTGCTTTAATTCTGAATATCCTCCATTATTAACAAACTTTAGTCAACTAAACCTGCTACTCCTTATTTGAGGAAAATGCACGCACAACTATAATCTGAATAAAAAATATATAGTTGGAATGAAAAATAAAGAAACGTACAGTACATGCACTGACATAATTACCATACACTGAACCAAACCAACCATTTCCAAACCTGACATTTTCAACAGCATCAGATAAAATGGGTTATTCCATTTAAAATCTACCCAATCCACGTGGAAGATTCCATCATTGTATGTTTGATACAATTCTGGTTTACCCTGCACCCCATGTGTTTTAGGTACAATTCTGGTTTACCCTGTGTACCCTGTATTTTAGGGCTAGGGTTTAGGGTTATACTATACCAGAATCATGCCATATGTTCAATCTGGTTGAAAATTGTTTAAGTTAAAAAACAACAAAATTTTTTGTTGGAATTACAAAATCTTCCCCACCCTTTCCACTTTTATGGATGTTGGAATTAACTGTTGAAATTGGTTGTGGAATTCTGACCCTGTGGATTTGAACTGGAATAGCCCAAAGGATTAGCCTAATGTTACAATACTCTGGAATGTAATCAAATGATTTGATGGAAAACTTGATTATAAAAAGACATTATTGTACTTGTAAATAAATAGGATAGGTTATGCGAAATTTGAAGCATTGACTGCATACAGTCAGTCTACTCTGAAATACGAAGTACCGACGCAGACGCACGCATTGTGCCTACTTTAAAGGCACGCATACCTGCAGCAGAGACGCAGACTACGCACTGTTAACGCGCTGTATACGCGCGCGTTGTCACTTTGTACTTCAGAGTGGACAAACTGTATATTTAGAAACATGATTACAATACTTTTGCTTTAATAACATCTATTGGGCTACATCAGTTGAAATCCATGGATATCCATACACCCCCTTGGAAGGCTTGGCCTCTGAAATGGCATGCAAATTTGGGCTATGAAGCCTCAGCAACAGTGGCTGAAAATAAATAAAGTGCAGAAATTTGGAGTAACAAAAATCCTGAAATCAGGCAATTGCCTGATAAACTGGTATCCTTGATTACCATATATTCCACAGAGGGAGTGTGAATTTCAAATGGGGTTAACTCAATGGCTGATTTCATTTGAAATCTACACCCCCTCTGTGGGAGATCAATAGCATATCTTCCATAAGGAGTGTATGGATTTCAACTGAAATAAATTGGCACTCAATTCAAAGCGTTTACTTTAATATTATCACTCAACTGTTTTTGTTCACATGCTACATTGATTCTATTAACTACAAAAATAAACTCTGCAGACTATCATCAAATAAGGAGCAGCAACTCTTAGGTTTAGGGAAAGAGAGCCCTATCTGCAATAGCTGCCAGATGTAATATTATAAGATGCATACAATTATAGAATGCATAAATTGTCAAATGGATATATGGCAGCTATTGCAGAGAGGGCTTTTTTGCACTTGCCACTTATCCTTCAAACTTTAACATCAAATAAGGAGCAGCACCTCTATTAAGGTTTAGGGCAAGAAAGCCCTATCTGCCATAGCTGCCAGGTGTCATATCATAAGATGTATGCAACTATCGCATGCATAAATTGTCAAATGGATATACGGCAGCTATTGCAGAGAAGGCTTTCTTGCACTTGCCACTTATCCTTCAAACTAAGGAGCAGCAACTCTATGAAGGCTTAGGGCAAGAAAGCCCTACCTGCCATAGCTGCCAGGTGTCATATTTTGATATATATTCAGTTATAGCATGTACAGACTGTCAAATAGCTATAGGGCAGCTATTGCAGATAGCTATAACCCCTTGAGCTCTGAGCTAGGTCAACAGACCATGAACACATTCACATACAGAGCACCTTTTAAAATATCGTCGTTGGGCAAGAAAAACCTATATATTTGTGGCCCTTGAACATGTTTAAAACAAAACTGTTAAGAGATTACATAGGAAGTTTTGCTCTAAACATATGTTCAGGGGCCAATGACACAAAGGAGGGTTTTCCCGCCCAAAACCGATGTTTTGTGAATGATAGTTTACAACAGAATATAAAACTGACCAAGTTTTCTAAAATCAATACCACCCTGCATTTGGTGATCATTTACCACCAACTTTTCTATCAAATTGCAACTAAACCTCAATCATCAATTCTAATTTTATTTGCCGCTTATCAATTACCATACGTATATATTAATGTATCCCGTGCAGTGCACATGCAGCTATATGGTTATATAGCGCACATTCATTTTATCGCATATTTTCAAAGTGTATGTACAAAATAGGGTGAGGGTTATAGCAATAAAATTATAATTGATGAGTATGCAGTCCCCAGGGTTACCAAACCCACTGAAGATTTTCATCGCTACGTTCGACCACTTCCTGTCCCATCAATGGTAATTAGAGATAAATTGGGCTACATTTCAACATTCGCTCCCATGATTCTTGATAGTTTCATGTCCCATAGAAACGAATGGATAAAAGAAATATTGGGCTTCATTTCAACAAGTGACGCTCCCCTCGATAGTTTCATGTCCCATACAAATCAATGGCTAGAGACAAATTGGGCTACTTTGCCCCACAATTTGGGCTGAAAACTTCTGGCAACCCTGACAGTTCCTTTCACACTATGATCTAAAACACATCACTCCACATGGACACAGTTCTTTTAAACCTCAATACATTTGTACACTAATAGAATGAACTTTGTGAACTATGCCTCTGGAAATGATACTGTTTTAGGTCAAAGTATCATGTTAATAACTCTATACATGGTTCAAATCCATAGCTACACCAAAGGCCCAATGTATTTTACAAAATGAAGTTTAGCTATTTAACACGTACACTACATCACTGTATACTAATAATGCACCATTTGTTATATATATCTTAGTATAGAGTTACTGTATAACACTATGTACTTGAAAGATTTGGTCATGAGTGTATGCAGATGTAGCATATCCATGGCAACCGATATCACCATGACAACAACATTGCATGTAACTATGGTAACCCAGTAAGTAACTGTAGCTCAATAATATTGGCCATTACTATAGTTCATATGAGACTTTGCAATGCCTAACAATATCAAAATAGATGATGAGGGCGCTATTCATACTCTAGAGGGCGCTCTACAAGGGTACTTTTTCTTCAGGCAATGGTGGATCACTTGGTCTACTGCTGGAATCATTCTTGGCCTCTGCACTGGCAGTACTCTGGAGAACATCCTCAAAGCTGGAGTCTTGTGACTGTGATCTTCCGACTTTATTCTGTGCATGGGTAACAAATGTGATCAATTATGATGTTAATTAATGGTCATAAATATTTCTCTCATTGTTTGAGTATAGATAACAGGTTCTTAAAGCTAGAGTCTTGCGACTGTCACCTTCTGCCCCAAGGCTGCCTTGGGAAACAAACATGAAACTAAGGTCAGAATTTTGCCGAGAATCGATTCTGGCAATTTATGTGGCATCCTAGTTGATTCTCTCATATTTTTATGAAACTAATGAAACAGAATCGATTCTGCCAATTTATGGGAATCCTAGTTGATTCTCGCAAACTTTTGTAGTTTACACAGACGTTGATTTGCAAGAATCAAATAATTCCTGCCAATTTATTCTGCAAGAAAATTGAATCTTGCACTTCAAAACGAAATTATGACCCTGGAGACATTTTAATTACACCTCATATTTGAATTGTGTGCAGTAAGACCGTTTTCTCATTATGTGAGTTTTATATAGATCAAGAGTTCTTGTCCATTTTGTGACCATGACTGAAGTCCCTGGACAAGTAAATGTCATGCCGTTGACAAAATGTCAAATTATATTTACATGTACATGCAGGGTTCTTATAACAATTTTCCTCAACTCCATTTTGCTCTAGACACTGCCTGGATCTTGATGTAATATACTGCGCACAAACAGCATCTGTACACTTAAAAGCGAAAGTGATTTCTTGTGCACAATAGAGTTTTGTTCAACTCAGGACATGGCAGAAGGAAGATCCACATTGCAAATTTTGGTTAATTTTGTCGTGTTTTTTTAGCCATTTGGGTGTGCGTCGATGGGTGATAATTATTTGCCGGGAAGGGGGGTCTTGCACGGCTGGCTTTACCTTAACATAAGGTGAGGCTGTTGACATCTGTACAATAGATCTGAATGCATTTGATTCCCTCAATCCTCAATTTACCGGGAAAGGGGGTACTTTCATTACATTAACTGCCACTCAACCTATGCAGAACAACTCATCTCCCACCACATCTGATCTTGCTGTTTACCCCACTGACGTTGATTTGAATGCACTGGTCAACCCCTGCATTGAGGGTTCCCCTAGATTTACCACAACATTAGCAGTGGCCATTGATATCATCCATTATAAATCAGGTTTGCATACATTGAGCCACCCCAGTCCCCCGAGGATCCCCTAGGTTTCCCTTAACATTAGCTATGGCTATTGATACCATCTTCTTAACAGACCTTAATGCATTGGACCACCCCAGTCCCCCGAGGATCCCCTAGGTTTCCCTTAACATTAGCTATGGCTATTGATACCATCTTCTTAACAGACCTGAATGCATTAGGCCACCCCAGTCCCCCGAGGCTCCCCTAGGTTTCCCTTAACATTAGCTATGGCTATTGATACCATCTTCTTAACAGACCTGAATGCATTGGACCACCCCAGTCCCCGAGGATCCCCTAGGTTTCCCTTAACATTAGCTATGGCTATTGATACCATCTTCTTAACAGACCTGAATGCATTAGGCCACCCCAGTCCCCGAGGATCCCCTAGGTTTCCCTTAACATTAGCTATGGCTATTGATACCATCTTCTTAACAGACCTGAATGCATTAGGCCACCCCAGGCCCCCGAGGATCCCCTAGGTTTCCCTTAACATTAGCTATGGCTATTGATACCATCTTGTTAACAGACCTGAATGCATTAGGCCACCCCAGGCCCCCGAGGATCCCCTAGGTTTCCCTTAACATTAGCTATGGCTATTGATACCATCTTCTTAACAGACCTGAATGCATTAGGCCACCCCAGTCCCCGAGGATCCCCTAGGTTTCCCTTAACATTAGCTATGGCTATTGATACCATCTTCTTAACAGACCTGAATGCATTGGACCACCCCAGTCCCCGAGGATCCCCTAGGTTTCCCTTAACATTAGCTATGGCTATTGATACCATCTTCTTAACAGACCTGAATGCATTAGGCCACCCCAGTCCCCGAGGATCCCCTAGGTTTCCCTTAACATTAGCTATGGCTATTGATACCATCTTCTTAACAGACCTGAATGCATTGGACCACCCCAGTCCCCCCGAGGATCCCCTAGGTTTCCCTTAACATTAGCTATGGCTATTGATACCATCTTCTTAACAGACCTGAATGCATTGGACCACCCCAGTCCCCCGAGGATCCCCTAGGTTTCCCTTAACATTAGCTATGGCTATTGATACCATCTTCTTAACAGACCTGAATGCATTAGGCCACCCCAGTCCCCAGAGGATCCCCTAGGCTTCCCTTAACATTAGCTATGGCTATTGATACCATCTTCTTAACAGACCTGAATGCATTGGACCACCCCAGTCCCCGAGGATCCCCTAGGTTTCCTTAACATTAGCTATGGCTATTGATACCATCTTCTTAACAGACCTGAATGCATTAGGCCACCCCAGTCCCCGAGGATCCCCTAGGTTTCCCTTAACATTAGCTATGGCTATTGATACCATCTTCTTAACAGACCTGAATGCATTGGAGGATCCACCCCAGTCCCCTTAACAGAGGATCCCCTAGGTTTCCTAGGTTTCCCTTAACATTAGCTATGGCTATTGATACCATCTTCTTAACAGACCTGAATGCATTGGACCACCCCAGTCCCCCGAGGATCCCTAGGTTTCCCTTAACATTAGCTATGGCTATTGATACCATCTTCTTAACAGACCTGAATGCATTAGGCCACCCCAGTCCCCCGAGGATCCCCTAGGTTTCCCTTAACATTAGCTATGGCTATTGATACCATCTTCTTAACAGACCTGAATGCATTGGACCACCCCAGTCCCCCGAGGATCCCCTAGGTTTCCCTTAACATTAGCTATGGCTATTGATACCATCTTCTTAACAGACCTGAATGCATTAGGCCACCCCAGTCCCCGAGGATCCCCTAGGTTTCCTTAACATTAGCTATGGCTATTGATACCATCTTCTTAACAGACCTGAATGCATTGGACCACCCCAGTCCCCGAGGATCCCCTAGGTTTCCCTTAACATTAGCTATGGCTATTGATACCATCTTCTTAACAGACCTGAATGCATTGGACCACCCCAGTCCCCGAGGATCCCCTAGGTTTCCCTTAACATTAGCTATAGCTATTGATACCATCTTCTTAACAGACCTTAATGCATTGGACCACCCCAGTCCCCGAGGATCCCCTAGGTTTCCCTTAACATTAGCTATGGCTATTGATACCATCTTCTTAACAGACCTGAATGCATTGGACCACCCCAGTCCCCCGAGGATCCCCTAGGTTTCCCTTAACATTAGCTATGGCTATTGATACCATCTTCTTAACAGACCTGAATGCATTGGACCACCCCAGTCCCCGAGGATCCCTAGGTTTCCCTTAACATTAGCTATAGCTATTGATACCATCTTCTTAACAGACCTTAATGCATTGGACCACCCCAGTCCCCCGAGGATCCCCTAGGTTTCCCTTAACATTAGCTATGGCTATTGATACCATCTTCTTAACAGACCTGAATGCATTGGACCACCCCAGTCCCCGAGGATCCCCTAGGTTTCCCTTAACATTAGCTATAGCTATTGATACCATCTTCTTAACAGACCTGAATGCATTGGACCACCCCAGTCCCCCGAGGATCCCCTAGGTTTCCCTTAACATTAGCTATAGCTATTGATACCATCTTCTTAACAGACCTTAATGCATTGGACCACCCCAGTCCCCGAGGATCCCCTAGGTTTCCCTTAACATTAGCTATGGCTATTGATACCATCTTCTTAACAGACCTGAATGCATTGGACCACCCCAGTCCCCGAGGATCCCCTAGGTTTCCCTTAACATTAGCTATGGCTATTGATACCATCTTCTTAACAGACCTGAATGCATTGGACCACCCCAGTCCCCCGAGGATCCCCTAGGTTTCCCTTAACATTAGCTATAGCTATTGATACCATCTTCTTAACAGACCTTAATGCATTGGACCACCCCAGTCCCCGAGGATCCCCTAGGTTTCCCTTAACATTAGCTATGGCTATTGATACCATCTTCTTAACAGACCTGAATGCATTGGACCACCCCAGCGCCAAGACGATCCCCTCGGATTGGCTTAACATTAGCTATGGCTATTGATACCATCTTCTTAACAGACCTGAATGCATTGGACCACCCCAGTCCCCCCGAGGATCCCCTAGGTTTCCCTTAACATTAGCTATGGCTATTGATACCATCTTCTTAACAGACCTGAATGCATTGGACCACCCCAGTCCCCCGAGGATCCCCTAGGTTTCCCTTAACATTAGCTATGGCTATTGATACCATCTTCTTAACAGACCTGAATGCATTGGACCACCCCAGTCCCCGAGGATCCCCTAGGTTTCCCTTAACATTAGCTATGGCTATTGATACCATCTTCTTAACAGACCTGAATGCATTGGACCACCCCAGTCCCCCGAGGATCCCCTAGGTTTCCCTTAACATTAGCTATGGCTATTGATACCATCTTCTTAACAGACCTGAATGCATTGGACCACCCCAGTCCCCGAGGATCCCCTAGGTTTCCCTTAACATTAGCTATGGCTATTGATACCATCTTCTTAACAGACCTGAATGCATTGGACCACCCCAGTCCCCGAGGATCCCCTAGGTTTCCCTTAACATTAGCTATGGCTATTGATACCATCTTCTTAACAGACCTGAATGCATTGGACCACCCCAGTCCCCGAGGATCCCCTAGGTTTCCCTTAACATTAGCTATGGCTATTGATACCATCTTCTTAACAGACCTGAATGCATTGGCCACCCCAGTCCCCGAGGATCCCCTAGGTTTCCCTTAACATTAGCTATGGCTATTGATACCATCTTCTTAACAGACCTGAATGCATTGGACCACCCCAGTCCCCCGAGGATCCCCTAGGTTTCCCTTAACATTAGCTATGGCTATTGATACCATCTTCTTAACAGACCTGAATGCATTGGACCACCCCAGTCCCCGAGGATCCCCTAGGTTTCCCTTAACATTAGCTATGGCTATTGATACCATCTTCTTAACAGACCTGAATGCATTGGACCACCCCAGTCCCCGAGGATCCCCTAGGTTTCCCTTAACATTAGCTATGGCTATTGATACCATCTTCTTAACAGACCTGAATGCATTAGGCCACCCCAGTCACCCGAGGGCCCCCTAGGTTTCCCTTAACATTAGCTATGGCTATTGATACCATCTTCTTAACAGACCTGAATGCATTGGACCACCCCAGTCCCCGAGGATCCCCTAGGTTTCCTTAACATTAGCTATGGCTATTGATACCATCTTCTTAACAGACCTGAATGCATTGGCCACCCCAGTCCCCGAGGATCCCCTAGGTTTCCCTTAACATTAGCTATGGCTATTGATACCATCTTCTTAACAGACCTGAATGCATTAGGCCACCCCTGTCACCTGAGGGCCCCCTAGGTTTCCCTTAACATTAGCTATGGCTATTGATACCATCTTCTTAACAGACCTGAATGCATTAGGCCACCCCAGTCCCCCGAGGATCCCCTAGGTTTCCCTTAACATTAGCTATGGCTATTGATACCATCTTCTTAACAGACCTGAATGCATTGGACCACCCCAGTCCCCCGAGGATCCCCTAGGTTTCCCTTAACATTAGCTATGGCTATTGATACCATCTTCGTAACAGACCTGAATGCATTGGACCACCCCAGTCCCCCGAGGATCCCCTAGGTTTCCCTTAACATTAGCTATGGCTATTGATACCATCTTCTTAACAGACCTGAATGCATTGGACCACCCCAGTCCCCCGAGGATCCCCTAGGTTTCCCTTAACATTAGCTATGGCTATTGATACCATCTTCTTAACAGACCTGAATGCATTGGACCACCCCAGTCCCCCGAGGATCCCCTAGGTTTCCCTTAACATTAGCTATGGCTATTGATACCATCTTCTTAACAGACCTGAATGCATTGGACCACCCCAGTCCCCGAGGATCCCCTAGGTTTCCCTTAACATTAGCTATGGCTATTGATACCATCTTCTTAACAGACCTGAATGCATTGGACCACCCCAGTCCCCGAGGATCCCCTAGGTTTCCCTTAACATTAGCTATGGCTATTGATACCATCTTCTTAACAGACCTGAATGCATTGGACCACCCCAGTCCCCCGAGGATCCCCTAGGTTTCCCTTAACATTAGCTATGGCTATTGATACCGTCTTCTTAACAGACCTGAATGCATTAGGCCACCCCTGTCACCTGAGGACCCCCTAGGTTTCCCTTAACATTAGCTATGGCTATTGATACCATCTTCTTAACAGACCTGAATGCATTAGGCCACCCCAGTCCCCGAGGATCCCTAGGTTTCCCTTAACATTAGCTATGGCTATTGATACCATCTTCTTAACAGACCTGAATGCATTGGACCACCCCAGTCCCCGAGGATCCCCTAGGTTTCCCTTAACATTAGCTATGGCTATTGATACCATCTTCTTAACAGACCTGAATGCATTAGGCCACCCCAGTCCCCGAGGATCCCCTAGGTTTCCCTTAACATTAGCTATGGCTATTGATACCATCTTCTTAACAGACCTTAATGCATTAGACCACCCCTATCACCTGAGGGCCCCCTAGGTTTACCTCAAGATTAGCTGTGGCTGTTGATAACTCCTTCTTAACAGACCTTAATGCATTAGAAGTCACTTGAGGGTATACCTAGGTTTACCTTAACATTAGCTGTGGCCATTGATGGGTGAACCTGCAGGCTTTACCTTGACATTAGCTGTGGCTGTTGATACCTTCTTCTTAACATGCACCTTCATGCATTAGAAGTCACTTGAGGGACCCCTAGGTTTACCTTATCATTAGCTGTGGCCATTGATGGGTGATTTTGGCTGGGGAACCTGCCCTGCAGGCTTTACCTTAACATTAGCTGTGGCTGTTGATACCTTCTTCTTAACATGCACCTTCATGCATTAGAAGTCACTTGAGGGACCCCTAGGTTTACCTTATCATTAGCTGTGGCCATTGATGGGTGATTTTGGCTGGGGAACCTGCCCTGCAGGCTTTACCTTAACATTAGCTGTGGCTGTTGATACCTTCTTCTTAACATGCACCTTCATGCATTAGAAGTCACTTGAGGGACCCCAAGGTTTACCTGAACAATAGCTGTGGCCATTAATGGGTGATTTTGGCTGGGGGAACCTTCAACTGCAGGCTTTACCTTGACATTAGCTGTGGCTGTTGATACCTTCTTCTTAACATGCACCTTCATGCATTAGAAGTCACTTGAGGGACCCCTAGGTTTACCTGAACAATAGCTGTAGCCATTGATGGGTGATTTTGGCTGGGGGAACCTTCAACTGCAGGCTTTACCTTGACATTAGCTGTGGCTGTTGATACCTTCTTCTTAACATGCACCTTCATGCATTAGAAGTCACTTGAGGGACCCCTAGGTTTACCTTATCATTAGCTGTGGCCATTGATGGGTGATTTTGGCTGGGGGAACCTGCCCCTGCAGGCTTTACCTTAACATTAGCTGTGGCTGTTGATACCTTCTTCTTAACATGCACCTTCATGCATTAGAAGTCACTTGAGGGACCCCTAGGTTTACCTGAACAATAGCTGTGGCCATTAATGGGTGATTTTGGCTGGGGGAACCTTCAACTGCAGGCTTTACCTTGACATTAGCTGTGGCTGTTGATACCTTCTTCTTAACATGCACCTTCATGCATTAGAAGTCACTTGAGGGACCCCTAGGTTTACCTGAACAATAGCTGTGGCCATTAATGGGTGATTTTGGCTGGGGGAACCTGCCCCTGCAGGCTTTACCTTAACATTAGCTGTGGCTGTTGATACCTTCTTCTTAACATGCACCTTCATGCATTAGAAGTCACTTGAGGGACCCCTAGGTTTACCTTATCATTAGCTGTGGCCATTGATGGGTGATTTTGGCTGGGGGAACCTGCCCCTGCAGGCTTTACCTTAACATTAGCTGTGGCTGTTGATACCTTCTTCTTAACATGCACCTTCATGCATTAGAAGTCACTTGAGGGACCCCTAGGTTTACCTTATCATTAGCTGTGGCCATTGATGGGTGAATTTGGCTGGGGGAACCTGCCCCTGCAGGCTTTACCTTAACATTAGCTGTGGCATTAGGCCATCATGCACCCCTGTCACCTGAGGGTTACCTACAATCCCGAAATATGTCTTGAAACATTAAAGCGCCTTTAGGGAAAATAAGTCCCCACTCCCCGTGCAATGTTGAAACGTGCAAATGTGTTCAGCGTGTCTCCAAAGTGTCGCAACATTGAATGATGGGGGGTGGGGAAGGAAAAGTGTTAATTGATGGCCCAGCTTTCTTCTAATTCCAAATATTGAACATTTTTATCCACATTAAAAATACACTTTTGATTTCATTCAAGATGCCTAAAGCGTTTCAAGGACATTTTTCGGGGATTGTCTGAGGCAATCGCTAAAATTAACATCTGATTTTAATCTTTTGGCTATAACTTTAAAACTACTTGAAAGAATCACTCCAAATTTTCAATGAATATTAGTTAGTGCATAAGCTATGATGTGGATATAAAATTAAACAACTAATTGTATCAATTTTGACTATATCGCCCTGCACTACAAGCAGGTTGCACCCATCACCTGTGTATGTCTACAATCATAGATTGAATACAATAGCGCTCTTTTCATACATACTAATCTTACAGATGTGAGTGATCAGCATGATATAGTTCAATGCATAGGTACCAAGCGTGAAAAAATTTCCATGACTATTTATTAATAGATAGGCTATGATGTGGGCACAAAATAAAACAACTAATCTTTTATTTAGATAGTGGTCAAATAATTCTTTTGTACTGCATCCATTTGCATATCTTCTAGAGCGTGCCTATAGAGGAGATGATTTGAACTAATGACCTTATGTGCAAGCACTCTATAAGTAAATACTTATGAAAACGTATGAAACTTGAACGTGGGGGTGTGGGGGGAGGGGGTTACACGATAATCGCTTTATCGATTTTCCTCCACCACCCTCAACCACACAAATATACCCCTCCCCCCTAAACATCCTTAGCGACTGCTATTGAACATGGCAGTCTGTGATCATCATTTCCGTGTTAGGTTTTAGAATTTAATTGAATATTGACAATTAATTGATCATTGATTGTCAGTTATCGACTGTCTATTACCCCCCCCCCCCCACCACCACCACCACCAACTCAAACACTGCTTAACAACGACATCTACCGGCGTGGCGTGTTAAATAAAGACTGTGATCACGAACTCCTATCTGACAATTGCTATATTGCCCATATTCATGACATTTAAAGATGTCCGGATCTATGTGTGTCTTTATTACAATTAAAAAAACCAATCAATTATCATGCCATAGATAAATTAGGGTTTTAAAACTTATTTTCGTGTTTCACAATGTCAATTGTCATGAATATAGAAGAAAAGTTTACTGGTTTGAATAAGTCACAAACAAAAAAAGTAAAAAAAAAAGTGAAACTGTTGGGGCTCGAACCACTAGCCTTTCGTTTCACCGTCTGAAGTACTGTCCATTACACCACGCTGTCATGTTGAAATAATTACTGGATTCCGTGATATATGGGTGCGCATTGCATTCTCGTGATTATGAAAATGGTAAATCTCGACAGACGATTTACATTTGCTAAAATCAGTAAAATGTAAATAATGTTAGAGCTAACAAAACGTAAAATAGTAAAATTAGATGTAGTTTTGAACAAGCTTTCAAACAAAACACTTTCCAAATAAAAGTTGACACCAAATCGGCCTAAATTATGAATTTTGTCAACGGTTTACCATTTCTAAATTAAAGAAACTCCTTGTATTAATATTCAGTATTAGACTATGGTAAACCGTCAAATCACTATGTGATTCAATGGGACGATTTACAATCGCACTTTTACCATTTCACGCAAATAAAATGATCAATTTTAAAGATATTTCTGCATGAGTAGGCCTACTTCATGAGCGTACTAATGCGATTTTTTTATTGGTTCGTTTTTTTTGTTTTGTTTTTTTGCTTGGGGGGAGGGCGTTGATCTGAAAAAGATGAAAAAGGTCGTTTTTTGACTATATTGCCCTGCACTGCAGCGTTCACGCGATACATATCCACTGAACTATATCATGCTGATCACTCACATCTGTAAGATTAGTAATGTTTGAAAAGAGCGCTATTGTATTCAATCTATGATTGTAGACATACACAGGTGATGGGTGCAACCTGCTTGTAGTGCAGGGCGATATAGTCAAAATTGATACAATAAGTTGTTTTATTTTATATCCACATCATAGCTTATGCATTAACTAATATTCATTGAAAATTTGGAGTAATTCTATCAAGTAGTTTTAAAGTTACAGCCAAAAGTTTAAAATCAGATGTTAATTTTAGCGATTGCCTCATACAATCCCGAAATATGTCTTGAAACATTAAAGCGCCTTTAGGGAAAATAAGTCCCCACTCCCCGTGCAATGTTGAAACGTGCAAATGTGTTCAGCGTGTCTCCAAAGTGTCGCAACATTGAATGATGGGGGGTGGGGAAAGGAAAAGTGTTAATTGATGGCCCAGCTTTCTTCTAATTCCAAATATTGAACATTTTTATCCACATTAAAAATACACTTTTGATTTCATTCAAGATGCCTAAAGCGTTTCAAGGACATTTTTCGGGGATTGTAGGTTTACCTTATCATTAGCTGTGGCCATTGATGGGTGATTTTGGCTGGGGGAACCTGCCCCTGCAGGCTTTACCTTAACATTAGCTGTGGCTGTTGATACCTTCTTCTTAACATGCACCTTCATGCATTAGAATCACTTGAGGGACCCCTAGGTTTACCTGATCATTAGCTGTGGCCATTGACAGGTGATTTTGGCTGGGGGAACCTGCCCCTGCAGGCTTTACCTTAACATTAGCGGTGGCATTAGGCCATCATGCACCCCTGTCACCTGAGGGCCCCCTAGGTTTACCTGAGCATTAGCTGTGGCTGTCGATACCTTCTTCTTAACATGCACCTTCATGCATTAGAAGTCACTTGAGGGACCCCTAGGTTTACCTGAACAATAGCTGTGGCCATTGATGGGTGATTTTGGCTGGGGGAACCTGCCCCTGCAGGCTTTACCTTAACATTAGCTGTGGCTGTTGATACCTTCTTCTTAACATGCACCTTCATGCATTAGAAGTCACTTGAGGGACCCCTAGGTTTACCTGAACAATAGCTGTGGCCATTGATGGGTGATTTTGGCTGGGGGAACCTGCCCCTGCAGGCTTTACCTTAACATTAGCTGTAGCTGTTGATACCTTCTTCTTAACATTCACCTTCATGCATTAGAAGTCACTTGAGGGACCCCTAGGTTTACCTGAACAATAGCTGTGGCCATTAATGGGTGATTTTGGCTGGGGGAACCTGCCCCTGCAGGCTTTACCTTAACATTAGCTGTGGCTGTCGATACCTTCTTCTTAACATGCACCTTCATGCATAAGAAGTCACTTGAGGGACCCCTAGGTTTACCTTATCATTAGCTGTGGCCATTGATGGGTGATTTTGGCTGGGGGAACCTGCCCCTGCAGGCTTTACCTTAACATTAGCTGTGGCTGTTGATATCTTCTCCTCAAAGGATTTGAATGCATTCGAGTCCCTAACTTCCCCCAGTTTCCTCGTCACCACGCTGCCGAATGTTGAGAACGCTGCTGTCGTCTTCTGTCCTGCTGATGACAGTCCTGTCTTTGTCTTGCTGTAACTGCACAAAACAAACAAATAAATCAATTATTTTTAAATCGGTTTTAAATTAGTCAATTAATGCTCAATCAATGGGCTATTCCAGTTGAAATCCATACACCCCCTATGTAAGACATGCCCTTAATATTCCACACAGGGAGAGTGAATTTAAAATGGGTTTACCTAAATGGATGATTATATACAATCTACACCCCCTGTGTAGAAGATTACAAGGTTAAATGTCTTCCATAGGGGGATGCATGAATTTTAAATGGAATAGCCCAAATCATGAAAAAACAAATGTTCAAGAATGGATCGTTAGCGAAGAATCATAATTAGTATTGAGTAAAATGCAATCTAACGATCTGTCAATCGACTGGGGTAAGTAATGATTTGCGCATCTAGCACCAAGCTAGCTTTAAATAACACCGCAATTGAAAATGCAATATGAATGAATCAATGAATGAATCTATGTTTATAATTAAAGGGGTATTGCGTGATCCACAGCATCATCCCACACTTTTCTGGAAAAAAAACAACATGACATAATCATGCATAATTTGCAAACGCAAATTGGAATCAATTGAAATTTTGGGAATAAGCTTTAAAAAGAGGATGTTAGGATCACAAAATACTCATTTAATGAATCAGTAAATCAACAAATTAATCATTATTCAATCAATTGAATTTGAAAATCAAGTATCAATTAATCCATCAATTACCAAGCAAGCAGGCATGGATATAATTAGTGAATTAATCAATAAATCACCAACTGACAATCAAGCAAAAAGTAAACATGCAATTAATTAGTTAATTAATCAATAGACATGCATTCATGGATCAATCCCTAATTTACTGATCAAACAGATGTATTGTAAACATCTCAAAAAAAGTAAGAACCCCCCTTAAATAATGGCCATTATTCAAAAAGGGGCTATTGTATTACAAATCTGTAAAATGCGTTGGAAGCATAATTTATTTTTGCACATTTTGACACCTCATTTGATACGATAACCCAGAAAACAATAAAACACCGGTCAATTTAATGTAGTGAGGTTCAAATTTAAAGGTAGCACTTACATACAAATTTTTACAATACAAAAACACTCAAGATGTCATTGCATGCACAGATTTCCTTCCATTACACTGAATGCAAAATCAATAGAATTTACTGCAACTTTCAAATCTTGGGCTACATTGATTAAAATGTACGCTGTGACGTCAATATTTAGTCAATTGCTACAAATGAGGTGTCAAAATGTGCAGAAATAAATTCTGCTTCCAACGCATTTTACAGATTTGTAATACAATCACCCGCTTCTGAATAATGGTCATTATTTAAGGGGGTTAGTTACTTTTTTTGAGATGTTTATCTCTTTATTGAGTAGAAAATATTGTTTAAATCATGCTGTAAATGTGATATTCCCTTCACCAATTTCTGAAACCAGAAACAAATGACATTTACTTCATCCTGATCACAGTTGTTTGATGTGATAATTTATTAATTTTTCAAACGAAACATTACACAATTTTCAATTTTAGACCTGTACAATACCGCCAGCTATCATACTAATATACACATATATTTTTAAAGCTATTTTGAACAAATTATTTTCCTTTATTTATCAAATTTTTCATCTTTTTTTACCTTTTTGTGGTAATTTTTATTCCATATTATGTTTGTGTGCAAATTGAGGGCATTATTTACATATTTTAAGTTTAATTTAGTCCAATAATATGTGACACGATCAAGGGAATGAGTCGGATGTCGCCAATATTGATTTCGAGATATTAGCAAAGAAAGTATTAAAATTCTTTTGTTTTATATTGTTTTCAATGGTTGATAAATTGACATAACTTAGTAAAGAAAAGTCGTATCAACATAGGGTTTTCAGTTTCTGAAAGCTCTAAATGTCCATAGACAAATATGTAAAACTCATTTTCGACTAGGGTTGACATGTGACTCATTCCCCTTGATCATGTCACATATGAGCTGTTGCTTTCATTTCATGATATTTTATTTAGGAAATTTCCTTGCTATATATATGTTTAAAATCATTTTTCTGATGTTTTAATGTCATTATACAAGTGTCTACCCCTTGTAAAGAAGCTAACAAGATTTTAAGATAAATAGCGCCATCAGTGTTTAACTTTGATGAATACAGTAAGTTCTACATGCCATCAAACAACCATGTGATGAAAAGCCAGGGTTTTTTTTCTTTTCAGATAGATGGGGAAATATGCTATTCAAGTTTAAATCCATACACCCCATGTATCTTCCACACCCCATTTTTAAAAAAAATTTCAAAAAAAATTGCCATTGCAGTGTCAATGATTTCTTTTAAAACCTGTTAAAAATTGTTCATTTCAGTATGTGGCCTAGTTTCGTCATACATAAAATGGAATGTGTGATAAAAAATTGACGTCATCACACACTTTGGAAAGCCCATGGCACATGTACATTAAAGTAAATATACGAAATGTAAACATGGTTGGCTTTTAAAGAGTATTTAACCAACATTGGATTGCACCTTTTAGGGTTTAAAATTCAACATTACATATATTGTGTATATGTGACACGATAAAGGGAAGTGAGTCGGATGTCGCTAATATTGATTTTGAGATATTGGCAAAGGAAGTATTAACATTCTTTTGTTTTATATTGTTACCAGTGATTGATAAATTGACGTAACTTCACAAAGAAAAGTCATATCAACATGGGGTTTTCAGTTTCTGAAAGCTCTAAATGTCCTCTTTTATAGAAACATGTGTAAAACACATTTTCGACCAGTGTCGACATGTGACTCATTCCCCTTGATCATGTCACATAATGTTCAATCTTTGTTTGCGAGGTATTTTCCAGGAATGCCACTGATGACATTTAAATAGAAAATGGTGTACACATTGAATATAGAAAAATTGTTTGCTTTCTCACAAAACTCGCCAGGAGACTATTTTTCCATTAAAGTACAAGAATTTATATAAAATTTTCTAAGAGGTACCCAATGATAAAAGATTAGACTGGGTGAGCTGAAAGACAAGATACAAATTCAAAGTGCAAGAACAAAATGTGTTCAGAAAAATTTGAAATTGTGATAAAAAGACCAAGTTGCATTCCAGAAGTGCCATTCCCATGGTAGCTCTACAGAGAAAGACTGCAGATTTAACATTTCAGGAGAGTAAAGTTCCATCCCCATGGTAAGCTGTACAAAGAAAGACTGTAAATTTAGAGTAAAGTTCCATCCCAATGGTTTGCAGAGAAAGACATCAAGATATTCTCTGCTCCCATCATCACCATCTTCAATGGGCTATTACATTAAATATCCACACTGCCCCTGTTGAAGATGTTAGAAATATCTCCCACAGAGGGAGAATTCATTCAAATGGAATTAACACATTAGGCAGCTCCATTTGAAACTCACCCTCCCTCTGTGGAAGATTCAGGGTGAATCTTTCTCAGAGGGTGTAATTCAAATGGAGCTGCCTAATATGTTCATTCCATTTAAAATTCATACTCCCCCTATGGAAGATATTTCCAAAATCTTTCACAGGGGTAGTGTGGATTTTAAATGGAATTGCCCAATTGTGATGCAGTCATTCAAAATAAATTGTTTGTCGAGCATAATCAAATTATGCTTTTCAATTTAATTGTGTATCTTTTCAAAGCTTTATTTTACTCAAAACCCAATGGCAATGCACTTTCAGTAAAGAGATATACAGCAGTTTTAGTGTTGTTCAAAATACACAGGAAGCTGGATGTTATTATTGGCTGTATCTCAAAATCAATAACAGCGAGAAATTACTCCTTTATAGCATGATCACATCACAATTTATTTCACAAATGGAAACAAAATTGGAAATCCTGAGAAAGCACTTCTAAGTTACTTGTGGAATTATCAAGAGTGTTTCAATTTTATTTTTATTTTTAAATATTGTGCCGAAATATATCAAAAAGGTATGAACAAAAGAGCAGATGATTGCGTTAAGTGATCAAAGCCAGAGGTGGATTTATGGGCGCACCGCCCCAATATTTGCAGAGCGGCGCCAAGCATCCACCTAATTTTGCAGAGTGGCACCTGACTTTGTGTGGGTGCCGAGTGGCAGCGGCTCTGCGCCCATGGTGCCCTCCCCCTATTGAAAATTCATGGATCCACCCCTGAAAGCCGTAGTATTGTGCACATCAACCAGTGGAGTACTTGAAGTTGTACATGTATGCAGTACAACATTGTCTAAGACCATACTCTTTTGAGAATGAATGATGTATCATATGGAATAAGCACCGTACCTGATCATGCAACTTGTTTCACTGGTCAATCTCAAAAAGTGCAACTTTTGATTTTGACAATAACAGATTTTCTGACCCGAGATTTTTGTCTTTAATACTGAATGATTTAGCAGCAATGGCGGCTCATGAGTAGCTACTTTATGTGCTACATGTAGATATGTAGTTCTTTATACCAAGTCTATTCAGTAAATGACTTCAGATATAATTGTCAAGTTCTGCTGACAAAATCTAGTGAACTTTACTCACTAGCCCATCTCAATCATTATCAGAGGACTTCATCAGATTATATCCACTTTTGCAAGAACTATAAAACATCCGAATACAGAAAATATCTGAATCTCTGATTGCCCAATTTAGCTAAACTTGAGCTTGATGAGCCTGGTAACAATTTTACATACAGTACACCAGGCTCTTCTTTAATGTCCCACAATTCCTACAAAAAGTCCACACTTTCATTCTATATTGCTCTGCACAAGTAAACCTAGAAGAATTTTAAAATATCCCAATTTTTTTCCATTTCTGGTGAAGCAATGACAGGGCCTAGATTTCGACGAGAATCACAGAATCAATTCTTGTAATGATTCTCATAAGATTTGGTTGCGAGAATCAAGTTCTCTCATTGTATCATACATAAGTACAGTGACTATGATGGATTTTGATTCTCACAAACCAAGACGTAATCTAGGCCCTGAATGATGATACAGGATAGATAGAAATACCAGAATCTCCATTTTTCAATCTGCAAGAAACTTACGCTGGTGATGTGACAATATTAGTATTCCATTCTTTCATTTTTGTACTTGTTTTCTTGTACCTGCAAACAAAGTAAATTGTTAACTGGTCCATTTTATTATTGTGGCGAGCAATCGTTCGCCATTGTGTTTATTTGTTCTTGTGCAGGATGCGTATCCCCATTACCTACTTTTCTCATTTTATTATACTAAAAAGTGAGAATTAATAGTAAAAGGTCTGACATGCTTGCAATAATAACAATAAATTTAAGAATGCTAACAGTTAGCATTATGCATAAAATACAAAACTGAAAAGCTACATACAGGCTGTATCAAAATTACTATTATCTAACAATTTTCTGTAACAGGCCTGGTGCACCAATATGCAATAATGTTATAAAAGGTCATTCAATATGCTGTCTAATGTGAAGAAGCAAACATTACAATACACATAACATTGGATGGGTAACCATCTTTTTGATACAGCCTGTATTGTATTTTATAAAAGAAGAATAATATTATTGTGGTGCTTTCTTGCATACATTAGTGATCGCCAAAACAATATGAAAGGAGCAGTGCAACTTTTATCAATCTCAGAAAGGAATCTGTCACGTTTGGTCACATGAATTAGCACAATAAAGCAAATTTAAGGAAAAGGTATTTTTAAAACACACAAAGTTGGGCTATTAATATCAGGGCTCCTGGGGCACAACTATACAACTTTAAAATATAACACTTCAATTTGAACAAGTTTTCTTTTCTTACAAATTAAATAAAGATATTATTTCCACTGGTAAACCAGCAATCTAGGGCCTTTGAGACCAATTCCTATAGACACTGGCTCGGAGCTTAAGGTTGTGTTTATTATATTTACATATCAAAATGGCCATATGTGCTCTATGAATACTTTAGCAGTGACAATATGGCAATTATGCAGATTAACATATCTCTCTACATCACATTTGTATGCAGTCAAAAGTACTCAGCCTGATATTGACTATGGGGGATTTACATGAGACACTATAATCCGCATCAACTCCAGATCTGTCTACAATTTCATATTTTATGCAGTGTGTATTATATTTATACGAAAATAATAAATGGACATTTACAGTAAAATAATGCAGCAAATGTCATAACTTTTAAGTCCTGCTTAGAGGTAACTTCAGTAAGTAAACCAGATGTGCTCCAGGAGTGTTACAAACATTGGTGATATGTCAAGCATGCATTAATAACTCATCTCTCTACATCACAACCTGTTTGCATTCGGGGTGAGTTCTCAAATTAGGCAGCTGTCCCCTCTTCAGTACCAGTCACAGTGTATATTCAAGAACTGTTGCTATTTAAACAATATATGCTCAAAACTCAGTATATTTACTATAAACACGGCTTTAACCCTAACCCAACTAGGACTCACTAAAGCTCACTCTGCATGCATGCATTCCACGGGACTTGATGACGCAATCAGACCAAGTCATATATGCCCAGGGAATCGTCACCTGTGTAGCTACATGCTGGGGATCTTCTGCGTGGCATGCGAGGGGTCCGAGGTTCAATCCCGGGGTGCCAAGTGACTTTCTTCTTCATCTTCTCTCCTTTTTCGTTCCTTCTTTCCCTTCCGATAGCACAAAAACCACGGGTAGGGTTAGGGTTAAGCTACATGCATGTTTTTCCTATATGCCTCCTTAACCTTAACCCAACTAGGACTCACTAAAGCTCCCTATTAGAACCACTCTGCGTGCATGCATTCCACGGGACTTGATGACGCAATCAGACCAAGTCATATATGCCCAGGGAATCGTTGGCCGGGACAAACGTTACCTGTGTAGCTACATGCTGGGGATCTTCTGTGTGGCATGCGAGGGGTCCGAGGTTCGAATCCCGGGGGTGCCAAGTGACTTTCTTCTTCATCTTCTCTCCTTTTTCGTTCCTTCTTTCCCTTCCGATAGCACAAAAACCACTGTAGGATTAGGGTTAAATCATACTTTTGAGAAGCAGATATATGTGCAACACATTTTCCAGGGTACATATTTAACACAGTGACAGTGTTTTCTTTTGCAACATTTGAAAACAGCAGTACCGTGTATGTCTTTTAATAGCTTGCACTGTATCCACCTACATTGACACAAATTAATGCGAATCACCCCTCCTGTGTAAATTCCCCTCATTCTGTAAGGTTGTTATGGAATGGGATACTACCATTATGTCTTTTATTAGCTTCCACTGTATCCACCTACATTGACACGTATTAATGCAGATCACCCGTGCTGTACGGATTCCCCCAGCATTCTATAGAGCTGGAATTTGTCTTGGGATACCATTATGTCTTTTACTAGCTTCCACTGTATCCACCTACATTGACACAAATTAATGCGAATCACCCCTCCTGTGTAAATTCCCCTCATTCTGTAAGGTTGTTATGTGTTGGGAATGGATACTACCATTATGTCTTTTAATAGTTTCCACTGTATCCACCTACGCATCCTAATCCTTCAATATAAAGCAAAAGAGGAAGTTAACCTTTTCTATCACAATGATCCGTACCGTCAAGGGTCTCAAATTTGACTGTTTCTAGATGGGCAGAACCTTTATAAAATTCCTTTGTGGTCCACATAAAATCAACATAAAAATATTTTCAGATGTGCAAGTCAAGTATTGGCTTAATGTCAATGTAATTTTAGGAAACCCCACGAGGCGATAGAGAATTAAGTGTGTGGTGAAAAGCTTAATGTGTGTAGATTGTGATGCCGAGCACATATCAGTTAATTTAATTGGCAGTATTGTGTGGACGATATTTCAACTTTAATGTAATCAAAAGACAGGATGAAACCTGTGAGATTTGTCAAGGAAATTTAAAGGGGAGGATGCATGCTCTAACTGCCATGTTTACTTCTGTCCAAAAGGACAATATGTGACACATCTTGTTTGTTTCATGGTTAATTTGGCAGTATTATGTTGCATCCGCTAAGGCCATCTTAATCTAATAGTTCATCTCAAAGTTCAAAACCTAATGTGAAATGCAGTGTTTTTTAGATCTTTCTGTTTTGTTTTTACTTCAATTTTTTTTTAATCTGTGGGACAAGCTTTTTGACATACCACCTTTTCATCTCTCAATTAGGTTTCACTTTTGTTCAAATGAAGAATTTTATTGAGATTTACGATTCACGCTATTTTGATATATCTGTCGATGTCAGACATGAGAATTTTGTGTGGGTGGTGCATTTGGAAGAAAAACAGCTGAAAGAACTGAATAATGTGCAAAAAGCAATTTTACTAATACGCCGCAGGGGCTTTATGCGACAAACTATTAAATTATCATGGCCTAAATGGGTTTTTTTTTTATAAAGTAGGGGAAAGTTTCCAAATTCGATAAAACCACTGTCTTACAGCCTCCTGATTAAAGCAAAAATGTGTGATTTGCAAAAAGAATAGATTTGTTTTCACGGATCACATTATCCCCTTTTAATTTAGAACCAAACAAATGAGGTATAACGAAGAAAATTGCGATTTCAGTCCATGCAGCGCCTACAATGCGTGTACTACGCTCGCCGATTATAACATGTAATACTGCATGGAGCATCGCGCTCGACGTGTGCACACATAAGCTGACATCCACGGGAGATGTTAGCAAGCAGTCGATCGATGAACTCTGAATAAAACCGGGTCGACCCAGTTTTAATATAAAAAGTTAAATTTTACTGTTATTGAAGCACTTCAGGCTTAGTCTTTTACGTGGTATTTTAGTACACCACTGGGTATTATAATTATGCAAAAAGCAGAAATCCGAGTAAAATTGAGGGCGTCGCTGTTAAGCAAATCACAAAATTATGGCTTTAATGTTATACACTGGTTTTTGTAAGTGTCTTCATTCTGTATGGCTAATTCATGACTCAAAATGCTAATTGCTTGGCACTCAAACCACTTGATTATGGATGTATACAAAGATGAAAATGTGTGATCTGAATACATAGACCCATCATCTTTACAGTAGGCACTCTGCTTTATGACTAAAAAAGTAAAAAATCACACCTCTCAAGCTGAATTTATACTGAGTGATAGCTATTGTTTTTTAGCCAATGAGATAGGGCTCATTTTGTTGCGTTGGTAAAAGCAACCTACCTTAGTGGTCAAAAACCAATCGCTCATCACTCAGCGACGGAGTATAAATTCAGCTTTAGTATTACAATAATGATCTACACTAGTTTTTAGCTAATTGAATAAGTTCGAGACGTTCGTACGTGTTATACCGCAGAGTGGGAGTATTATTTTGCGGGTTATCATACAATGATGTGTGATGTATATTCTAAGCATGCATTGCATAACAATGAGTTAATAGTACAACATGGCAACTGTTGAAAATTTGAGAAGGGCACCAAGGCAATTTACAGTTTGGCTGGCTCCCTGAAACTAGGAGGGAGGTATTTAGCCCAATACAAGTTTCCACAGTCAATGAGGGATATATATTTCACAAACGATTCTGTTGCTTAAACATGTATGTTAATATCTGAATGCCTTTCAATGTTAATATTCCTAGTTTACTGACTCCAGATCACATCCAGGCATGGTAATGCTACCATAATTTATGCAAACATGCTATTTTAGTGCACATACAGGCAAATGAAAAGGTTATTTACTTAATTAATGGAGCAATGGTATCTCCTATCTCCATTATTATGCATGCGCAAACATTATGTGCCGTATGACTATAATGGGTTAATTTTTGGACCGATCCAATTTTTGAACGATTTTTGACAGGGCGACGATAAATTGAGGGGAACACAGGTTTAACTAACAAGAAATTTTACATTAAAGCCATACATTTGAAATTCACCATTTCTAAGAAAAAACGTAAAACAGTAACATTATCACTGTTCATTTCATCTTGAGCACATCAGGATAGTCTTACAATTAGGGTCTGATTTTCACCTACACTACCCAATACATCCTATTATATTAGTGGTCAGTTAGACCAAGTGATGGGTTTAAGTAACTTAAAAATCGAGAGGGAAAGAATTAGAACTCTTAAGTGAACACAAAAAGGAGCATGGAATTTTTCACCCCCTTAAAATATTGATCAGTCCTCTAGCAAAACATAATGCACATTACAACAACTGTAACACCTGTTGGGGAAATCCTACTGTAACCTTCTTGATTTTCAAAGACATTTCAAATTGTTGTAATTTATGAACAAAATAAGAACTTCAATTGTATTGCCAAAACATATAAATGTGACCAGTGACATCAAAAGGGTGGACATTATAAAATTTTGCCTCAAATGGGCTTTAAACATATATGAAATCATGGATGCAAAAATAATGAAAATAAATTACTTATTTTCACCTGTCAATCTAAATGCCTTGATCAATTTTGACAAGCGCTGTCTCAAAATAAAGCTGATACAATTCTACTGAGCATAAACGTATGTCTCAAATTGACTCATTCTTACAAGGTGCATCTTTTAGATGCATCTGGTCAAAAATATATTTTGTGTATTAGATAATGTTCAGCATTACAATAATAGTATTATGTTGCAAGAATATAACAGTGCACTATAACAAAATTAATGATTCATGTACCAACTGAACACATACGGCTAAATTTGTTGAAGCAAGAAAGGTAAAGTGTAATGATCCACTTAAGTGCCATCTACTGAGGATAACACCAAGAACAATTAGTACAATGTGCTGCCAAGTGCCATCTACTGAAGATAACACCAAGAACAATTAGTACAATGTACTGTCAAGTGCCATCTACTGAAGATAGCACCAAGAACAATAAGTACAACAATGTGTTGTCTACTGAAGATAGCAAATGATTGATACATGTACCTATGAAGGACCATGTGAAACTAAATATGATATTAAAGCAAGCAATGTATTTTAGTGTATAATGTTCTCAGTGAGTGCTGTCTACTGAAGATAGCAGTTGATTGATGTACCAAAAGACCATAATGATGCTACATGTGTGGAAGCAATTCATGTAATAGTCTCAATGAATGTTGTCTACTGTAGATAGCAACTGGGTGATAACTGTACCAAAAGATCAGATACTTTAGATAGCACTGGTTTTAATAATACCAAATGTGCTATCTTCTGAAGATAGCAATGATTGAAACATGTATATCAACATAATTTGACATTGTAAGCAATGCAATGTGAGTGCTGTCTACTGTAGATAGCAACTGACTGACTGATGCCTGTACCTAAAGATCCCTTTTTAGTGGAAGCAAACAATACATGCATTAAGTGTTTTTATGACCCATGTTTTAGTGCTGTCTATTGAAGACAGCACCTTAATACAATAATATGCTTTCTTTTGAAGATAGCAATTAACTGAGTGATAAAACATGAAAGTAATGAGACAAAATGTGTGAAAGCAACAATATATCGCCTGTACTGGTCTGTGCAAGTGCTGTCTCCTGCACAAATTTCAATACAAGCAACAACAGTGCTATCGTGTGAAGATAGCAACTGATTGATACAGAAAGATCAAGCTTGAGGTTAAATTCGTTGAAGAAACGATGTATAGCCTGTAATAGTCTGTGCAATTGCTGTCTACTGAAGATAGCACTGGTTCCCTAATGCAGTAAGTGGAAGTGCTCTCTTTCACATCATAATATAATGTACATGTCACACTAGTATCCTTACAACAGTACCGCTTCCCTTATGCAATGATGTGTTATGCCTGGGTGCAAGCACTCTCTACAATATGTGACCCGTTACAGCAAAAGGTACCTTAAGTCGGGAGCTACAAATGTCTCATTTTGCTAGTGCCAAATACATTCTAAACCAATCATTAATCCTATTGTTGTAGAGGATAATAAGCTTGTATGCGTGTCTATAGAACTGTTTGTTATACAGCTCCAGTCTTTATTTGCTATGGCTAATCCCTATTCAAATGGCATGAGTGGTGGGTTACAAAAGCATTGTATTACATTTGTATAGGTATGTATTAGCCACCCACTAACAATGGGAGGACATTCTTGAACCTCGTTGACTTGGAGATGATTTGAAATGACCGCCACTTCAGATTGTCATTATTGTTTGATATTTGCTGCCAACAATATGGAAAAACAGACACATGTAGCAGCCGACATAAGGTACCTTTCACTGTAACGGGTCACATATATGTGACCTGCTCTCAAAAAATGAGCATAAAATTAACAAAATAACTTTCCAAGATTTTCCAGATTTGAAATCCTTATAAAAATCATACCAAACATGTTAGGATGGCTCCTGACTTTGGTCTTTAAAAATCAATACTTCCTCCAGAATTTCTTTTTGTTTCCTATTGAATTTTGTCATGTTGAATGGACTGTATCTTCTATAGTGTCCTGGCGACTTTATGTTCATTTTGTGGGGGCACGTCACATACAGCACTAGTATCCTTCATGCGATGAAGTGTTACCCTTGTGTGGCAGGTGCTGTCTATTGAAGATGGCATTGATCAGTCTCAAATAATGCAATGACGTGCTATGGCAAGCTCAGGTGTGGGTGCTGTCTACTGAAGATAGCACCTCCCCCATTTTATGTAATGCAATGAGCAATTCCAGTTGAAATCCAGTACTATGGAAGACATGACCATATCTACCATACAGGGAGTGTGAATTTCAAAGAGAGTCACCCATTCAGGTAACCCCTTCTGAAATTCACACTCCCTGTGCGGAAGATTAGGGACATGCCTTCCATCGGGAGTGTATGGATTTCAACTGGAATAGCCCAATGATGTGTTATGTAGGGGCGTTACATGCTGATGACGTATTAGAACAACCTTGGTTAGTTGCTTGCAAATGCTCAGCTCATATGATCATATAGACATGCCACTTTGTTAATTAGACCCACATGCACATTTTGTTGGTGATTTCCTTGCCCTAAATAACGCACATAGGCCTAGGCTAGGCATTTTGCTTAAGCTTTAAGGCTCATGTAAGGCCCATAGTCACGTGTAAAATAAAACCTAGTCTTTGTGTACACGTTGTCTATAGGCCTCTACAGCATCCTGCGTGGCCTCACTCTATCCTAACTCAAGCCGGAGCCCTAACTTGATCTATAACTCTATTTTAAACCCATATCTAATCCTCGGACCTAGCCGTATCTCTATCCCTATCCATGAGCCTAGCCCTATAAAAACCCTATTCCTAATGCGAACCTGACCCTAATCAACAATTCTAACACCAAACAGCAAGCCTATATCGGAACACTAACCCTAAATCAATCTTAATCTGATCTGATCGTGCTAGGACAGGCTACAGACACGAATCTCCAGATATAGTCCTAGGTTGAAGCAAAAACAGCGAAACGGTCATCATACAGGGTGTCCGAAAATTATTGATATTTTACTCGTCATGCTGTTTTCCAGAAATGTTCTTGTTAAAACATCTATTGCAAATGTAAATGTTTACATTCATGGCATTTTACCCGAGATTGGAGCACCTTTGTGCTTATATAGGTTAAATACCACTAATAGGCCTGGGCGATACATTGAAATACGATGAGGAACTATTTGTTTTCATGGCATTCAAAAGACTGCATTAAAATCGCTGAAATTGATCAAGTTATATAGCCAAAAAGTACTTCTCAGAGTTTGATGCTTCAAAATGGTACATTTTCTCTCATTATATGACATTTTTGATGTAATAGTACCAAAATTCATACGCACAGCTTCGGTTTTTAGTAAATAGTCGCCTTATCATATTGTAACTTTCAGCTTCGAGGGCACTGTCATTTTAAGGTGTTTACGGTTCAGTGCGTTAAAACAAGAAAAGTCTCAGGTCAACCTATGTTGAATTTTTGATCATTTGGCATCTAAATCATATAGTTTCACCTGATATTGGTGGCATTGAACTGTGAGAGTTCTGAATATGAGAAAATTCCACCCGAAATTAGGCATTTTCCCATTGAAACACGTGTAATACATAATTAGTGGTATTTAACCTGAAGATAGCAGTTGATTGATGTACCAAAAGACCATAATGATGCTACATGTGTGGAAGCAATTCATGTAATAGTCTCAATGAATGTTGTCTACTGTAGATAGCAACTGGGTGATAACTGTACCAAAAGATCAGATACTTAAGATAGCACTGGTTTTAATAATACCAAATGTGCTATCTTCTGAAGATAACAATTGATTGAAACATGTATATCAACATAATTTGACATTGTAAGCAATGCAATGTGAGTGCTGTCTACTGTAGATAGCAACTGACTGACTGACGCCTGTACCTAAAGATCCCTTTTTAGTGGAAGCAAACAATACATGCATTAAGTGTTTTTATGACCCATGTTTTAGTGCTGTCTATTGAAGACAGCACCTTAATACAAAAATGTGCTTTCTTTTGAAGATAGCAATTAACTGAGTGATAAAACATGAAAGTAATGAGACAAAATGTGTGAAAGCAACAATATATCGCCTGTACTGGTCTGTGCAAGTGCTGTCTCCTGCACAAATTTCAATACAAGCAACAACAGTGCTATCGTGTGAAGATAGCAACTGATTGATACAGAAAGATCAAGCTTGAGGTTAAATTCGTTGAAGAAAGCGATGTATAGCCTGTAATAGTCTGTGCAATTGCTGTCTACTGAAGATAGCACTGGTTCCCTAATGCAGTAAGTGAAAGTGCTCTCTATAACATCATATATAATGTACATGTCACACTAGTATCCTTACAACAGTACCGCTTCCCTTATGCAATGATGTGTTATGCCTGGGTGCAAGCACTCTCTACAATATGTGACCCGTTACAGCAAAAGGTACCTTAAGTCGGGAGCTACAAATGTCTCATTTTGCTAGTGCCAAATACATTCTAAACCAATCATTAATCCTATTGTTGTAGAGGATAATAAGCTTGTACGTGTCTATAGAACTGTTTGTTATACAGCTCCAGTCTTTATTTGCTATGGCTAATCCCTATTCAAATGGCATGAGTGGTGGGTTACAAAAGCATTGTATTACATTTGTATAGGTATGTATTAGCCACCCACTAACAATGGGAGGACATTCTTGAACCTCGTTGACTTGGAGATGATTTGAAATGACCGCCACTTCAGATTGTCATTATTGTTTGATATTTGCTGCCAACAATATGGAAAAACAGACACATGTAGCAGCCGACATAAGGTACCTTTCACTGTAACGGGTCACATATATGTGACCTGCTCTCAAAAAATGAGCATAAAATTAACAAAATAACTTTCCAAGATTTTCCAGATTTGAAATCCTTATAAAAATCATACCAAACATGTTAGGATGGCTCCTGACTTTGGTCTTTAAAAAATCAATACTTCCTCCAGAATTTCTTTTTGTTTCCTATTGAATTTTGTCATGTTGAATGGACTGTATCTTCTATAGTGTCCTGGCGACTTTATGCTCATTTTGTGGGGGCACGTCACATACAGCACTAGTATCCTTCATGCGATGAAGTGTTACCCTTGTGTGGCAGGTGCTGTCTATTGAAGATGGCATTGATCAGTCTCAAATAATGCAATGACGTGCTATGGCAAGCTCAGGTGTGGGTGCTGTCTACTGAAGATAGCACCTCCCCCATTTTATGTAATGCAATGAGCAATTCCAGTTGAAATCCAGTACTATGGAAGACATGACCATATCTACCATACAGGGAGTGTGAATTTCAAAGAGAGTCACCCATTCAGGTAACCCCTTCTGAAATTCACACTCCCTGTGCGGAAGATTAGGGACATGCCTTCCATCGGGAGTGTATGGATTTCAACTGGAATAGCCCAATGATGTGTTATGTAGGGGCGTTACATGCTGATGACGTATTAGAACAACCTTGGTTAGTTGCTTGCAAATGCTCAGCTCATATGATCATATAGACATGCCACTTTGTTAATTAGACCCACATGCACATTTTGTTGGTGATTTCCTTGCCCTAAATAACGCACATAGGCCTAGGCTAGGCATTTTGCTTAAGCTTTAAGGCTCATGTAAGGCCCATAGTCACGTGTAAAATAAAACCTAGTCTTTGTGTACACGTTGTCTATAGGCCTCTACAGCATCCTCGTGGCCTCACTCTATCCTAACTCAAGCCGGAGCCCTAACTTGATCTATAACTCTATTTTAAACCCATATCTAATCCTCGGACCTAGCCGTATCTCTATCCCTATCCATGAGCCTAGCCCTATAAAAACCCTATTCCTAATGCGAACCTGACCCTAATCAACAATTCTAACACCAAACAGCAAGCCTATATCGGAACACTAACCCTAAATCAATCTTAATCTGATCTGATCGTGCTAGGACAGGCTACAGACACGAATCTCCAGATATAGTCCTAGGTTGAAGCAAAAACAGCGAACGGTCATCATACAGGGTGTCCGAAAATTATTGATATTTTACTCGTCATGCTGTTTTCCAGAAATGTTCTTGTTAAAACATCTATTGCAAATGTAAATGTTTACATTCATGGCATTTTACCGAGATTGGAGCACCTTTGTGCTTATATAGGTTAAATACCACTAATAGGCCTGGGCGATACATTGAAATACGATGAGGAACTATTTGTTTTCATGGCATTCAAAAAGACTGCATTAAAATCGCTGAAATTGATCAAGTTATATAGCCAAAAAAGTACTTCTCAGAGTTTGATGCTTCAAAATGGTACATTTTCTCTCATTATATGACATTTTTGATGTAATAGTACCAAAATTCATACGCACGG
This sequence comes from Amphiura filiformis, assembly GCF_039555335.1. Lineage (NCBI taxonomy): Eukaryota > Metazoa > Echinodermata > Ophiuroidea > Amphilepidida > Amphiuridae > Amphiura > Amphiura filiformis. The sequence goes on along the minus strand of NC_092637.1, from coordinate 66,375,860 downwards.
CTTCGGTTTTAGTAAATAGTCGCCTTATCATATTGTAACTTTCAGCTTCGAGGCGCACTGTCATTTTAAGGTGTTTACGGTTCAGTGCGTTAAAACAAGAAAAGTCTCAGGTCAACCTATGTTGAATTTTTGATCATTTGGCATCTAAATCATATAGTTTCACCTGATATTGGTGGCATTGAACTGTGAGAGTTCTGAATATGAGAAAATTCCACCCGAAATTAGGCATTTTCCCATTGAAACACGTGTAATACATAATTAGTGGTATTTAACCTGAAGATAGCAGTTGATTGATGTACCAAAAGACCATAATGATGCTACATGTGTGGAAGCAATTCATGTAATAGTCTCAATGAATGTTGTCTACTGTAGATAGCAACTGGGTGATAACTGTACCAAAAGATCAGATACTTAAGATAGCACTGGTTTTAATAATACCAAATGTGCTATCTTCTGAAGATAGCAATTGATTGAAACATGTATATCAACATAATTTGACATTGTAAGCAATGCAATGTGAGTGCTGTCTACTGTAGATAGCAACTGACTGACTGACGCCTGTACCTAAAGATCCCTTTTAGTGGAAGCAAACAATACATGCATTAAGTGTTTTTATGACCCATGTTTTAGTGCTGTCTATTGAAGACAGCACCTTAATACAAAAATGTGCTTTCTTTTGAAGATAGCAATTAACTGAGTGATAAAACATGAAAGTAATGAGACAAAATGTGTGAAAGCAACAATATATCGCCTGTACTGGTCTGTGCAAGTGCTGTCTCCTGCACAAATTTCAATACAAGCAACAACAGTGCTATCGTGTGAAGATAGCAACTGATTGATACAGAAAGATCAAGCTTGAGGTTAAATTCGTTGAAGAAACGATGTATAGCCTGTAATAGTCTGTGCAATTGCTGTCTACTGAAGATAGCACTGGTTCCCTAATGCAGTAAGTGAAAGTGCTCTCTATAACATCATATATAATGTACATGTCACACTAGTATCCTTACAACAGTACCGCTTCCCTTATGCAATGATGTGTTATGCCTGGGTGCAAGCACTCTCTACAATATGTGACCCGTTACAGCAAAAGGTACCTTAAGTCGGGAGCTACAAATGTCTCATTTTGCTAGTGCCAAATACATTCTAAACCAATCATTAATCCTATTGTTGTAGAGGATAATAAGCTTGTATGCGTGTCTATAGAACTGTTTGTTATACAGCTCCAGTCTTTATTTGCTATGGCTAATCCCTATTCAAATGGCATGAGTGGTGGGTTACAAAAGCATTGTATTACATTTGTATAGGTATGTATTAGCCACCCACTAACAATGGGAGGACATTCTTGAACCTCGTTGACTTGGAGATGATTTGAAATGACCGCCACTTCAGATTGTCATTATTGTTTGATATTTGCTGCCAACAATATGGAAAAACAGACACATGTAGCAGCCGACATAAGGTACCTTTCACTGTAACGGGTCACATATATGTGACCTGCTCTCAAAAATGAGCATAAAATTAACAAAATAACTTTCCAAGATTTTCCAGATTTGAAATCCTTATAAAAATCATACCAAACATGTTAGGATGGCTCCTGACTTTGGTCTTTAAAAAATCAATACTTCCTCCAGAATTTCTTTTTGTTTCCTATTGAATTTTGTCATGTTGAATGGACTGTATCTTCTATAGTGTCCTGGCGACTTTATGTTCATTTTGTGGGGGCAAGTCACATACACATATAGAACCAGTATCCTTCATGCGATGAAGTGTTACCCTTGTGTGGCAGGTGCTGTCTATTGAAGATGGCATTGATCAGTCTCAAATAATGCAATGACGTGTTATGGCAAGCTCAGGTGTGGGTGCTGTCTACTGAAGATAGCACCTCCCCCATTTTATATAATGCAATGAGCAATTCCAGTTGAAATCCAGTACTATGGACAACATGACCATATCTACCATACAGGGAGTGTGAATTTCAAAGAGAGTCACCCATTCAGGTAACCCCTTCTGATATTCACACTCCCTGTGCGGAAGATTAAGGACATGTCTTAAATAGAAGGTGTATGGATTTAAACTGGAATAGCCCAATGATGTGTTATGTAGGGGCGTTATATGCTGATGACGTATTAGAACAACCTTGGTTAGTTGCTTGCAAATGCTCAGCTCAACCCAAACAACGCAGAAAGGTGTATCTCAATCTCAATAGTACATTGACCTCTTGGTGTCAAAAGGCAAATCAATAATAAAGCACTGCTAAATATTTAAGCCATAATGTACGATTTATATCAAATTTTAATTTTGTTATTCTTTAACTAAAATGCTGAAATAATATCTGTCGGGAAGGGTTTCTTTCCATTTTAAGCCCAAATAACAAGGTAAATTGAAAGAAACCTCACTGGCTATACATGTATAACAAAGAGTTCTATAGGGACTTAATGTCATAATTACAACATTATGTCAAAATTGTTCTTTAAGGTGCAAGTTGGGACACATGTAAACATTATATGCCAAATCAGGGTTCACAAAAAAAACCCAATTTCACATAACATTGTACATTATGCCTAAAATAAGTAAGCTGCTGTTCAAAAGCAATTGATGATGGGGTTTCCAAAAAGGGCATAACTTTTGCACCTTGTGTTTTAAGATAGATCTATTTAACACTTATTAGGGGTATGATATCATATTTTAGGCTTACGCTCTTAGGGTGTGATGGTTAAACACAAGCTGCACAAATTATTTTGATATGTACGTTAATTTGAATGATCAATCTCTTTGAATTCAGAAAATGATCATTAAATGCAAACATCAGCAGATAACGAATGATCACTTTTCGCTCACTTTTGAAATAATCCTACTCACACGCTCCAACACGTTCATTTTCGACTCAATTATTTTCGAATCAGTTATTCCTGTCTAGAAATCAGCAACTTTCCCATTTATTTCTAGAAAACACAAAGGTCTCAGCACTTAGGAGCAATATTTTGCCCTGCTATTGTCAAGTTTGTTTTACTATTGAGATACACCTTTTGTAGTCACAATGAGCAAATTGAGGCCTTGTTACTTACGTTTCGCTGGTGGTGATATATTCATTCCATTCACTCATTTTAGCGCTCGTATTCTGGTATCTAAGTGTTGACATGAGTCAATCGGGAAAACACACAGTCACAAAGTATACACAACACGTAATTGAATGGGTTAAGAAGTAAGGAAGACAACACGATAGGGAAGTACAATGTAGGGTTATCAGAGACGATATCGTACAATTCCCATAATGCATTTCATTAATTTCAATTTTCTGCACTGATTTGCTAACTGGTGCAATGTGGGTCGATAGTAACAAAATGTACCTCAACAAACAAAGCTCATTTTACAAAATATATTTATTTCTCAGGAGTGTGAGTGACCTCTATTGAAAAAAGAGGAACTTTGTTCAAAAAAGAGGAAAAGCACTGAAATATGCTCAAAATGGGCTGAAAATAAAAGAAAAAGGTGAAATTTTGCCTCAAAGAAATTTCCAAAAATGAGGAATTCAGCTTAAAAGAGGATATTTCACACCCCTGATTTCTTGACTATCGACTCATGTTTAGCCAGTCTATTTTCGAAATGAAAAAAAAAAGAACCTGTACACAGTAGATTGGGATGATGTGATGTAATAAATTTATCATGTTGCAAAGGATTCTGGGAAGGGTAAGACATCATCTCTGGGGTTACACTATCAGACCAGGATGAGCAGCAGTGCAGGGATATTGTGGTTTGTGGCTTCTGTATTTAGTGACGTTTGTTATTGGCTATAATCCCAATTGGAGAGAAATCACGTTCTCCCAGTCTGCAGTGGCCTGCATACATTGTGATACAGCAGTTTCTATGTGGAATTTTTGTGTTAGAATTGAGCTTTTAAAATTTAGCTGTCATTCCTTCTTCTTACAGGGTGTCTGTAAAAGAGCTGTACTGTCAAAAATTGTAATTTCTATCATTTTATTTTAAATTCCTGAACCAAACAAGATTGTATAATTTATGCAATTGTATAATAAGACAGCTTTATAAGACTTTTTGAAATAAAAGACTTTTACGATGACAATTCATTTTGAATCCTGAACACGGATTTAATACAGGCTCCGTCAATGAGCTATACCATAACTGGGTATTGATGTAGTATTCATATGCATGAATGGTTCAATGCACATTATTTATGACTCGTGGACTGGCTTTTACATGAGGTGTGATTTTCAAATTGTTAATTCCAAAAGGGCTCAATTTAAACAAAAAAAATTGAGGTGGCTGTTTTATCGCACAACAACATGCACTATTCTGTTCAGTTTCATTCTGGCAAATACTCTAAAAACAACATCTTCAAACCGTACAGTTCTTTTAGAGACACCCTGTATGACATATCTGAAAATGTTTATGCAGGAATTGGACAAATCCAGGGCAGTTGGCAAGGGCAGGCAATACGTCAAATCCATCCAAATATCCCCTATTCCTATATGTCCTAATTTTAGATTCATTACAGAGGTTCCATGGGTTACATGTGCTGATTTTACACATCACATGACAGTTTTCAAGCATGCAAACAGTATAATTCAAGAACACAAATTGAAGAAAAATATGTAATCATACACAGATATCATGTTCATGAATACAAAAAGATATCATACAGCAAATTACATCTACAACAAAGCCCTTTTACAGACATATATGACATAATGACACGATCAAGGGAAATGAGTCGGATGTTGCTAATATTGATTTTGAGATATTGGCCAAGAGAGTGTTACAATTCTTTTGTTTTATATTGTTTTCAGCGATTGATAAATTGACGTAACTTGACATGTGACTCATTCCCCTTGATCATGTCACATATGTGACACGATCAAGGGAAATGAGTCGGATGTCGCTAATATTGATTTTGAGATATTGGCAAAGACAGTGTTACAATTCTTTTGTTTTATGTTGTTTTCAGCGATTGATAAATTGACGTAACTTGACATGTGACTCATTCCCCTTGATCATGTCACATATAGCAGATAGGACACTTACACGCTAAATATGAGCTGACAAATTGGTAAAATATTACATTTGCAGGTAATTCACATACAGGTGAAATTAATGGGAGTGAGTGCAATTATATCAAGGATAATGACAGAGGGTTGATTGTGTTCCAAAACATTGCTAGATAAGCCCTACATAATATATCAAGTGATGAAGTCAAATAAATAAACAAGTAAATAAATAAATAAATAAATAATAAATAAATAATAAATAAATAAATAAATAAATAAATAAATAAATAAATAAATAAATAAATAAGTAAATAAATAAATAAATAAATAAATAAATAAATAAGAAAAAAATAAAATAAATAAAAAAATTCCAAAGTTATAGTCACCTGAAAAATAATACTTGTTAAATAAATAAACAAACAAACAAACAAACAAACAAACAAACAAACAAACAAACAAACAAACAAACAAATAAATAAATAAATAAATAAATAAATAAATAAATGTGTACATCCATATCAAAATGGCTGCTACATGCGTCTCATTTCACATAATAACTAGGAATAAATACCAGACTCATCTCAAGTGGAGGTCACTTCAAATCATCCCAAGTCACATGGTTTAGGAATAAAGAGAACATTCTTTAACCATGTGACTTGGTGATTATTGGAAGTGACCTCCAATTGAGATGAGCCTATATATATTCCTAACTACATGTATTATGTAAAATGAGACACATGTAACAGCCGATTAGTGCATCCTTTTGATAGGATGTACAAATAAATAAATAAATAAATAAATAAATAAATAAATAAATAAATAAATAAATAAATAAATAAATAAATAAATAAATAAATAAATAAATAAATAAATAAATAAATAAATAAATAAAATATCTTATTGGGTTTTGCCAAATTCCTTGGAGAAAAGTATAATACTGCTAATTATCTATAAAACAGTTTGACAGTTTTATACTTTTCCAAGTTCAGCAAAGTGCAAACCCATAAAAATTTGTATTTAAAAAAAAGCAACGCATAAAACATTGTAATTGTTCAATGTTCACACATTTACTGCATCAGTTATATGTGTTACGCATGAATGTTGAAGCATATAAGGTCATTGTGATACAATTCAAATGCTGTACACATTTTCATACAACGTTAAGCAGCAGTATTAATAGTTAATCTGAGTCAATGGCTGCATGTATTGAGTTGAAAAATCTGCTAAGCTGAATTACACAATGCTATAATCCTGATCATTTGAAATTTGGCATTTTGCCTTGTGAACTCGTATTACATTCTGAATAGGGATATGATGATGTGAATTATACGTTATAAAATACCTAGTTTATGTCTATGATTAAATATCATTTAAAATTTATGCTGGGATTTTTTTAAATCCCCACGCAGCACGCATCAATGTCATAATGAAGCTTAGGTGTGAGTTTTAAAATTACAAGAGTTACCACTTTCGTGATCCTGTATAGGGTACAGTATTAATACATAATTTCAATTTAACCCCATGAGAACTACCTGCCGATTGGTCAAAAAGAAGTTTTCATTATCAATTGGACCAATCAGCAACATTGTTATAGAATAATTTCACCATGCAAAAAAATGTGGGTGAATTATTTAAAGCTCCATTCTGATTGGTGATTAAAATGAAGATATCATGTAATTGACCAATCAGAGGCAATGTTAGATCGGCAGGTAGTGCTCATGGGGTTCACCCTCAATCTATACAGAAGGCCATATCTGCAATAGCTGCCCTATAGATATTTATCAATTTATGCACTCTATACTGTGCATTTCTAAAAGGTTTGACACCTGGCAGCTATTACACATGGGACCTTTTTATTTAGTACTTACGCAGTGGATGTTTGTAATTTATTCCATCCCGTGCTAACATCTTCTTTGATCCTATGAATTGGTGTCATGCCTAGCTTACGTCTGATTTCTTTAGCTCTGACCTCTTTTGACCTCAGAGTTTGCCTTAACGCCATTATGTCACTCTCCACCTGTAAAATAACATATGAAATACATGTGAGAAGCATGTGATGTGCATGTGACGTCCATGTATTATACATGTGAGACATTTTTTTTGTCTGTTTCAATGCTACTATGTCACGTCACTCTCAACCTGTAAAATAACATAAGGGGCATGTGATGTACAAGCGATTGTACATGCACATTTATGTGTAGTATAAATGTACATAGACATTTAAATCTGACTTGTTAACACATGTGAGAAGCATGTGATGTACATGTACATATACATATCATGTGAGACATTCTTAGATTCAGATCTGACCTCCTGTATTACATGTACCTCAATTAATGTCTGCTTCAATGCTATATGTGATATCAAATATCACTGATACATTGATTATCTGATTGATTGATTGATCATATTGAACGCAATAGCTGTAATATGTATCCAACTTAATGGTACCGGTACGCTAGTATATACATATACATTTACAAAGTCTAACGTTTCCGTACATTTTTCTGTTGCGAAATACGGCATTTTGGGGATTTCTCTAATTTCCACTGTTTGTTAATTGCAACCTCAAAACTAAACACAAAATGTCAGACTACATGTTTATCATTATATTTTAGCCTTTAGTCATAATCCAAATAATGCAAGCCTTTGAAATACTACATCTAGTTTCTCCTTCTCATGCATTTAGCCACCCACCCACACAGCTTAGGTAATCTTGATTTCAAGTATCAATTTACAATTCATATACTTCTATCTACAGCACATATTACATTTTGCGGTTTATGTCACTTCCTTTAGAATGCTTTATTGAGGTAATTTACATGAGTGAGCATATCTGCAGTAATGCACATCGATGTGGTACATACTTCTGTGTCCTCCAATGTGACAATACACTGCATAATGACAGTTTTGGAGCAAGTTCTAGATTATTTCACTTCCCTCGCTTCATGGGTGCAATCTGAATCAACAAGAGCAAGGAGATCTGCAGTAGAGCGCTTCAATGTGTACCACAGTGGCCAGTATTGGGCTAGTCCAGTTGAAATTCATACATCCCCTATGGAAGACATCTCAACTCCCACACAGAGGGAGTAGATTTCAAATAGTCGCCCATTCAGATAACCATATTTAAAATTCACACTTCCTGTGTGGAAAATTAAGGTCATGCCTTCCATAGGAGATGTGTGGATTTCGACTGGCATATATAGCCCATTGAGTAGATACTCCTTGCTTCCTGATTTCAGCATTTATACATGCTAGCTGTGGGGTTGGATAGGTCACTTGTATAATGTCGTGGGTCATCAGGTTCAAGGGTCACATAAAGGTCAACACTTACCTCTGTAAGTTCATTAAATAGCACTTCCCTCTCGGCTTCATTCTGTTCAATTTCGCTAGCTGTGGGGCTGGGAAGGTCACTAATTGGCGTGGTCGCTCCAGAGTTGTCGTATAAAGGCGCAGAATCTGGTGACGACAAAGGTTCATCTATTAAAAGAAGGGAAGACAACAACAAGCACAATGGGTAAGTTCACAGATGCATGCTGGGAGATCTACTTATTTCTAATACTTAAATGTAAATTCTAAATTTAAACTATAAGATTATACTGTAAAGTGGAACCTTTTGCGCAATTGGGTTTTTTTTTAGCAAGGAATATACCAGACTGATCTGAAGTGGAGGTCACTTAAAATCATCCCCAAATGCAGAGATCATTCATGTGAATTGCATGATATGAAGCGATCTCCACTTAAAGATGAGTTTGGTATTTATTCCTAGCTACAATGTACTATTATAATTAATGTAAAAAGAGACACATGTAGCAGCCGAAAAGTGCATACTTTTGATCCGGGTGCACATTATATATTTGCACGTTTTAATTTTTGCAGCAGAGTTATTGCAAAAACTGTGAAAATAAATGTATTACAAAATTGTCCACTTTGACAGTGTTTACTTCCATGCAACATACTAGATTTGTGTTACTTACACAAGTTCATGATTTTCGAAAAATAACGCACAATGCATTACATTCTCTTTCCTATATATCATGCAATTTACAATGAACATTTAAATACATAGTACGTATTACAAAGACATATTTTACCCCCACCTCTTTCTTTCCCTCATGTTCACTCTTTTTCTCACAGCCTTCTTCCCCTCCCCCATACCTCTCACCACCTCTTTTCCTACCCAACTTCACTTATTTTGTCCAGTAACAGGGGCATGTCTGAGTGGCTAAAATAGGCTGGTATTTCATGGTTTGGGCAGGGGCCAAAGCCTCCCCCACCATGCACCTGAATAACAACAGCCGACTCCTTATCTCATCTCTCACACTCTAACATGACAGTATACTAAAATTAGGATCGGTGTGAACCCCGGGGGTACTCAGTACAAATGACCATACGGGGGCGTGCACGCAAACATGGGTAGCATTTTCAGCCTTCTGGTATATCAATGACCCCCTTTTCAAAGCCTATTTTGGTATATGAATGGGTCCTTTTTTTCAAAATGTTCTCAATTTTTTCGGAAAACAGCCCAATTTTTCCTTTTAATCTAGCCAAAATTTTCAAAATTTTCCAAAATTTTGGGAAAATTTGTAAAAACTAAGACAATTTTGGTTAAATTCGGCCGAAAATTTCGACTTTTGGTATATCAATGGGTCCAAATTTCTTGAAAAAATGGTATATTTATGGGTCCACTTGCAAAATCTCAGCGGCACGTCCCTACCAAAACCAAACTGTGTGAACCCTGAATTACTTCCGCAAACATTCCTGTAATGATTTGAATGCATTTGATTATAAAATCAAAGACTTTAGAAAATTTACAAGAATCACATAATTCCCATTTACGCTATCATACACCCCCTATTGAAGACATAACCTTTATTCTTCATACAGGGAGTGTGAATTTCAAATGGGGTTGCCTGAATGGGCAACTAGTACTCCCATTTGAAATTTACACCCCCTATGTGTGGGAGATTTAAGGTCATTTATGTTTTCCACAGGATGTGCATGAATTGTAAATGGCCCAATGTGTCTTTGCAAGAATCAAGCTTATAGATCCTCGCATAGTGTGATGAAAACCATGAATTCCAACAACTTGTCTTGTCGTAGCAGCATGGATACTCGTGTGTTGAAATTCCATATTTATGCATGTAGCTTGCCATTCAAAGATTGTTACCTATATTATAGAAGAAGATAGGGTAATGGGGTGGATTTCATGGACATCTGGTATCTACATCAAAAGATGAACAAGTCAGCAAACAAATCTCTACAAAAGTAGCAATTACAACCACCATTATGTTGGTCTCAAAAATATGGCTCGGGACCATATGAAAATGAAACACATTGATGGCAATGTTATTCATTATCATATATTTCAATTTTGGGGTACTATTCTGTAAGTCTTAGAAAAGAAATGACCTGAAGTAGGCCAATGACATCAAAGTTGAGGTATGCAGTGGCGGCGCCAGGAAGCTTTTTTTTGGGGGGGGGGAGGGCATGGGGGAAAAGTGAATTTTTGAAATTTTGGGTTTTTACTGGGGGGGGGTAACAGGGGAAAGAGTTCTGACTGGATTCCCCCCACCCCTGTGGAGTGTGGTACTGCCACTGGACATACATTTTGTAATAGGAGTAGGCTAATTATTATCAGGGACAGGCGATTTGCGCGGAAAAAAATAGCAAATTGCGCGGAACTTTTTTTTTCAGTGCAAATCATGTATCCCTGCCCATAGGGAAAAAAATGGCCAATTGCGCAGAATTGCGCGGAAAAAAATCGCCTGTCCCTGCTTATTATCTGACAAAAAATGTATTACTTGGGTGATTACATGCAGTAAGTACTATGTACAATACATGACAATGATTTTCCCATGAAAACACTTTTTGAAATTGAATTAAATATACCTTCAGGTTCTTCTTCATATTCAGGCACTAGTGTCAAATACGTATGATAACTTGGTGCATCCTTAAGAGGAGACGTATACCCATCTAACCCATAATCCTCATCATCGTCATGGGAACCGTACCCTTCCTCATCCCCCAATGGTATATTCTCCTCCTCTAAGCTTTTCACTAGTTCATTAACCACTTGGCTCTGTTTTCCTTTAGATTTGGACGGAGACAGTTTTGTTGGTCTTTCTGCAGGTTTACTGTTAGCGGTGTTGGAAGACATGCTGGTTAAATGTTCCTTGCTCATGCTGATGATATGTATGCTTCACACACTGACTATACCTACCAAAAGATGTATTTCCAGCTATAAAAATTATATTTCCATCAAAGATCGCATGCAAACAGGCACAAGCCATGCACACACATACATTTTAAGGCAATCAAATTTAGAGCAAAATATAAATCCAAGGCATTCTTCTTCAGATACTGGAGATTCCAAGGCATACATGTACCTATTGAATTGAAGGCAATTTCAGGCACCTATACAACAGCAATTCAGGCAAAGCTGGACTTACTAAAGGCATTCAGACTTACTCTGCTAATGGAGAGAACTATGATAAACAAAAACAAGCTGCATGCAAAATTGTTCATTGTACCAATTTGTAATTAATTACATACATCGTCATGACAACCTTGATTCAAGGATGCATTTCACCAACTTTAAGTATTAAATTAACAATTGCTGTACTTCATATGAACCACTTCAGCTATAACAAATGCATTATAACTACTTGATAGAAAAATGGCAGTCGCTTTTGGGTTTTTTTCAACCGTAGCTATAATATGATGTGTCAAATCTATAATGACTCCTGTAAAGGCCACTGATACTATCAGTATTATTTTATTATCAAATGCAATTCATGTGTTATATCTAGAAGTTGTTGTACCCAAAAATCCATTTATTTAGCACACATGTTGTAATCTCGTCTCAATGCAAAATATCAGGTTTATATATATGTACATGTTTCCAGTTGAAGGACTAGTAAAATACCAAATATTCCGCCTCTAATGGAGCCATCATCCAAACATGCATGTATACGTGTACAGTCATATCAAAGCCTCATCACAGCCAGTTGGTGCTTCTCACTCACCGGAACTCAAATTATATATATTTTATCACTAATGATAACAGTATAGTATATAGCCTATAATACCAGCATGACAATTATTCCCGAGAAATAATTACTGTATTATATACCACCATCATGTGACCTGCGGTAAACAGCTGGCGGCTGCGGCATTCCGTTTGTTTTGTTTGTACGCAAATCACAACAACATCTTGACAGCCAATTCCGCTAACTGATGCAACGTCAGTGGTTTCAGCTCATCAGCGACTCATGACGGCTAATTTTAATAAAAATAGCTTTTCTGACTGACACTGCCCATTGTTTCCATTGTAAAAGCATTATTCACTGTAATGTCAAGGTGATGGTATGCTTTTTAACATCCACAGAAAACAAAATGATGCAAAAAAAAATAAATAAAGATCACAGCAACATGGAGTACCAGCACAACCGATTCCAGTAAACCTCTGTCGATTCACAACCATAAATTTATTCTATTTTTGTCGTATTCAGAATTGAAAAAAAAACACATAAAATTATCATGTCAAGGTTACACAACGCTCCGAACTCAAAAGTAATTATCATTGACTTTTCTGTCATAGATGTCAACGTCAGCAAGAAATGGAAATGTTGTGGGTTTTTTTCTGGTTTTTTTTATCAGTATTAAAATTATAAATTTGGTCAAAATAAACTACAATATTAATGCTAAGCAAGACTTTATTAATTGCTATCTTCTGAATATTGCTATCTTCTAAAGATAGTTGACTACTGTAGGGGCCTACACAAACTCATCAGGCTTTTCTTTTTTTTTTCCTTTTTTGGCTTATCAACTTATTAGAAACATTTTAGACATTTTTTGACAGGAATATATTTTCAAAATGACTACAAACAAACATTTTTAAAAGGCATACAAAATTAGAAGGGGGAGCAATTTGCATTTTAAAATGTAAAGCATGATCATCAGACCTGAAACTGACCATTTGTGAAAAAAGAGGAAAATGCTTTAAAAAAAGAGGGAAATGGCGCAAAATCATGCTAAAATAGCTCAAATTGGGCTGAAAATAACAATGCGTAAATTTCAGGAATAAAAAAGGAGGAAATCAACTAAAAAGAGGAAACGTTTCAGGTCTGCATGATATGGTATTTCAAAATTTCCCTTTAATAGAAGTTTCCCCTTATCTATAACTAACTAATTTTAAAATAGATAAATAAGTAAATACATTTTTAAATCAATTAAAATCAATTATGACGATTGCTATCTTCTGAAGATAGTTGACTACTTGTACACAAACTCATCATCACTCATCAGGCTTTTCTTTTTTTCCCTTTTTTGGGTTATTTGAGAGTTCTTTAAGTTTAACTCAAAATTTCCCACATAAAATCTTTTCTCTGGACTTACATGTATACAAATGTATATAAACTGCTCAAATAAAGAAAGTCCGCAGTCATGTAACTCGTCCTACTTCAAAACCTGATCTTGTTATGGCAATTTGATTGATACGGTCGTGTGCAGGATCTTGTTAGCTCTAATTTGATACCAAATTTACTACCATACACTCAACAGTAACAAGGATTGATACCAGTTTATGGCATTTGGTGCATTTTCAAAAGTTGCAAATCAAAACGATACACACGGTCGAAATTGCTTAGCGTGGCAATGTGGTCAAGCTTGTGGTCAAAACCCATGTCGACTATCCGAAGTGCGCGCTTTATTCAATTGTTAATTTAAAACGCATGGATTGTTACAGTGCTTTACTGATGAATACTAGGGCACGATGCGATCGATATGACCTAGCGGTTGTTTCGGGTTATGTCAATGGTCGTACTCTGCCATTCACCTACAGATCCGCTGCGTGCTCCGCTTTTAATTTGCAACTTTTGAAAATGCACCAAATTTCATATACAGGTATCAATCTCTGTGAATTTAGAGTTTTGGGTAGCAAATTTGGTATCAAATTGGAGCTAACAAGATTCTGCACACGACTTTATCAATCAAATTGTCACAACAAGATCAGGTTTTGATGTAGAATGGGTTACATGACTGCGGACTTTCTTTATTTGAGCAGTTTATATGTTAAAATCTTAACAGCATTATACATTACTGAAAGTCAATGTGCATGATGTTTCCAATCCGTATTAATAACTACTTCTTTTATAAATCTGGAAAAATGGTGATTTTTAGAGTAGGTACATATGCTGCATTGCAAGGTGGTCAATCAATCAGAGAACTGACAGAAAATGTGCACATGTGATGTGATCAAGCAAAATCAGTTGGAAGTCAGAAATATTAAAATTAAATTTTGAGATACATGTATAGCCAAACAAAGGAAGCATTTCCCTAAATTGTTTCCTTTTGTTTTGGAAACTCGTTAACTGCTTGTATCGTTTGAACTGGTTGTCAAAATTCAATCCCCCTGGGTTTTCTGCAAAATGTTGCTTTGTATTAAATGTTGTTTACATAAATTACAATCCTCTAAGAAACTGAAAAGTGAATATGTCCGACTTCAGACTGATTTTGCTTGATCAAATAAACCTCGCAAATCTGATTTAATTAAACTAAACCAATCAGTGTTCTTAGTCGGTTAATTAACCTCAATCTTACCGGTTAATTAACCAGTTAATTAACCGCATCATATTTAACCGGTGGTAAAATAGGTTAATTATGAATTTTGAATTATTTGACGCTTTTTTTAAGTTTTAACATTTTAATATCACTTTGTGTTCACTGGAAATATTAAAATAGTATTCTTCTTCTTGCTCTCTAGTCCTAGAGTGTCATGCAGCACATCATACAATGTAGACCATTATATGCAGACTATATCATAGTCTATGAGCACATATGTACAAATCCGGTTGGGGGGTTACTTTGAAAAAATTTGTATGGGGATGTGCCACACAAACTTTTGGATGCTGACTTTCTTTATACATGTACTTCCAATCAGAATCAACAAAAGCTAACAGATCCCCCGAAAAACACTGTTCCCCATTAAGGGGGTACTACACCCCTTGATAAATTTGTGTCTATTTTTGCATTTTTCTCAAAAACTAATAACACAGTGGTAACAAAAGTTATGTATATTATAGGGGCAAGGAATCCAATTACTACACTGTAATTTCAGTAACCCAAGACAAGCGTTTTGTTATTTATGATCAGAAATAAGGTACCGCTAGGATGTACCTCGTTTCTTATCATATATACTGAACCGCTTGTATTGAGTCACTGAAATTTCAGTGTAGTAATTGGATTCCTTGCCCCAATAATATACATAACTTTTGTTACCTGTGTGTAATTATTTTTTGAGAAAAATGCAAAAATAGTCATAAATTTACCACATGGGTTTAGAACCCCCTTTTAAGTCAACAGATCAGCAATTCAATGTTATAGCAAGTGGTAAATCAGTTGACAACTAGGCCTACCTATCCAAGCACATTTTTTGACCAAAATGTAGGTTTTAAAAAGTCAAAACGTCAAGTGTTCCTTACAATATTTTTATGAAAGGGCACACTTATACTAGCCTCATTTTAATGAGCAATGGCCAATTCTAAAGAAGCGCTTACAAATTGACATGACCCAAAAATGTGCAAATTTCGGCACATTTTCCCTGTCCTTACCCATATACCAAAATTGCTGAAAAGGTACCTCAAAACCATGGCACATTCAGGTATACCTTCAACCAGGCAGAATGCCCATGCCTCCCTCCCCTACCACCTGTTGTACAAAGTAACCAAAAATCTACAGCAGAGTGGGCAGATTTTACCATTTTTGCCCAGGATTGCTTCAATCAATAAATAAAAAGTTGATAAAATTAACAATGTATGCGAGTCACAGACTTACAGTGTCATTGTGCATCTGTGTCAATGAGTGTGAAATTTTTTAAAAACATGTTGAATTGACATAAGTTTATATAAAAATATTTTTTTAATTTTAAAATTTTAAAATGGAATGTTTTAAAGCTAAAGGTGGACAAGAACACTTCATTGCTCATGTTAAATACTTGCACAATGTTCTTCAGTATGATGGCATATTGAATTCAGAGCTCGGATTTATATTTTCCAACCATAATTAACCAATCTTACTGGTTAATTAACGTTAATTAACCGGTTAATTAACCGCCGTTTATAATTAACCGGTTAATTAAGAACACTGAAACCAATCACTGGAAATTTAATGCACATTATTCTGCTTTAGAACCAGTACTTCAGAACACCTTTTAAAGAATCAAAAAAACATATCCATGCTGTCATATGGGTTTCTGACCAAATTAACCTCATATTGGGCCATTTTAGCCCCAAAAGTGTGATTTTTTTTAGCTTCGCACGAATTTATTCCATTTTTGCACCATATTTCAACAGTTTAGCTTAAAATGGCAAAATTATTTGCGTGCATTTCTACCATAACCTTATTATGTCGCCAAATGGTGCTGAAGAAATTTTTCCAACCCCATCCCCCCATGTCAAAAAGAAATCTACGCCACTGTACATTTTCAAGGCTTTAACTGTGTCCCCTTGTTCCACTGCCATCTCAACTTACAACACAGCTTATTCTTTTCTTTCAAGCCAGAATTAATTCGGTTAAATATATCCGTATTATTCCATAAAGAAATCCAAATAGACTTAATAAATGGATATGGGTTTATAAATAGTCAATTACATGATGTCAAACTGATCTCATGTTAGAGACACAGTCTATTGACCTCCATTCAATAAACAAGTATCAAAAGTTGACCTCAAGGTATAGACTATGAGTTTTTGTACCCAATGAATCCAAAGGTCATCACCGGCGTGTCCAGGATCTTTTCCTGCGGGGGGCTAAGCCCCTTTTTCAGATTTATGCGGGGGCTTTATGGCTAAAAAAAAAAAAAAACGGCTGATTTTACATGATTTTTAACAAAGTGCGGGGGGCTTCAGCACCCAAAGCTCCCCCTGGACACGCTACTGGTCATGCAATGAATGTAGAAACATATTGTGGTTCATGAACTGTGTCCAAACAGATGAGCATGTTAGACTCTAGAGTGTATGGAGACCTGGTTCAATGAGCTATTCCAGTTGAAATCCATACACCCCCTATGGAAGACATGACCTTAATCTCCCACACAGGGAGTGTAGATTTCAAATGGAGTCACCCATTCAAGTAACCCCATTTGAAATTCACACTCCCTGTGTGGTAGATTAAGGTCATGTCTTCCATAGGGGAGTATAGATTGCAACTGGAACAGCCCAAAGCGATGCCGACTGTTATGATGCATAATTTAAGGATGATTCTCCACAGAGATTGTCCTTAAACAGACAACTGACAATGAACAATTTGGCCTCATCTATTTTTCATGATCATATAGATCTCCTCACATATCTTGTTGTGTCAGCAAGAACGTGGAGTTGAAAAAAGTTGCTTTAAAGCAATTGAACTTCAGGTTACTATGTCCGTCGATGTGAAAGTACCAAATTTCCTCGAATAGTCGCCCGGGAATTGCATTTTCAAAAGGGGGTGCATTTATTAGCTAGGTCATTTTTAGAAAGATAATTCCTGTTAAAATCATTAGGTATTAAAGCTTAAATAACTTAAGCTGAATTGACGAACTACAAACTTAGGAACGATGACTTCTGGTTCACTTTTGGGTTTACGACCAGATTTTCACCAATTACCGTATGCAATTAGCGAGCATACTGTACACCTTAATAAGGCCAAGAAAAAAAATTGTTTGCTTGCCCTCAAATGAATTTTAAAAATTGGGTCGGTTGGAATTTCTTTTTTTTTAATTACTAGCAAACTCTACTGTTTGTATTTAAAATTAACTAAAGCTCAAAATATGAAAAATCAGACAATTTTGGTGTCAAAATGAATCAAGTAACATTACAAAACAACTAAAATGTTGAACGCAAGCTCTAAAATACATTTTTTTAATATTTTCAGAATGCAAAATTTGAAAAGAAAAAAAAACTTTTTCAGGAATTTCCAAAAATAGGGTCAATTTCTTTTGTGCAGTAAATAGAAAAAAAAATTTTTTCCAATTTCCAAAATTAGGGTCGGTCGGTTGAGAGCAAGCAAACATCTTTTTTTTGGGGGGGGGGGGCCTAAGCTTACCACACAAGATAGCATGGAAATATCAGCATTTTTGAAACATGAGGTCTAACACCCTCTCAATTCCCTGAACACAGTCACAGTCGGTAAGGACTTCTCAGAAGACCCAATATAAACATGAGCAAACAATAATTTACGTGCTAACCATAGAATTCAACATGAGAAGTAGTTTTGAGATATTTTCTCAAAATATCAAGATATCCCAAGAACCACTTTAACCAATACTGGACTTGTTTGTACCCATTTTAATGCAATTTTCATGCTGATTCCAAATATGGTAATTCAAATGTACAATTCTGAATTTATTGAAATTTAAAATTTGTAACTTATCGTTTTTAAGTAGTTTTGAGATATTTTCTCAAAATATCAAGATATCCCAAGAACCACTTTAACCAATACTGGACTTGTTTGTACCCATTTTAATGCAATTTTCATGCTGATTCCAAATATGGTAATTCAAATGTACAATTCTGAATTTATTGAAATTTAAAATTTGTAACTTATCGTTTTTAAGTAGTTTTGAGATATTTTCTCAAAATATCAAGATATCTCAAGAACCACTTAACCAATACTGGGCTTGTTTGTACCCATTTTAATGCATTTTTCATGCTGATTCCAAATATGATCATTCAAATTTACATTTAAAATTTAACTTGTCGTTTGCAGTCAACACCCACATGGAGAGGGAATTAACACAGATTCATATGAAATCCCACCTTCACTCTATGACATTTCCAATGTTTTCCATGCACTCAATACACTTGCAATATAAAACTGTACATATGGGTTAAACTAATGCATTGGAAATTAATCTGAGAAGAGGTTTTCTACCAAAATATCCACTTTCCACGGGGGTCTGCCAATCAAACTTTTTAATAATGGGATCTGCATTTTTTTTAAAGACAAACAAGTTTCACAACAAAATGCAGTTTTGGATCAACCATCATCATAGCTTTTTATATCGATCGGGTTTAGTAATTAATGAAATGCCATTGAAAACTGGACCGAATTTCAATTGCATCAAAATATAAAGTGGTAATTTTTGTGTACAGTTATTTTCGCGATTTGGAATGAGAGACACATTTTTGCGAATGTTATTTTCGTGATTGCCCAGTCCTTCCATACTTACAATACATTATTGCATACATTCGCGAGATGTTATTTTCGCAGTTGGAGAGCTCTCTAATCTCGCGAAATAAAACCCTCGCGAAAATTACCACTTATACAGTAGTTGTCAAATTTAGTGTTTTTCAAACAGTCAACAAAATGTATTGCCATTGACAACATTAACTGCACAATTTATCACTATACATGTACGCACATCGCTAGGATCCACAATATGTTCATCTAAATGCATCAGGGCACAGTCCTTTAACTCCGATACATTTGTACATTCATTGAATGACCTTAAAAAATCTGGGTACAAAAACTCATACTCTGCAATTTGAGGTCAAATTTCGTACTATGAGTGTTTAATTGAGGTTACTGAAGTATGCCATTGGGATGAGGCCATTCTGCATGGCTACACTTCCAAGTTCCATTCTGATATTATATAATCTAATAGGACAGAATGACAACTTGATGAGGCCACTGTGTGACATTTTAAGACTGCATTTTCCAGTCAGTGCCCACAATTGTTTAGAATCATTTGATTTTGATAGGTATATATATTTAGTCGTCAAATTGCAGAGAACTGCGGTTCAGTTTTTCAAATCTATGGGGGGGGGATGTACCCTCCCTGCCCTGTGCCCCTATGATGCTATACCACTAGTGGGGATGAGACCAAAGACAAACATTTTTTCCTTTAAAAATAACAATCTTGTTCAATTACCACCTGTAGACATGTAATGGCCCATTCACAAACACTTGTAAGGGGGGGGGGCTGATGCAAAAAAAATTTCAGCACAAAAAATTTTTGGCCCCCCTTTACAGACCTCAAAAATTTCAGGCCCCCCCCCTTTTTGACATGAATATTTTGGGTCAACCCCATAGAAAACCATATTTATAAACTTAATTTTTCCAGGAAAATTTGTGGTCATTTTTTTTAGCCCCCCCCCCCCCCTTAGGAGGGTCAACAATTTTTCAGGCCCCCTCCCCTTTTTGCATCAGGCCCCCTAACAAGTGTTTGTGAACAGTCCCTAAATCACTTTTTTTAATGGATTACGCAGAGATCTCAATTTTCTTATTTTTGAAAGCATGAATCATGATGCAATACAGAAACATGCTCCCCCCTAGACATTTTTTAACTGGTTCTACCACAAAATACCACAGGCTGGGTGCCCCCCCACCCACCCTTCAACACAAGGACAGTACCATTTTTACAATCCATAGATGTATGCTGCAATGCCCTGTTCCACAGGTAAAATTAATTTGCCTTTACATCTCCATTCACATGTTCACTCAACTCATTGGCTGGCTAGACAATGAGGCTATATTCTGGTATGTATATGGTCATTTTCACGGTAAAGGGTGTAACTTTGGATTTTTAACATTTTAATCCGTAGTGTTCTAATAAAGCCACAGAATTCCATAATTTTTGGCCACATAAGTCATCTAGTTAGCAGCTACCTTGGGTAGCATAATCAGCTTTGGGAGTTACTGCGTTCAGTTTTAGCAGGCTTAAATGTACTTAATATTGCCATTTTGAAAAACTATAAAAAACAGTAACATTTTTGTAAAACCCTGTGTTTTCTCAGTTAGTTCATGGATAATTTTTCTTATCCTGAAAGTACAGTCATATGTTCAGTAAACACTGCCACATTAGATTTAATTGTGAACGGCCCTGTATTTTTGAGAACCGGACTTGATATTTGTCGTTTCGAGGCTTCATTTTCCGTTAACAATTGTTAACAAACTTTGTGGGTGTAGCTTTGGTTCATAATTCTTGGTTATTTCTTCACTTCTTCTTGATTTATAACAGTTGTTATCTTAACTTGAAATGGGTAACAAAATTAGCCGATTTGCAAGCTTTTAAAATTTTTATAAAATCTTGACTTCAAATAGCCGTTTTTCCGTTAACTTTTTGAAGCCTCCGAAACAAACTGTTCAGCAAGCTTGTGCAAATATAAATAAAAGAGCTCATCCAATCTATTTATCAAAATGTAGCAAAGTAGATCCTCAAGTCACATGTTTTTAAATCGTGGAGATATATATCACCGTTTGAAAATGGGACCCAATACAAACTTTCCGTTAACAATTGAAGCCTCCGAAACAAATGAAGCCTCCAAACAACAGTAAACTTAATTATCATCTATGCATATCTAAATTGGTGTGTTTCATAATGATATCTGCATTGTAATTATTACTTGATATGTGCAGAATGTCATAAATTAAAAAAAAAATTGACATTATGGTTAATGTTTGAAAAATATACTGATACCTTAAAAAGCCTGTTTCGGAGGCTTCACATACAAAAAACACCATACTTAACAAATGGGTGAAAAAATTAATGTGTGATAAATCTACAATATCTGCCGCATAGAATCATTGATTCAATACACACAAGAAAATAACAGCTTAGATGATCCCAACACTGTTGTTTTCAAAAAAACTAATTCTGCAATGTTTAACAATTGTTAACATGAAGCCTCCGAAACAAAAAAAATGACTTGCTGTGATAATTTAATTTTTGTCACAACTGAAATTCAATACTTAGAAGTAAAGCATGAAAATTGGTAATTGTGATATTTTTTACCTATTTTTTTATGTCAACTTGTAGTAGTTAGCTAAATATTTTACTTTTATGATCACCTGTGTTGTTAACTGAAGCCTCCGAAACACAAATCGCTTGAATTGCCAATTCTAAAAAATAACTCCAATTTCTGTGAAACTTGGCTGGGAGGTTCCTTTCATCAAGTAGTATTTGTACATGAAGTTAGACATTCAAATTATTTTAGGAACCCAATTAAAACTTAAAAATATGTTTAAGGTTTGGAAATTTCCATTGTAAATGACACTTGATGTTAAAAATTTTCAAAACTGCAATTACAAACATAGCAAAACATGGTATAAAATTTAACTTATATCTGTTGACTTACTTTGGAATGGAATTTCACATGTATTCCAGCTTTCATGTCAAAATTTTCTGAGGTTATGTAAAATACATTTTTCTTAGATTTTAACCAAAATGTTATGCAAATGTCAAATTTTTATTAGAAATCAAAAGGATTAAGCCTTGAAACATTATTTTACTTGAATTTAAGTTGCTTCTATGCATGATTTCAGTAAACAGAAACATATTTAAGTGGTTTGAAATTTTGACCCTAAAAATCAAAAGTTACACCCTTTACCGTGAAAATGACCATATAGCCTAGTTTGTGTGCTATTTTTAATCAAAATAATGTACCGTGAAAAATTGCGGTTCATTTTCAGTCTTCTTCAAAATGTCACTACACAATTTTATATGGTTTAGACTGATCAATGTAAAAAGAGGTAGTTGGCATTATTAAAAGCTAACCACTTTTTTCAGTTAATTGTGACCGTACACCACGAATGAGCCGTAAATGTCCTCAATTATATTCTGAGTTACAGTGTAAAATGGGCATGAAGGTCATATTCATAGGTATTTCAAGTTGGTCCTACGTGTATCTCATTAAATGAGGTACACGTAGCACCAAATTGAGTTACCTATGAATACGACCTTCATGCCCATTTTCATGCCCATTTTACACAAGATCATATCAGAAAGAAAACTGCTGCTGGCTTCTATACTGGGATGATTTTATTAGATATCCAGAAGGCTTTTGACAGTGTTGACCATAAAATCTTGTGTAACAAACTGTCTGCCATGGGTGTTAAGTCCACAGCCTGGTTTGAATCTTATCTTTGTGATCGTAAACAAATTGTTCAAATTGGTGGG